>NW_019268519.1:2234137-2241256 GCF_002738365.1 Cucurbita moschata | reverse complement strand
TTTTTTTTTTTTTTTTTTTTTTTTTTTTTTTTTTTTTTTTTTTTTTTTTTTTTTTTTTTTTTTTTTTTTTTCTTCTTCTTCTTCTTCCTCCTCTCATAAGCATCAAGCTCCATCTGCCAGCAATGTTGAAGCAATCCAGACAGATCAGGTACAAGAACAAAGCCAACTTCAGATAATAGTATATAAAGGACCTGATTCAGAACAATCACCAACTTCAGTTACTCAGTCTATCTCATCCTCTGCTAGTCCAAGTTTATCCGAATATAAACTGGTACCTAAGAAGGTCCATGAAGAATGTAAGCCAGAACCAAGCCAGAAAAATTCTTCCGACCGTAAAACTGTGTTCTCTGTTCCCAATGTTAGGACACCTGCTTCTGATGGTTACAATTGGAGGAAATATGGTCAGAAGCAAGTGAAGATTCCAAAGGGTTCACGGAGCTATTACAAGTGTACATATTCTGGATGCTGTGCTAAGAAGATTGAATGTTGTGATCACTCTGGCCTTGTAACAGAGGTTGTTTACAAGAGCCAACATAGCCATGATCCTCCTAGGAAGATTAGCAACCCCAAGGAAAGTATGCTTGTGCCTTATGTTGAGCCTGTGGTTAAAAAAATCATGGCTGAACATTCCGTAAGAATAATTAACGATTCAGATCCTCCTATGTCTTCAAAAGAACCGTTACGGGAAACAGCTTCAGTCGTTGAAAGAAAACGACAGTTCTCTAATGACTCTGACGGAAATGATGAATCTAAAATCAAGAATGAGAATGACAACGAATACGAAACAAAACAAAAGTAAGTCTGCATCTCGAATTGCTGAACTTTTTTTGTTTCTGTTTTTGTATGTAATGTTTAGCATGTATGAGCAAGATCTAGTGCTAATCTTTTGTTTCCTTACTGGTAATCAGAGTTAAGAAGAGCAGTGGGGGATATTCAGGCACTCCCCTAAAACCTGGAAAGAAGCCCAAGTTTGTGGTACATGCAGCGGGTGATGTGGGAATCTCAGGTGACGGATACAGATGGCGTAAGTATGGTCAGAAAATGGTGAAAGGAAATCCTCATCCTAGGTGCATGCCTTTTCATAATTTATGCTTTACGGCCATTATAACTTGCTTTATTTGATGGAAAACAACATTGTTCTTTGATTTAAACTATATAAGCTTTGGTTATTCCCGACTGTCCTGGACTATTCTGCTGATGCCAAAATAATTATGCACGCCGCTTTATAGTTCCTCAGGACATTACCCATATCTTCAAGTTAAGAACAGAAAGGGAACAAACATCTCCAATTAATTCATATATTCCTGGACTGTCTGATTTTGATTGTTGATGTTTCTTTTTAAAACTTTACAGGAACTACTACCGATGTACCTCTGCTGGGTGTCCAGTCCGTAAGCATATCGAATCAGCTGTAGAAAATCCAAGCGTAGTGATTATAACATACAAGGGAGTTCATGATCACGACATGCCAGTACCGAAGAAACGACACGGTCCACCTAGTGCGCCTCTTGTAGCTGCTGCAGCTCCTGCCTCCATGGGCAATATGCAACCAAAGAAAACAGACGCAGTTCAGAGCCAAATTTCTTCAACACAATGGTCTGTGGATGCTGAAGGAGAGTTGACTGGTGAGGCCTTGGATCTTGGAGGTGAGAAAGCAATGGAATCTGCCCGAACACTTTTGAGCATTGGATTTGAAATCAAGCCTTGCTGAACGTACGCCTTTCAAGGAATAACTGTGAGACTCTTTATGAACATGTAGCTGTCTCTATGTGAAATATTTGATTATTTTTCGAGCAATTTCCTTTTGTTTTTCCTTTTTTCATCCCTCTCTTTCTCTTAGTCATTTATGTAACAGTTGTGTAAATTTGGTTTTTATACACCTCCCTGATGTGGTAATGAGATGATTTGCACCGTTTTTGCTAACATCTCTTACAGGGTCAGCCTCAAATCCTTGGATTTTGAAGAGACTGTAATGTTTTGGATTTATGAGAAGATTAAGGGTCGAAATCAATTGTGAATCGTACCATATTAAGTATCTCGAATGATAATCATTTGTTCGTGGGTCGTTTTCAAAAACTATTAAAGAAATAGTTCTCAAAATTTGGTTAAAAATTTAAATATTTTCTTAAGATCGTAAGCGATATAATATAATCACTTTGTTGTTGGTAGATCGATCTCAAAACAAGAAGATAAAAGAAGAAAGAAAATAGTCACCTTGGCCTTTCAAGATTAGTCACGTGATCCGGGCATCGAGTTGTGGGCACTCACGTGCGTCGTCAAACCCCAGTGCCCTGCCCTCCCTTCGGACATGACCAAATTAAATTAGGATTTCTTTCCCTCTCCCTCTCTAATCTCAGCTACTTTTGATTCTTTACCCGTACCGGAAGGATCGAATGTACCGATAGGTTCTAGCTACTGCTGATCCTTTTTGGTTCTTAAAATCAGTAATCAACAAAAAGTAGGGATTTTCGAATTCTGGAAGAGAAAAATGAGTGTTACTTTGACTGTAATGACATTCAATCTCCACGATGATCAACCACCAGAGAGCTCAAATTCTTGGGAGAAGAGGAGGGACTTGTGTATCAGTGTCATCACTAGCTACTCTCCCGCGATTCTCTGCACTCAGCAAGGTAGCTCCCTTTTCCTTTACTCCTCTGCTACTCTACTTTATCGGATTTCATATTTGATCCTGTGAATGCCTTGTGGATCTTGATCATTGGTGCGATTTTGTTGCAATAATTGATCTGGGTCTTGTTTGAATCGAGTTTTCTTGGTGGGTTTTTGGTGCTTTATGATTTCATTCGAGTTTTGGGTTGTTTTGTTAGGAAGCTTCAATGGAGTAGTGTGGCCATTTTGGTGGAACTTTTTTTTGTGGACGAACTTCAATGATCTAGGAAGAAATTAATGAACTACCACCATTTGCTTCTCTGATTCCTTCATTTCTCTATTGGGTTCAGGTGTGAAATCTCAGTTGGACTTTCTTCAGCAGGGCTTGCCTGGTATGTTAGCTTGTTATTGTTCAGTTCATATTGGGTTAGAAGTTCTTTTTGTACGTTCTCTACGAATGTGGAGCTGAAATTTTTAACATCTTTGAGGGGAAGATCATAAAGCAAGTTCTTATAACTTAGAAGTATTAATTTTCTTTCAGGCTATGGCCAATTCGGGGTTTCAAGAAAAGGATCCAGAGACACATCAGATGAACACTGCACAATCTTCTACGACAAGGAGAAGGTATTGAATTTTGGTTCAAGTCTGATAATCTAGTGTGGTTTTTTATGCTTCACTGTTTGTTTCTTCGATTAAAAAGGTTGAGCTGTTAGAAGGAGGCACATTTTGGTTATCAGAATCACCTTCTGTCCCGGGAAGCATGTTGTGGGGTTCGATCGTTCCGCATATTGCAACGTGGGCGATATCCTTGAGATTTCATTATATTTTAACGTATCCATTAGACTTTGTGTTATTTGTTAACTTGACAGACTGCCCACACATTCGAACTGAAAGGAATCGAGCCTCCTGGGTTCTCATTTCAGATAGTGAATACGAGCATGGATGAGCTCAACCCTCGTGCTCGTAGACGAAGCGCTTTACTTACATGGCAGCACATTGCATCCTTACCTCCTAGCTTGCCAGTTATATACTGTGGAGGTTTCAACACAGAAAAGGAATCAACTACTGGTCGTTTTCTTCTTGGGAGATCCAGGTAACTGAAACAGCTTTTTCTGTCTTAATCAGCGTTATTAGCTCGCATAGTTCATTTATCTTAACAGATCTTGTCGTCCATGGTGGCAGAGAAAAAGGTGCAGTTGGGGACATGAGAGATACATGGGCGATTGCTCGGGCGAGGAAGAATGTTTCTCTGATTCGAACATATCATGGCTTCAAAGGTATGCAATTTAGCTAAGACAAACTTGCTTAGGTGCTCGTTCGACCTTTGCTCGACTCCTTGAGACTCTTTTTTCAGGTGACAAACAGGGAGCTTTTGAATTTTTCAAGTTGATTCTAAGAGCACTCTGCCTTTGCTGGGATCGCCAGACCCAAGATCTACATGTAGATTGGATTCTTTTCAGAGGTAGATCTTTGATCCCTGTCGTGTGTGAAGTGGTAAACGATAATATCGACGGATTTTACCCGTCGTCTCACTACCCTTTGTTTTCCGAATTCATGCTTCCTCGTACCGTCAGAATGCTCGAAACAACAACTACTCAAGAGTGACACTAAATCACCATTTGTTATAACTCAGAATTCTCCATTGTTCTCTGTTTAAGCTCCAAATGATGTGTTTGTTGATGTAGAAGTTCATGTTTATAGCAGCAAGTTTTCTCTACTGGTTTACACTGTATGATAACCTTCAAATGACCACTTCAATTACTTCCAAAATGGTCATTGGTATTAGTTTGCTTATGAGAGAGTTCAAAGTTGATCCATTCTTGATTTTCTCTTTGCTGAATCTGATGGAAAGACAGTTGGGCTTCTTTATCAACCAGTATCTATTCATAAGAACAATTAGCTTAGCACAAGTTTCACAATAATAAGGTCACAATAATAAGGTCAGTAGATAAGGGGAATTTCATTTCTTTTTCCGTGGGGAAACCTCTCCCTAACAGGCTCGTTTTAGAATCGTGAGATTGATGACGTTACGTATCGGATTAAAACGGACAATATATGTTAATAGATTTAGGGTGTTACAAAGCAGACAATATATATTAGTGGACTGGGAAGTTACAAAAAGATTAGACGATTAAATCTTACATCTATTAATGATTGTAAGTTCTGTACTCGTGTCCGTGCGCAACATTAATCTTCATAGAACAATCTATGGACGATGTTTAAAATAGCTATCTCTTACGGTAATGTATTTTTTCTTTCTTGAGTACTTAGGAAACAAGAGATGTAGCTATTTATGCTTGAAATGGTAATTACAAAGCAAGAGATGGAGCTATTTATGCCTGAAATGGTAATTGATGTTTTATAGTTTAATTATCCTCCAATTAAATTTATTGTTTAATTTTGCAATAAAAAAAGAAAAAGAAAGAATAAAGCATCTAATTTGTTGATGTTGGAAATAATTTAGAAAATTTGAGTGAATGTGCGCCTAACAGAAAATGAATCAGAACCCATTTGTTGGTGTTGCGATCTAGGCCGCACATCGTGGCTACAAAATAATATCCAACGGTTCTCAATGGGCAATGGGGGCACCGTCTTCTATAACTCACTCGGCATCGGCGAGGAACAGTAATTCTTCTTCTTTCTAATTTTCTTCTTTCTAATTCTTCTCGCGGTAACGAAGAGAGGAGCGAAATCTAGCGATTGACACTCTCTGAAAGAGGGGAAGAGATTTTTGAAGCAGGTTTTGGATCTGGGTTGGGTTTAGATCCCTTGTTCAAGCCATGGCGAGAGGGCCTCTCGTGTTGCTTCTTTGGATCTCCGCATGTCTGTTCCTTTCTTTTCGTGCTTCCTGTTTCTATCTCCCTGGTGTCGCTCCCCAGGACTTTCATAAGGTTTGTTGAGTTCGCATCTGATTTCGATTGATTTTGTTTCTTTTCTTGTTCTTCATGTTCGCTATCGATTTTCGTTCTTGGGTTTTCAGATCTTGCGTTTGTGTGTGATTATTGGGCGTTGATGCTTTTCTTGATGTCAGGGTGGTTGATAAATTTGGAATTTCATTACCTTTTGGTTTCTTACTTTGCGTATTTGATTTCTCCCATGGTAATGCGTGTCGGTTGTGGAATTTTTTTGTGTCTGAAGATTTCGGATTTGGGAATTTAATGGGGTTGGTATTAACCGAATCTGCTTGATCTTTCGAACTGGAAATGATGTTTCAGGGACTAACAAACGAGTTCGAAATTATCAAATTATAGAGAGCATTAAATGTGTGTTTCCATTTCAGTATTGCGCTGAATCTCCGTTCCTTGTACGGATATGGGAATTCCGAGCATTTCCATGGTTTTCTGTTGAAATGCAGCTTAAGTGTTTTTTCTTTGCCTTATTGGTGCAGGGAGATCCTCTGAGGGTAAAAGTAAACAAATTGACTTCCATTAAAACTCAGCTTCCGTACTCTTATTATTCCCTCCCTTATTGTACTCCAAAGCAAATATTTGACAGCGCTGAGAATCTTGGTGAGGTTCTTCGTGGTGATCGAATAGAAAACTCGCCCTTCGAGGTATACTGTAGGTTTTAGACAAGAATGCTTTCAGCAACCTCCTCCGTCCTCTTTTTTCATTTTTTGTTATTTGATTCGCTCAATGATTATTTGTTTTTCATAGTTTAAAATGAGGGAACCAGAGATGTGTACTATTCTGTGTCGCAAAGTTCTTGATGCTAAAATGGCTAAGGACTTCAAGGAAAAGATTGATGATGAGTATCGGGTGAACATGTAAGACATCCTTTTCAAGGACTGTACATCTTGATTTTGATATTAATTTATGGATTGTTTTGGTAACTGCTCTCATCTTAAATGCAGGATTCTGGACAACCTTCCTCTTGTTTTTCCCATACAAAGGAATGATCAAGAATCTTCATTTGTATACCAACATGGTTTTCATGTTGGTCTCAGAGGACAGTATGCTGGGGTATATGTTGATATGTTTAGAATGTGAATAATTTGTCATCGTGATGCGTGTAATCTAGATACGTGAATTTATATATATGTTTTATTTCTGCAGAACAAAGAGGAAAAGCATTTTATCTATAACCACTTGACCTTTACGGTCAAGATTCATAAGGATCCTGAAACTGAGTTATCAAGGATAGTGGGATTTGAGGTCAAACCATTCAGGTTCTTGTACTGCTTTGCTTGCCTTAAGTAGCATTTTTCTAGTCCTCCACTCTTAAGATTGAAATTGCGCAGTTATTTAATTTGGTTGAAATATTTTATGATCTAGTGTGAAGCATGCGTATGAAGGTTCTTGGACTGAGACTACCCGTTTGACAACCTGTGACCCACATGCAAAACGCCTTGTTACCAACTCTGAGACTCCTCAAGAAGTTGAGGAGAAGAATGAAATCATCTTTACTTATGATGTGGAGTATCTGGTCAGTTGCCATATACCTTCCATACAGACAAATTTTTGTCATCTTTATTGTCAAGTGCTTGCCCCCCCCCCCCCCCCCCCCCCCCCC
>NW_019268519.1:2230263-2233354 GCF_002738365.1 Cucurbita moschata | reverse complement strand
CCCCCCCCCCCCCCTTCTCCTCTCTCTCTACCTCTAATGCTTGCTAATTCTGTGTTCTAGGAAAGTGATGTGAAATGGGCATCAAGGTGGGATACCTATCTTCTGATGGCTGATGATCAAATTCATTGGTTTTCAATAGTTAATTCTTTGATGATTGTCCTTTTCCTCTCGGGTATGGTGGCCATGATTATGTTGAGAACACTCTACCGTGATATTTCTAAATATAATCAATTGGAGACCCAAGAAGAAGCACAAGAAGAAACGGGTTGGAAACTGGTTCATGGTGATGTTTTCAGGCCTCCTTTAAAATCTGATTTACTTTGCGTGTACGTCGGTACAGGTGTTCAGTTTTTTGGAATGAGTCTTGTCACCATAATATTTGCTGCTCTTGGGTTCCTCTCCCCATCAAACAGAGGGGGTTTAATGACTGCCATGCTCCTACTCTGGGTCTTTATGGGGCTTTTTGCTGGCTACACTTCTTCTCGTCTATATAGGATGTTTAAGGGAACAGAGTGGAAGAAGATTTCACTGAAAACGGCTATCATGTTTCCAGCCACAATTTTCTCCATTTTCTTTGTTTTGAATGCTTTAATCTGGGGGGAGAAATCCTCTGGGGCAGTGCCATTTGGAACCATGTTTGCTCTGGTATTTTTATGGTTCTGTATCTCTGTTCCTCTCGTTTTTGTGGGTGGTTATGTTGGGTTTAAGAAGCCAGCAATTGAAGACCCTGTGAAAACCAACAAGATCCCAAGACAGATCCCGGAACAAGCTTGGTACATGAACCCGACGTTCTCCATTCTCATTGGAGGGATACTTCCTTTTGGGGCAGTCTTTATTGAGCTGTTTTTCATCCTCACCTCCATATGGTTGCACCAATTTTACTACATATTTGGTTTCCTCTTCATTGTCTTCCTCATTCTGATAGTCACCTGCGCTGAGATAACGGTTGTGCTCTGCTACTTCCAACTGTGTAGTGAGGATTACCATTGGTGGTGGAGGTCATACCTGACTTCAGGGTCCTCTGCACTCTACCTCTTCCTCTATGCTGCTTTTTACTTCTTCACAAAGCTCGAGATAACAAAGCCAGTGTCTGGGATGTTGTACTTTGGGTATATGCTAATTGGTTCATATTCCTTCTTTGTGCTGACTGGCACAATTGGATTCTACGCATGTTTCTGGTTCACACGACTCATCTACTCGTCAGTGAAAATTGATTGATTTCTTGGAAGAAATGTTAAATACTTACAAAGTTTTTGTTGATGTAGTAGCAAAGGAGGAAAAAGGGTCACTCTGGGATAGGAAAGGCGACATCATCTCCAGAAATTGTTTTGATTTAGAAGCGGCTTTTCTTCTTTTTCTTTCAATCTTTCTTAGTACAGGGTGTTTTGAAGATTCCAGTTATTACTTCTCTTTTGTTCATGGGTTCTTTGTTATGTTCTTTTACTGCTTGCTCAATAGGAGACTTGGAGAGAATTGTAAGCAACTGTTTCGTTATACTCCCTTGTTATGATAGTAATGGAGAAGAAAAAAAAAATCATGTGGTTCAATCTGTGTTCTCTTTGTTATGATATACTCCCTTGTTATGATAGTAATGGGAAGTCATGTTCAAGTTGGAGACTGGAAGGCTAAAATATTACTTCGTAGACTGTAAAATTCGAACATACTCTTCTTCATGAACACTTCCATATCCTATGAAAATTTAACAAGAAAGATCATGACATGTTAGGACGGGCGTTCTCCCGGTGGGTGGAAGGAAGCCTCAGGCGTCGATGATAACGGGCAGTTTCTTCCGCTGGGGAAGAACTCGGTGCTGTGCTGACTGCTGAGCCAGAGACGGGCCCTTCATTCCCTCTGCGGCATTCACCTGCTGTGATCCTGCCATGGCACTTACAAATGAAATGACATTAAAATGAAGCCAAAGGTAGCCCGTTTCTTTGTTGGTGCATGAAAGCTCCACACTCTGTGTCTAGTGCCCATTGCCACTATGTACGTCTAGTCCATACCCATATACTCCCACTCGATACATTTTCATGAGTCTTTCGACGAACTTGCCTCATCTGCTCCAATACATGAAGCGTTTGGTGAGCAAGCCAAACCGTATTTTGTTCATCACTTGAGGCAATGACATGAACTAGGCAACCCTTTACTCTTTTCCATCCTCTACATTGACAAGGATGGGATAGGGCTAGAATAGCACCGGGGCAAATCGACATTTTGAGGACAGATAGACTAGGGAGAACAGTTGCATTTAAGGTTATATATACACACACAACAAGTTGAGCCTAACAATTATTAAAGAGGTTAAACACCACATGAGCGTCACAATCGAAGTAGGAGAGAGCTGAAGGCACTAGTCATTCACAATATCAAACTGGGCCATATGAAATCTTGGGCCCAAGTTCAAATAAGCCCAAATAAATTACTACATTATAATTCGGCCTCAAATCCAAATGCTCAACCCAAATCTAAATAGTTGGGCTCAAATACGATTAAGTCCACTACGAATAGAGGACACCCTCCATTTAGAGCGCGAGAAGAAGACAAACATTAAAATTTAACCCCCAAAAAAAAAAAAATTATATTGCTATTATAGGTGGAATATATATAAGACCTAACTAAATATCTCAAAATCTAAAAGAGTCGAGGTCACTTGGCTATAGGTCGAATCAAATAAAGTCTATGCAAGACATCTTCGCTAAACGATCAAAAAGTTGAGTATGGTCAATTAAATCAAAGTTTACTCGAAAATGTCACATTCTTCACTACCGTGCCTAAAAAGGGAAAAAAATAAATAAATAAAACAGCAAATTCACTATTTTTATTTGACTGTATTTTTTTTTTTTTTAATCATGTGCGCATTTATAGAACTCTGACTTTGGAAAAGGTAGCGGCAAAAATAAACAAAAGAAGTAAATAAATAAATAAATGGTGGGAGCTTTCAGAGTGGAAAAAAAGATAAAAGTTTTTCTAATAAAATATATAAATGATGCATTATTTGACTTATTTAGAATGGCCATAATTAAATTTCAACGCTGCACTTTTTATATCTTTTTTAATAAAAACAATTTTATTTATAAAAAAAAAAAAAAAA
>NW_019268519.1:2218238-2229754 GCF_002738365.1 Cucurbita moschata | reverse complement strand
TTTTTTAATAAAAACAATTTTATTTATAAAAAAAAAAAAAAAAGTCTCGTTATTTAATTGAAAAAAAAAAGATGAAATATTGGAATTAAATGGTGATGGTATTATTAATATTTTTGCAAAATAAAAAAGAGGGTAATTATAATTTAAAAGAATATATTTTGGTGGCAAAATGCACGCTTGCATGCACGTGGGATCTGTATAAAATAATAGAGAGCAAGGCTTGAAAGGCAGCAGCAACCCCATCATGATTTTCTTTGACTTTTCGCCTCCTCTTTTTCCTCCAACCACATTTATCTAGAACCTTTAAATTCTTAATTACCTTTTATTTATATATATATTATTTATTAAACACGAAAACAAAATTAAAAGTTTTAAGAAAATATTGAGTTATAATAAATATTAAGCTTTTAAGATTAGGTTTATAATAAATATTAAGCTTTTAAGATTAGGTTTATTTAATATTAATAGTTTAGACTACTAAAATTGTTTCTTAAAAGTTTAAATTTAATTTTGAATATGTACCTACCACCATTAATTGTATCAATGCTTTTGTCACCAAATATTTAAATGTGCATGGAATTATCAGTCTACCACATAATTAATAAACTATTATATTGATTGGATTACACGAGCATTCAACCTGGAAAGCCTTAATAAAAACAAAATTAAAAGTTTAGTCAATTATCAATTATTAGAAAAATATAAATTAAGTCACAATAAGTCAAATATCTATTTTTTAGGAATTTTTTTAACTAATTTTTAATTCAAGAAAATGATATCAATTTAATGCGTGGTGTAATGAGATTCAAACATACACATAGGATGGTCAAGGATTTCTAAATATTAAAAATAAATAAATAAAGAGATCCGATCTAATTGGTCAATTTATTATATATTTATATTCCCATTAAACTAATTAGCCTTTCCTCTTAAAGGTTTTTTTTTCTTCTTTTTTTTCTTAATTTAAAATACCACCTATTAGCTACGTAGGGTTGAATATTACCCTATAGGACGACCCGATGCAAATTAAAAAAAGAAACCCTAAATTTCTTATTTCTTTTCCACACTTTCTCTGTTGGGTAGTTGACATTGTTTGATTATGACAACGTAAACTCGACTTGGTTGGGATGTTCATTTGACTCATTGATTCGAATGGCTCGAACCCTCCATCTCAAATCATAAGAGTTAAGTTGAATTAAATTTTTTTTCGATTGCGTTGAATTTTTAAAAAACTGAATATTGGATTTGGTCCGAGAGTAGAACTTTGTTTATCAAGTCATCTCAACTCTCAGGGGTGTCCCATGTAAATGTTTAATATTTGAATTTTATGAAATTTTAGTCTCAACTTTAAAAATGGGAGATGGGTTGGATTAGGTGTGTACACCCTTAATTCTACGAAGATTATTAAGAAAAAATTAAATAAAAGAAGATGGTCCATTTTATTTGGTCGGAATGTTAAAAAGTATGGTATTGAGAGGTGAAAAAGGATTGAAAAGTATAGGAAAGCATATGATATGATTAGGTAATGAAATGAGAAAAAAATTGATTAGGGTTTGATAATAGTGAAATTATGTGTGTTTGGTGTAAGGAGTTAGGTAAGGAAATGGTTGATAATATGGGCATTACTATTGGTTGTGTGAAGAGAATAGAGGTGAAGAAGCACCAAACCAATGCCACTACAAATTGTCCTTATAAAAAGGCCCTCTCCAATCCCACAGGACCACTCCAATTTATTTCAATCTCTTCTCTTCTCTTCTCTTCTCATCATTTTTCTCTCTAAATCAATGGCCTCCCTCTTCTTCTCGATTGTCGTTGTTGTCGTCGTCGCTGCTGCCATTGCCACTGGCATGGCCGTGCCTGAACACGAGCACGACCGGATTACCTCCCTCCCTGGCCAACCGCCGGTCGCATTCTCTCAATACTCGGGGTATGTCACCGTCAACCAACAGCACGGCCGAGCTCTGTTCTATTGGTTGACAGAAGCAACGTCTCAACCTGAGAAAAAACCTCTCATTCTTTGGCTCAATGGAGGTATGTTACAAATTAAAACAAACCCTTTTGGTTTCCATCCATGTTCTTCAAAACTTCAACACCCACCCACTCTCTTATCTACAACCTTTGTCGTTGAATTTCTTCACGGGTAACCCATTTGAGCCATGAACTAAAATGCAGGCTATGGGATCTACATACATTATAGATATCAATTATTATAATATGATATTATATATTATAAAAGTCAGAAAGTTTTCAAAAGTTTTAAAAAAAGAGTGGTCTCTCTGCATCTCTCTCTCTCTCTCTCTACCTTATCTGAATCTGCAAGAAACCAAACCAACCCAGTTCTGAATTATGATGTGTCCTTAAGTTAAGGGCATTTAGGAGTTCATATCTACCAGATGCGCATGTTAGCAAGGAAGGCCTTGATCTTGCTAAAGTACGCCATATTCTGAAAAAGAGAGAGAGAGAGAGAGAGAGAGAGAGAGAGAGTATTATGGAGCATGCGTAGAGATAGAAGTGGGAATGAATCTGGGGAGGTCACTTGGTTTTGTGTTGTGAGGATTTGGAATGGAAAAAGGTTAGGCTTTTGAAAACATCAGACTCACTCAACAACAAAAAGGTCGAAATCAGCACTACTTTTGTTTTTGTTTTTGTTTACATACTCTGTTTCTCTCTCTCATGGATCTGTTTTGCCTCTTTTGTTTCTACGCCTAAATATAATATGCTTCTTTCCCTCTCCCTTTCTCTATCATGCTTTTTTTTCCTATCTTCTCTGCACTTATTCTCTCTGTGTGCTGCTCATCATGTCGCTTTTTGGGATTTTCAAACCTTTTTTTCCTTTTCTTTTTGGAGTCATAGGTCAAATGTCTTCACGTGTTAGTATTTGAACTTTTCAACATGGTTTCTCTTTACTTTACGTTGTGTTAATTTGATCACGAACTCCGTGAGTTTAATAACAATTGGGTGGAGGAATTCGAATTTCTGACCTCTTAATCAATAGTATATACAAACTTTATAGTTGACGAGAATTACTCGATTATGATGTATACAGGGCCCGGTTGTTCATCAGTGGCATATGGAGCCTCCGAGGAAATTGGACCATTCAGAATTGACAAAACTGCTTCTTCTCTTTACCTTAACAAATACTCATGGAACAAAGGTCATTACATACACGCACTTTCTTCTCTAATTCCTCTCTTTTAATCAAGATCTCATCACAAAGATACCATTTATTTCCAGATGCAAATCTGCTGTTTCTTGAATCACCTGCCGGAGTTGGATTCTCCTATACAAACACCTCCTCCAACCTTCAAGACACCGGCGACAACCGAACTGCTGAGGATGCTCTTATTTTCCTCATCCGATGGATGTTGAGATTCCCACAATACAAATATAGAGAATTCTACATTTCTGGGGAGAGTTACGCCGGTAAATCTATTCTGTCCATGTTTCGAATAGCTGAAAAGTATGTATAATATTTTTGACGTGATTCCATTTCTATAGGACACTACGTCCCACAGCTAGCAAAGAGGATTCTTGACTACAACAAAGCCAACTCTAACAACTTCATCAACCTCAAAGGCTTCCTTGTAAGAACAGAAAATTGTAGAACATGAGTTATTCGAAGTATTATAAGAAACAAGTGAATTGTAACAAGTTTTGAAAATGGCAGGTGGGGAATGCAGTAACAGATATGAACTATGATGCTCTCGGGACGGTGACGTATTGGTGGACACATGCTATGATATCAGATACAACATACAACTCCATCCTCACGCATTGTAATTTCACCTCAGACAAGACTTCCAAACCATGCGACAAGGTCATTTACTATGCCATGAACCATGAGTTTGGCAATGTTGATCAGTACAGTATCTACACTCCGAAATGCCCCATCGTGGTTCCAAACAACACGGTTTTTCCAGCAAGGGGGGCCGCTATTAGATTCAAAAACTCTCTTCTGAGGCGGAGGGTGTCAGGGTACGATCCATGTACTGAGAATTATGCAGAAAAGTACTATAATCTAAAAGAGGTTCAGATGGCTATGCATGCCAATGTTACTGGAATTCCCTACAAATGGACTGCTTGTAGGTGGGTTTTTGCTAGCTTTCTCTGTTACTTGGCCAAATCTTATAACATAACTCTTCCACCTAATAAGGTTTTGTTTTTCTTTTTTGGGTGGCAGCGACATTCTACTTAAGAACTGGAAGGATTCCCAAGATTCAATGTTGCTCACATACAAGGAGCTGATTGCAGCTGGTCTCAGGATATGGGTTTTTAGGTTAGTTTTGAAGTTCCCAAGTAAAAGAGAGGTTAAACTTATTCTATGTCATAGTCATGTGACCTTTACATGTGAAAAAATGCAGTGGAGATACAGATTCGGTGGTACCAGTGACAGCCACCAGATTCGCCCTCAACCATCTCAACCTTCCTATTAAAACTCGCTGGTATCCATGGTATTCTAGAGGACAGGTTACATATTTAAACTCTACCCTTTTTGTTCTTCGTTTGAATGAAATGCTTTAAACAAAATGAAATGGACATGGCAGGTCGGGGGACGGACAGAGGTTTATGAAGGGCTGACCTTTGCCACAGTGAGAGGAGCTGGACATGAGGTTCCATTGATCCAACCACAGAGAGCTTTGACACTTTTCAGAGCGTTTCTATCAGGAAAGCAATTGCCAAAATATTGATTTACCTGCAAAGAAACAGATCAATGAACAGAGACAAGAAACTGTTCGTTAGTGTCTCGTTTCTAGATACCTGTCATTAATTACCATAATTCCAGTACAGAACAGTGCTGAGAGTGAGCTAGAATTGTATTCATTCTACAATTAATATTGGATAGACCATGCCAATGTTATCGACCATTTCAAGTACGCAGATGACAAGGTTGAACTAAGATTATTTTACTAACGTTTGTTTTGATTGATTACCTTATGTCAAGTAGAAGTTTAAAGCCTTTTCTTTTCAAGAAATCAGATGTCCACATATTGTCAAATATCTTTTCCTTTCAACAAACCGAAATGATAGTCGATATCGCTTCTAAAGTAGATTCCAATTTGAAATCTCACTTTCATTTCATTCTTTTGATTCTTTGTTCTGATTCCACGATAAATATCATAGCTGTTTTTTTTTTTTTTTTTTTACATCTAAAGATGGAGAACAAGGTTCCCAAACATTTAGTTCACCAGTAAAAACTGATATGGAATTTCCTGTCAAGGTCAGATTACAATTACGTAGTCCCACTGCCGCTGCATTTACAAAACTGAAGCTCGACAGACATAAAAGGTTTTACTTCAATCCCTCACTTAGGCCTTGTGGCATACCCAAACTCTGGGCAAGATCACTCATTCTTTGCTTCATGGCCTGAGAATCAGAGGACCAACAGTCAGTTCTATAGATACAAAACTTGGAAATTAAATTACTAAGGAACAAGTCTTACCTGAACGCTCTTCTGATGTGCGTCCTGATATGCTTCAGTAACTAGAAGGGACAATTTCTGCATAAGAAAGTTAAGCTCTAAATAATTGGAATATCCATCATTAACCACAATCAGAAATCTTAATTACTATTGGAACAAATCTTAATGGTGTTAGTTGGGCTCGGGATAGGCTCGGTTGGAGGAGGTACTTCTAAATCCTCCTTTTAGAAAGAAGGGAAAATTTTTGTGGCATTCTAGTTTCTTTGCAAGTTTGTGGGATATTTGAATAGAAAGGAATAATAAAACTTTTGGAGTTGTTTATTTGGTTAAGGTCAAGTTCTTTTTCTTGGGGCCTGTTTATTCATACGTCCATAAATATTCTTTAATTTCTCTCAATATGGTGTCTTACCTAACAACAACAACAACAAAAAAAAAAAAAAAAAAAATCCTAGCACACAATTTTTACAATGTTACTGTCAACAATATTCTTAAATATAATTAGGGTTGTCAACTTATTTTTTAGCCATGTTCCAAAGCAAGCGGACCCTAGTCCTATAGGCCAGCCAATTTTCAAACTCATGAGGTGTTAGTCATGATTCCACAAGACAAACATTGAAGAGGATATACTCCAAATATTCTTTAATTTCTCTGTGAAAGTGTGGTTTCTTACTCTACAACAACAAAAGAAAATTCCTAGCACACAATTCTTACAATGTTACTGCCAACTATATTCTTAAATATAATGATGGTTGTCAATTTATTTTTGAGACATGTTCCAAAGCAGGCGGACCCTAGTCCTATAGGCCAGCCAATTTTCAAATTCATGATGTGTTAGTCATGATTCCACTAGGCACAAACATTGAAGAAGATATCTCCAAGCTTAGATTGAGGACAGGACAGGTAGTGCAGCATTAAGGAGTGACTTGAGGATGTAAATATAAGTTCAATATAAGAATGCTATTGCGAGCAATGCAATTTCAAATGTTAGAGTGCATCACATCATTGTGCATACTCACTTCTGGTCCTAATTTCATTGCAGCCTCAGTGATCTCTGTCCGAAGAGGTTGCTGATTTCCGGATAATGTCACCTAAATTAGTTGACAAAAAATATGAAAGCAGATATGATGTGACATGGAAACATGATATGATCCCATTCTTTAGCATCATAATTCTCATCAAATGAAAAGGCCATGTCCAGCCTCGCATGAACCCAATTGTCAAACCCATAACCTTTTGTCCCGAGCTCAATACTTCTTTGATCATTTTCATAAATCATGATTCTCTCTTTTGAAATTCCCTAAACTTTTCTTATCAAGAAAAACAAAATCACTTCATTTTCTATGTCCATGGGGATGAACGCTGGAACTATCAATTGATCCTACACATATTTTATAACAATTAATATCTGAGGGAGATGGCCCCAAGAGATTTTAAGTCCACATCGACCAGGTTGAATATTGGTAATCACAAAACAAGAAAGAAAAATTGGATTCACTTATCATCTTAAAACAAGAAAGAAAAATTGGTAATCACAAACTCAAGATGATAAGTAACACCTACAACAAACGCAATATTAATAAAAACAAGTATCAGGTATCTGTACTTATTTACTAATTACTAGCCACCTAAAATCAAGAGGTGAAAAGTATTTTACAATCTTAAGCAAAATTCTAACACACGTTCACTTCACAAACAACCATTATAATCCCATAGTTATGGGCAAAGTGAAAATGAACTTGATGCAAAAGAGAAAGGCTGAACATACCTTTATTAGCTCTCCTTCGCAGTAGCCATCAAACTCTGCCCTGTAGAACAGAAACATAGAAGGAAAAAAAGTTCAAACTTCAAAAAACAGAGAAACATCTTCAAGTGACAATACATCTATTTAGCTTGCTTAGTCATACACCGCAAGTTCCTTTTGTACGCGCACTGCCTCTACTTGGACAACCTGTTGCGCTGTCCTCACAGTCTCATATAACTTCTGCATGTTTCCAAAGATTCCTGCCTACAAAAAGTTGGAATGTAAGAAACGATAGTCTCACTTGGCTATCAAGGAGAAGTCACTTACAGTCCCTCAACTTTGAGAGACATTTATATTTGGTCTCTAAATTACTGAAATGACAATTTTATTGTGCATGGTATCAAAACTTATACAGTTTAATCATATTGCAAAACAAAATTCTACCTTTGAAGGTGCATCATCGCTCTTCTCCTCGTTCTCCTTTTTCCCTCCAAATAGGCCACAAACACAAAGAGATCTATTATTTTTCTCAACTTTCCAAGGACCATAAGGTGAGATCCGAGTGCCAATTATTTTTGACATTGAATTAAGGTTACCTGTAAGAGGCAGCCAGAAAAGGATAAATTAAATATTAATAGGTAATGTGTACAATCAAATATCTCAAAAAGTGGACTTAATCTACAATTTCAGAATGAAAATTTGGAAATAAACGAGGACTTTGCAGCTACACACAAATTTCTATTGCCCAAAGTATTATATTCGAAATTATAAAAATCGAACCACTAAATTCCAAGTCATACAACGTTAATATCTAGCTTGTTAAGAGTTATAATGAAGTAGACGGGATTTATTCAATTCTGACATTCACATTATCAGGTATGCAACCGGCTTCAGCCTAGGCTACAACTCACCGGTTCATGCAATTCCTTTTCTATGAACAGTTTTTAAGGTGGATAATCTTGCAGTTGAACCTGGTGCTAAAGAGTTTTGAGGCTTATCCAAACTTCGTTAAGTTTCCAGACCACATCCTTTTTCTTTCATAATCTTTATACAAAACTGTGGACATACGCATCTGCCATCAAGTTCATGTGAATCGAATCTCTCATTCATCAATCACACATTTATTTTGATTTTACAAAGCAAACAATAATTCCTAATAAGAAATGAGCCAAACCCATTCGATAATATGCACTGAGGACACCACCAGATAGCTTTATTTTAGGTCTAAACTTCAAGCGAACGGTAAATCTTCCCAATGAACTACGCCATACCAACCAACCGCACCAACTTAGATCCCTCCGTTTGATTGAGTGGTTGTGAGATAGCTACGTAACATACAATACAGATCCAAGTTCCAAACAACCACTTCTATTCAGAGACATAACAATCAATCTCAAATATAGTCCTCAATTTCCTACTGTCTAAGCAACCAAAAGAAAATGAAAAGTTTCAAATGGTGTACTAACTTCGTTTTTTCCAATCAGAAATTCCTCGCAGATTTGGTACTTGAGCACTGATTGAAATTGTCGATGCCATTGCCCAAAGCTGTGAATGTGCCGAGGAGAAACTCGAGAGGATAAACTATAAAGTAGATTTTCGCCTCGGAGAACCACGCCCAAAAGCCCCAAACATCACCTGCTGCATATATTTCGTGAAGACAGACCAATGAACAAATTCCACGTGTTTTAATATAAAATATGTATCTTTTCTTTGGTGGCTAAATTATAAAAAAGTAGCTCTAATGTGATTTTTCAAACTCTCAATAGATTTCTTATCAAACCTATATTTTATCGCTTAAACATAAATTTTTTTCTTTTACTAAAGACTCGTGTTGGGATTCGAAATTTAAATTTGACATCTAATAGCTTCAGCATTCCTTGCAGCATAATTCCGTTACTTATTTTTAATTTTTAAGAGTGAAAACTATCCCAACAAACAAATACGCTTCTAGGTCCTCACTTGCACTAATTATAGAAAAATACAAAGGAGATCACCCAATATAAAATTGTTATAGGTAAAATATGCTTAATTATGAAGTTTTTGTAACTGGGCTACTAAAAAAAGATGATTTTAAATTCTTTTTATGTTTTTTTAGTCATCCAATATTCAAAATCTCTCTTATTTGTATGTGGGCTCGGTTCAATCAAGCACCCCTTGTGTATCAGTTTCTTTCGTAACTTTTTAAAAGAACAAAAAAAAAAAAACATTCCAAAATTAAGAATGGAAAAAGCTCGTTAGATTTAAGGTAGAGTTATACAAGATTGAAATTTAGGTTTTACGTTGAATACTCATATTCAAATTAGAGCGGTTAACATGTGCATAGCTTAACTGATTAAAGTAAGATTCTATCGGTTAAAATTCTTGTATTGAACTAAAAGGAACTAATAGTTTACTCTTAACTTTTCAGTAAAAGAAAGCCAAAAACAGAGAAAAAAATTGTTGCAGATGAGGAAACCAAGCCTTATCAGTAAGGCAGCTTTTCTTCTGTACCCTTCTTTCAGTGTCTGTAAACCAGACCAAATATCAAGGCCATGTTATGTAATTTATAATCATCTCTCATAAATACCAAACCATGACTGGTTTTGTAATTATTTCTCAATTTTTTTTTTTTTTTTTTTACTTCTCAAATCTACTAATAATGTATTTTTATTTTACTTTTATTAGATTTTTCATTAAAAAATATGTTAAATTTATTAATATAAAGTTGTTCTATCCTTACATTATTGTTTTAATAAGTAGACATGTAGGCTTACGACTTGGACATCATACGAGAAAGAAATGGAGTTTTATCGATGAACAATTAGTTGAGTTTAGACATCATAAGAGGAAAAAATAGGCTTTTGTTAATGACCGAGTTGGGCGCGTATCAAGTGGCATATTCACGTGTCAAAATACATTAATAAACTTTTTTTTAAAGAATAATAGAATTCGACTAATTTTAAGTTTTAACTTTGGCTAAGAATATAGTTAAATTGTTATAAAGCTAAAAGTTTTTATTCTATTTTAATAGTTAATAGCATTTGATGTAACGTGCTTATTAATGCATTTAACTATTTGCAAGTCATACTATCATGTTCAAACCATATCCATTAACAATATAACTTTTAAGGTGGGTTAATGCTTTTTTATTGAAATATTTTTCTAAAAAATCATACTCAAATGGGTAAAAAAATAAGTAAATTTATGGGTCACTTCAAATTGATTTTAAAGGCATAATTTAAAAAGGAGAAAAAAAATGATCATAGTGAAAAATGGGTAGAATGGGTTTTGGAACCAAATTAGAGAAGAAAATGGGGTTTCAGTGCTAATCTCCTTCAAACAAAACCGTCACCACTCCCATTCATTTCATTGGATGGGGAAAAGAGTAAGCATTCTCTATTGAATTTACCACTATACCCCCCACACCAAACCAGATGCACTTTGGGGGCAACTTGGTCTTTTTTGCCACTAGGTTTGAGACTTTGAGTCGAGGGGTTAAAAGGTTAGAAGAAGAAAAGGGCAGAGCAGTAGGGGTATTTTAGTAGTTTCACGTACATTGACCTGTTGTTTTAAGAAGAAGAAAAATAATAATAATGGGAAATGGGTAAAAGCAGCTTCCTTTTCTTGGTTTCTGATTCATGAATGTGCAGAAAAAAAAAAAAAAAAGGTTATGATGATGAAAGAAAGCAGCAGCGCAGCAGCATCACACAGGGAAACAGCGGTGGTTAGTCCCTGGTGGCTGGTCCTGCCCCCCACCCCCAACACAGCAAAAGAAAAAAAGCCCTATGAAATAAGGTACCCTTCCGTTTCAACAAAACCAGCCCCTTTCTCTCTCTCTCTCTCTCTCTAGAAGTCTAGATTGATCTGTCATTGCAGAGAAAATCAAAGGGGTGGGGGGAAGAAACAGAGAAACTCCACGCAGCGCAGCGCAGCCCTTGAATGACAAGGAAGAGTGTTTACTTTACCATTACCACCCAATCCTCTCTATCTTGATACCCTTTAATGACCCAGGTGGACCAAAATTTATGGAGAGGAGAAGAAAAACAAAAAGGGAGGAAAGAAGGAAAGAAGGAAAGAAGGAAAGAAAGAAAGAGAGCGTTGGTGGAAGGAAAAGAAAGCGAAGAGATGGATAGATATGTCTTCTTCTAACCAAACCCCCACCTCACAAAGAAACACACAAACTCGCATTAAAAATGCCTCGCTCTTCCCTCAATTGCCCTTCTGCAACCCCCAAAAAATCCCCATCTTCATCACTCTCTCTGAAGAAACACAACAATATTTTTCACCGAGTTATGTGGGCTTTTTTGGGTTTTAGTTGTTGGCTCGGTCAGAGCTTCACAGAGAAAACAGGAAACCAAGAACCTTCACCCCCCCCCC
>NW_019268519.1:2183511-2217742 GCF_002738365.1 Cucurbita moschata | reverse complement strand
CCCCCCCCCCCCCCCCCCACCCCTCTCTTCCATCACAATTCCAATTCCAATTCCATTTCCAATTCTCTTTTCCCATCCATTTCTCTTTCTTCTTCTTTGTCCTTTGCCTCTTCACCCACTTTCTCATTTTTTCTTCTTCCCCCACCTCCTCATCTTTCTTCTTCATTACCCATCTCTTTCCCACATCTAACTTTCCTTTCTTTCCGCCTCTTTCCCCTTCTGGGTTTCTCATTTTTCTTCCTTACCATCTATGAAGAAGATGAAAGGGGCTGCCTCCCAACACCCTTCTGTGTTTGACGATTCCAAGATCAGATTCAAACATCAGACTCTCCTCCAAGATTATCACGAATTGGAGAAGGTAATTTTTGTTTTCTGCTTCTGCGGATTTCCGGATTTCTTTGTTGTTTCTACCAGATCTTCCTTTTCTTTTATTCATATGGGGTTTGATTGTGTTCTTCAGATCTTTTTCTCTGAAATTGATTTGGTTTCTTTCTGTTTTGAATGGAATTTCTGGTCTGGAAGAGGGGAATATGGTTTGATCTAGGAGTTATCAATCGTGAAAATACTAGTTTTTTTTTCTTTTTTTCTTTTTGGTTTTCTGGGCTAGGCTAATTCATCCTTGTGTCTGAACTGGCTATTTCCTTTGGTTAAAACTCTCGATTTGGTTGCTCAAACAATAATATGAGATAAAAGTTCTGTCGATTCTTTGTTGAATTTTAAAATACCTATCTCTAGGCTAAAAGAGGGAAGTTCGTCTATAATTTTCTTCCTATCTGGAAAATTGATGCTTTAGGTTTGCTTCCATTTGTTTATTTTCTTGGTTCTGAGAGATTGATACCCTTAAAACTGCCATGACCTCCTCTAGTGATATCATCTTTAAGTAATTACCAATCAATGAACTTTGGATCATTCTAAACCTACCATTGATTTCCTTGAAGAGTCGAGTCTAGTAGTTTCCTCACTACTTTATAAGTACATGTTCTTGAACACCTGATCTTATTTGTGCGGTGTTCTATTTTGGTTTTGTTTCACGTAAGTCTAATACTTGGACTAGTTGTTGTCTTCACTTTTGTGAAATTTCAAGAGAAATTTGATTCTGGTTATGTAAAATTTGCCACCCCATGTTCTGAGTTTGTGCTGGATAGATCAGTTTAAGACTCGGGAATGTTATGGATGAACAAACAATTGAAAGTACTTCTTGTGTTCTTCCAGGAAACAGAAACTGCTAAGAGGAAATTACAGATGATGAAGCAAAAGAAGATGACCCTGATGGCAGAAGTCCGGTATAATCTTTACATAATTACGTTGTATTTGTGTGGATCTTCATCAGGAGTAACTGAATTGTCCAGAACTAACTATGAGTCTACGTTTCTATTGAAGGTTCTTGAAGAAGAGATACGAGTACCTAATGAAGAACCAGTTGCCAAACGACCATTCAAATGGAAATCCAGTACAGCAGAAGCAACTTAACAAACAAGTGGCTAACAATACTAAGAAGGGGAAGAATGGTTCGAGAAGAAGACCTGCGTTGCAACCCCTCCCGACGATCTCTGATATAAACCAAAAGGAAAGAATCAACCGACGAATTGATATTCCTCCACAGAGTTCTACTCCGATTCCTGTCCTTGACTTGAACCAGAAGGCAAAGACTAGGAAGAAAGCCAATCAACAGAATTCAACACCAGTTTTTGACTTGAACCAGAAGGAAAGAATGTACAGTGGGAGAGATGCTAGCGAGCGAACCATCACTCCATTTTTCGACTTGAACCAAATTTCGGTAATTGACTAGGACTTATTTGACCAACAATTTTATGATATAGCTGAACCCTGCAAACGTAATTTTTACTACAATTTCACCTCTCCTCCTCCCTAACAATCTCTACATTATTTTGGCTCAGATGGAGGAAGAGGAATTGCAGACCCATTACGATACACTGAGAGCTGATGAGCTGAAGAAAAGCCTTCTTCGAGGTGGGAACGATGAGCAGCAAAATGATATCAAGATTTCGGCGTGCAGGACTGTTGGGGATGGTCCAAGTCGAGCTGGTAAAAGAAAGATTTCATGGCAAGACCAGGTGGCTTTAAGGGTTTGAGCTCATTTTTATCTCTAGTGTCACTTAGAACTACAATTTGGAAGAAGGGCTTCAGGCATCCTAGAAGCCACAGTTAATTGTAATTCCTTCTTTGATTCTGTATTCTTCTATTGTGAAGGGAAAGTAGTATTTGTACATGTTAATACATTTAAAAAAGAATGGTGATGAGATATCGAGAAGAATCAAAGTTGCAAATCCTTCAATCTACTGTCTAATCTTTTGTGTAGAAAAGTGAAGCAGGGGCTAGAAAATAGAGAGAAGAACTTGATCCATCAAGTCTTTCCCTCGATCGATGCAAGCTTAGTCGATAAAAGAAGGCTATTTTTCCCTCTGTGTTAATACAAAACACATCTTTGAGGGGAAATTCCTGTGGGCTTTGAAACTATAGCAGCAGCATACGAGAAATGAGTGATTAAAAAACGGATCCATGTGACCAAATTGTAAATACTCACAGAAGGACTAACATAAAGACTTGAAAGTTTTCCAAAAAGGAGTAAGAGTTGCAGAGAAAAGAAGACATGTACAGCCAAATTTATCGTTGGCCTAGTTCATTTGGAGTCATAACTCACTACGGCTGTGATCATATCATTTAGAGTCAGACAAGGTAATAATAATAATAATAATAATAATAATAATAAAAAAACGGGCTAACAAGTAAATTTGAGTGAGACAATCTCGATCGAGGATTTGGCTGCGACTAGTTCTTTAGGAACTCATACGCCTTTTATGGTCTGATAAAAGAATGCTATGACTATTCTATCACTAATATCTCACTTTCTGCTCTCGAGATCTATATGTCTGAGACGGTAAAAATGACAATAAACTTATATAAAATTACCCATCCTCCGATATCTATTGTAATATATACACATAAATATGTTATTTGTTTATTATAAATAAAATAAATATGATGCAAAAATGCTACTTTCAATTTTAAATTTAATAACTAAAACATACCATTGAGTATTTTTTAAAAAAAGAATGAAAGAACTTATGCTAGAATAATTAAGAGATATATAATTAAATAAAAAGTGAAATATTCGAATCTTATTTTAAATAATAATAATAACTACATAAGTAAAAGAGTTGGTTGTTAACTCCAGAAAGATTACCTTGTTCTTTTCATCATATCCATAGGCCTCGGTTCTTCCTTTGGGGCTCCGGAAATGGACGAACTGGTTACGAGTTTAGCGAAGAACAGGAACCTGGAACCGCTAATAAACCTCTGGAGGACGACTGATCCACAATGTGATTCAGCCTCAGATCCAACATTCTCATGGCAAAATGCTCATCAAATGCTAACCCCTCCGTCCGCCCAGTAGCCCTAAGAATCGATAGTTCTTGCTCGATAATGAGCTCCCTCCTGATCTCCGCCTCGAGCATTCTACGGCTTGCAGTCTCTCTATTTGTTATCTCTTCTTTAATCCTCTGTTTCACGAGCTCTGCATTTGGAGAATCGTCTGATCAGATCATTAGATCATCAAACCTTATTGGAAAACTGAATCGAAAATGAAGCATTGTAGTAGATTTGAAGAACAAGCAGAGATTATTTCCGTATACAACATTTCGATTAAGCTTACAAACCACGCAGCGGATGATCGGATGAGCATTCGGAACTGGAAGCGGCAAGCAGTGGCTTGTTATCGACGGCTCGAACCCTGAAATCAAGCAAAATGGAAGAGAAAGAGTGAAGAAACAAGGCGATACGGCAAAGGGAGAGATTCGTGGAGCTAGAGGATAATTGGAATTGGAGCTTGGAACTAAATGGAATTACATGATCGGTCTCCGTCTCACATTTGTATAAGCCTTTGTTAAATTTAGAATTTATGAAATTTATTCAAGTTAAGGATTTGTCCCTTGAAAAAAAATAAAAATCACTCTATAAATGATCTTCCAATGCTGACCAATGAAAGTAAGCCGCGCAAGAATCGGGTCCCACCGGCCCTTTTCAAAACTACATCCGTATAAAATCGTCGTCTTCTTTGTTTCTCCATTCTGGATCTATCTTCCTCCTCTCTTCTTTTCATCCTTTTTCCTTTCCTTCTTTCTGGTTAAATGGCAACTCGCTGCGAAATCTTCTGCGAGATTCTCATCGCTATCTTGATTCCTCCATTGGGCGTCTGCTTCAGGCACGGATGTTGCACTGTACGTTTCTGATTCTTTTCCTCCTCCGTGTTGATTTTGACTCTACTTGAATGAATCCTGATTATCCGATTGCTTATTTGTTCAGGTTGAGTTTTGCATATGTCTTCTTTTGACGTTTCTCGGATATGTTCCTGGAATTATCTACGCTTTGTATGTCATCATTTTCATTGATCGCGATGAGTACTTCGATGAATATAGACGTCCTCTGTATGCGCCGGCCTAGGTTCTTTAGGTATTTCGCCTATACACAATTTGTGTGCTGTAATTTATCTGAATTGGATCTTGACTCTGTGATTGATCTGTACCGTGTGTTCGCTTTCTTTTACCGCTAAACCCTAGTATTTGTTCGTAAGTTGATCCATCCAGGTTCTACCTCAATCAATCAATCTTAGAAATAGAATTCCTACCATTTGTGTTTTGTTTGTTTGTTCAATTTCATGTTGAAATTCAGGGATGTGAATCAAGCGCAGTTGACTTAATTTCTTCTAATTCTAGCTTTGTTCGTTGAACGAGTTCATATCTGGATTGTTATGGTTAAGGATATTCAAGTTCATTGTCATCTAATAAAACTTGCTATGAATTTGAAGAAGTAACTATGATTAGTTTTGGTGGCTTGAGCAGCTACAAGGCTACTTACAATGAGCCGTAGTTGAAAGTCAAATGTAATTTACTTCCTTCTTAAGCAAGGATTTGGTTATACACGAAATCAACCCCCCCACCCAACACAAGAACCCTTTCTCAAGCTCTGCTTTTCAAGTGCATGTTAAAAACAAACTGTTGAATTTGTTACCATTTTCTGGGCCTCCCCTGCTTCAGCTGCTTGCGTTCATCATCAGCTTTGTTGGTTTCAGATGGGCAAAATGGAAGAAGATGGTGTCAAAGAATGGAAATGAACAGTCCCCTTTCCTCATGTGGATCAATTTCTGTGTTTGAGTTCAATCTTCTATGACTATATTAGGTTGTACATATATGAAAATCTTACTCATCACCAAGAAAATTAGAATTTAATCGTATGATTTTTCAAAATTATTTTTATTTTTTAATAGTTGTGATATCCCTGAACCTTTTATAAATAATTTAGAGACTATGAATGTAATTCTTTCAAAATTAACCCAAACAAGCATCCAAGCTACTGTTTTGTCATCTATAACTTCATTTTCTTCCTCCAAAATTTTAAAGAATTTTCGTCTGAAAATTTTAGAAAAAAATTACTTTTGAAATAATTAATTTTTAAATAAATAGCAAAGTTTTTTTTTATTTTAATTTAAATTTATAAGCATGGTGTTTGAAACAAATTTTAACATAGTTACATAGTTCTATATAGATATATAGAACTATGTGCAGAATCAATCAAAGAATCGCAAAAAACCGCGGGCTTCTCCAAAAGGCCTTCTACCAATGCAGATAATATTCCCCACTTATGAACTCATCATCTTCCACTAAATTAACCAATGTGGAACTCCCAATAATCCTCAATAGTCGAAGGACAATTGTCCCCTCTTTAAGTCACCGGAAACCCCATTCTTACTGTTGCGAGATAGGGCGAAATGTGAGGAGGAAGAGAGGCTGCCATGCCTTGCTTATTGTTAGCTTAAACAAGCCTTTATCCGTTTATTTATTTATTATTATTTTGAAACCTTGCCTTTTGATCATTTTAATATTAATAAATACGTTACTAATATTCAATTAAATTGGATGAAAATATCCAATTCTTCCCCTAATAAATTTTATACTTTAAAGATAATTTTAATATATTTTCCAATATTATAATTTTTTAGTTTAAAAAAGAATAATTAGCGAATTTCATAGTATTTTTGTTAATACATTATTTATGGATAAAAATTCAAATCTAACCCTTCCATATAGGTTAAAATATTATTTTTAATCTTTGATTTTCTTCATTTTAATTATTAATTTAAAGTTAATCTTTTTTTTTTTTTTAAAAAAAGTTTTCTTTTAAGTCTTATTTTCATAAATTTATAAAATAAAATGTTACACTAAGTTTGAATGAGAATTTAAATTTGTAGCTGATTATTTTATGAGTATAATCAATCTCCCAATTACCTTGCAATAATCAAATGAATTGCTTCGCGTCAAATTTTTTACAATAACAAAGCAAACGTAAAGGCGAAACAAATCACAGAGGCGATATGAAAGGGCGGCACCCGGCTCGACGACGATATACTGGAATGGCCTCCAATTACGGCGGATCGAGCTCCTCTTTTGATACTGATCTTCTCTGCCAAAGAGGAACCGGTGTCCTTATCCAATCGCTGATGCTCCAATGGATGAAGCACATTCCGGTGGAGTATTCCGGTCAAAGATTTCGAATCCTCGTCATAATCAGCAGACGAAACAGGGAAAGATTCAGAGAGTAAGAGAAGAGCAATTAGGGCTATTGGAAATAAGCGTTTAATTGGAGCCATTCGTGTACGCCAAATCTAATACAAGCTTCAGCCGTTGAGGAAAGAAAATCAGAGAATGGAGGTATGGTCTGTAATCCCATAGATTTATATAGTTTCATACTCTTAATGAAGATGAAGATGATAATGATTTTTAATTTCGGCGCGTTTTGACTGCTGGAATCGGCTGAATTTTCCTCTTGATTTTCCTTTACAAACATTCTTTTTAACAGAAAATCAAAAGTCTCTATTAATTCTTCGAAGCTTCGTTTGGTGATTTTTGTGCGTGTTCACAGGGAAACTCGTGATCACCAGAAATTTTGATGAAATTTCATATTTCGTTGGAGTTGGTAAGAAGTTGTGCATTGTTTAATGGTGGAAGACGGGAAGTCAATTAAATAATCATAAATAAATTAGGCAATTCTTTTATTTTTTTAATTTATAAATTTCAGCTCGTTGAATTGGTGAAATTAATTTATTATGTCAACTAATTTTATGAGTTTCTGAAAATTTGTAATTACTGGATAAACCATTTTCTTGATTGGTTTGTGAATTTTGAATATTTTCGTTGGTTGGACCACCATTTATAAAGTGTGGAAACCTTCTCCTAGCCGAAGGTCGAAAGGGCAACAAAGTCCAAAGAGGACAATGTCTGTTAGCCCGAAAGGAAAAAGTCGATAATATCTACTAGACCGAAAGGAAAAAGTCCAAAAAGGACAATATCTGCTAGCTTAGATCCAAACTGTTACATAGATTTTAGCTAATTCTCTAAATAAATAATTTATTCTTAAAAAAAATTATTTAGTTTGTGTTGAAAATTATGTTGGGTTTTTAGGAAAAAAAAATGTAAAATAATTTAAAAGAAATTACGTAAATGGTAACTATCATCTAAAATAAGTGTTCAGGTCTTCTTTAGAATTGTCAATTTTGATATTTTATAAAAAAATTGTCTACTTTGGATAACTATCAAGCATAAGCATCGAATTCGCATGATATGTATAATGTGATGTCAACTAATAGCAAACATATTATATTATATGAAATGAAACTTTAAACAAAGATTATTAAAGCTCCATTTGACAACTAGACCAAATATTATTGGTATTTATATGCTTAATAAAAAATAAAATAAAAATCTAAATCATCATCAAATGGTCGTAATATTTTAATTAATTGGGTTGGATTAGTTCAAATATGGAATATAATAAATTATAAGACACATGAATAATCAAATCTTAAACAAAGAGTACAAAACAAAACGGTTATTAAACAACGCTTTAATCTTACACGAATTAATATGAAACATCTAAGTCCTGGTACAAGAGATCAGTCAACGGTTCGTTTCCTCGAGCTAACAAAAGTTAACAGCCAAGTCAAATAAGAAATAAAAAAAATGATGTTTTAACTTTTTTTTGAATGTGTATGTAAAAATAACAGGCATGATTTAGCCATGGTTGGAGAGCAAAACCAATGGCATTATGGGGTTTGATTTGAAATCTCAATAAACATATTTTCTACCAGACTCCAAAAAACAATATACAACTCAAATAAAATTACCTGTTCTTTGTAGCCACCTTGTCAGATAATGAAATACATGTTGTTCATCATATGAGGAACGCAAACGAGGCGGGGCATGCCATAACGAAACCAAGGGCAAAAAGTTCCATCTGATGTCTGTAACTAGAGAACTCGAAGCAATAAGATTTGCGTTAACATGCTAGACTTCGACAGGCCTCGATATAGGATGCCAATGAATCCAGTAATCCTTGTCCAGACACATCAGAACTTAGCGTCTGCAAGACAGCATCAAATATGTCTTTCCTGAACCTGTCATCTTCCACCTTCTTAAGGAGCTCCTTCACCACCTGAAAATCCAAACTACCAGATATAACAAGTTTCCCAATTATCACTCCGAAATTGATTGGGGCTTTTGGTAAATCAATGCCTGCGTCGTCGAGCACAGAAGCATATAGCAAACATCCAGTCTCAATGTCTCCAGCAGTAAAAACCTTCCTGGAGAGTAAATAGGCCAGAAACTTTACGACTGCTTCAACACAGGGTGGGCTTTTCTCTAGGGCTAAAGAAATGGCTTCTTTTACAACTTCAGGATGGTAAGCTGGTGACATGAGTTCTTCCACGCACTGTAAAGCCTCATCCAAAATCCGGATACTAAAATATTCTTCAAGAAGAGAGAGAGTTTTCTTTTTGAGATCAACTTGTTTTAAAGATGCAGCTGGAACCTGTGGTCTCTCAGCAGGTGGAAGGACCATTGCTGCCGTAATAGGTTTATGACCCAACCCTTGACCGAAGTTAATAGGACGAGTAGTAGATGCTCCTGCACCCTGCAATTGAGCACTAGTCTTGTTACTAATGAGGCCACCAGAACTCTGGGGTAGTAGCCTCGCATTCAAGGTTGATGCTTTGCCAATCAACTGTGTCTGGCCACGTCCAGAAGGCTGCATACCAGATCCGTTTGCCCCCCTAGGTACAGTACGGGCCCTAGGAACCTCCCAATTGTCATTATCCATTCCTGGCATACCAGGCATCTTCCTGGTTCCTGGCATGCCCGGCATCATACCCCCCAAACCAGGTCGATTGATAGGAAAGCCCCCAGGGCTGGTGTTCCCAGGAGAGCCAGACACAACACCACGACTATTTCTGATATTGATAGTAGTACCAGGACGTAGTCCCAGATTTTTTTCTGCCTCTGAATGTATTTCAGTAATAGTTTTGGCTTTAACCTGTAGGAACAAAATTCAGAAGGCATTACGACAAAAGATCCAAAATTATGTTCCACCTACAAAGAAAAATAAAAAGATAAAAGAAAAAAGGGAGAGAACAAGGATCTACCTCTTCACGCCTAGGTACCCAATTGTTAGCTCGCAAATCAAGAACATCGCGGACCATGAACTTCAAACGTGGAGCCAACTGAGGGAGTGTAGTCAATTCTTTCAATCGGCCAAAGTACATGTCATTTATACGCCGCGATTTTGTATTCTCGTCTAGCTGCTTACCTATGGTGTTAAAGAACTGACAGATGGCCTCCACATTTTCTTCAGCAGGACAGATTTTGTTATCTGGTCCTAAAAGTTCCTGAATACACACAACATATCAGAAAAAACAGAGCAGTTTATAGAATTTAATGGAAGGGTGAAACATAGGCAATGATACAGATGGACATCAAATAAAGACCTGCACGATGTGGTGGACAATCTTCTCAGGCACCATCTTTTGCTTCAGAAGCTCTCCAATTAATCGAATATTTCCAAGAGTACGAAGTTTGATCAGTCTTTCTTTATCTCTGCGCTCGCTCTCTTGCTCAGGGGCAATCATCTGCCTAACCTCTTCCCTCAACTTGTCTGCACCTTCAAAAGCCTCCTGACAGATATTTAAGAGGACTCGTTTAAAAGTAATTTCCCTTCCACCAGGTTCATCGGAGGGAAATTGAGGTAGCTTCTGATTCAGATCAGAACACAATTGGGCATACATGGGGCAAAATGTGGGCTCGAGAACAGCCTTATCAAAAATCAGTGAAATGACATCCTGCAGTGCAAGCAAAGTGAGATAGGGAAAAGAAGTAACATCATCTAGAATCAAGCGAGTGGATGAAGATAACCTTCAAAATATCAGCGGAGGTGATTCCGGAGTCCATTAGCTGACCCTTGAGGAGATCGAACTTTTCTGGTGTTAGCTTGTTCAATATCCTACATAATTAAGGCACATTAGCATAAGTATGGCAATTTTCATCTGTTTCAGAAGGTTCTGAAGCAAAACTTAAGTGTCGGGGACTATGCCTCTTATAGAAGAGGTATACACCTCCAATTGAACATGCTACGATCCTTTTCAACATGCTCATTTTGAACGTAAAACTAAGTAATTAGCCCATTAGTACTCCCTCTTAAGGCTTTAAAAAGCTAATAGGAAAAAATAAAACTAGGATAGACATATCCTAGAGATGAGATGACATGTTAAGGAAATTTTTAGTATATTGGAAAGAAACGTGAAGGTTTTATTACAATTTTTTTAGACACTATTAACCTATTGAATTGCTTTGAAACCTCCACTAAAGTATCAAGCATTCGAAGTGGTTTTATTCCTGCCAAGGTGGTCGTGCCTGATTTGGTTCTTGGCAATATTATTGTTCAAAACTCTCCTTCGGTATGTGATTCCTCCACTCCAAGGCCTTAAATTTCGAACATCGTCGATTTGGATTTTCATCGAGAAAAGAAGGGTTTGGAAGATGAACGATTTCTTGGAATCTCGGATCCCTTTTGCAGTTTTAATTCTACGTGGGCGGGGAGATGATAATTTAATGAAAATTTTGAACGAAATACGGTTGGTGAGGGAGAAGGTTTTAGTTCATATTCCACATTCTTTGTCATTGGAGAAGGAAAAATAATGAATTGGTGGGGGTTGAACATATTAATGAAGTTTCACCAGCAATGACAGCTAATTCATTGCAGGATTTGCATGAAGAGGTCCTGGCTATTGACATCGATAATCGGCCTTGTATAATAACACTTTTAATGGGTTATTTGGCGGGCCGACAAATGTTTCTTTCTGAGGATCGGGACTCTTCTCTTAACCAACGTTTATTTCATCCGCCCTTCATTAGAGAAGCTGTAATTATCAGTCAAATTCGAGGGTTTCCATAAGGAAAATGAAAGGTCAGATGAGGTTTTTCATTCCCTTTCTAACAAAAAGGAAGTTGCAAAGGTGTATACAAAGTCTGAATTGTAATCGGTTGAAAAAAAGAAATCAAAGAATATTCACAGAAAAGACACAAAAGAAATCAAAGAATATTCACGGAAAAGACAAGACATATGATATTGTTATTGTTGGGTACTTAATGACCTTTTTCAAGAAGATTTTAACCCTCCTTCAAAGAGTTCCTTGGAAGTTAAAAGTTCTTTTCTTCTTTCATAAAAGACTATGATTTCAGCCTTGTTTTTCTGTTAGAGGGTAGAAATCTTTTGGTGGTTTATCTCAGCAAGGTTTTTTGGCTCTGAGTGTTTTCAGCTTCGTGGTAGATTACTCCTTTATGGTTTGCAGACGTTTTTCGAGCCGCTGGAGCCTGGTTATCATCGTCTGCTTGGGAGTAGTTCTCTTGCTGGCTCGTTTTCTTTGGTTTTCTTCAACCTGTTAAGTGTTGTCTTTGGTTTTTTTGGTTCTTTGTTGTGGCTAATTTAGTTGTTGGTTTTTTTTATTGAGTTTTAGAGGCTTCTTTTATGGCCTAGTTTGGTTTGCTGCTGTTTTTTCTTTTCTCCTTCCATGAACTTATTGTATTGCAATCAACCTATGAAAATTTGTTCCTCGTTTACCAAAAATAAAATAAACAAAATAGATCTCGATACACTTACACCAAGAATTTATATTATCAGTTAGGAACTCCATGACAGACAAAGGCATAGAATTCCCAAGTGTGAAGGGATTGGGAATCCAATTTCAAATAATAAAAGTGAAAAAGAGATAATTGAAGGTTAGTTGTGAAGAAATTAGAATCATGAGTAACTGATGTAACTAATATGTATTACCCCTTTACAGTCTTCAAGACACGATCCTTTTCAGAAAGATTTCCTCTCCTAGCTGACCATGGAACCTCAGCTTTGATTAAAGCGGGAAGTCCTCCCTAAAATAAAACGAGTAAAGTGACATAAAATCGTTAGATATAGGGCTTTTAGAGCTGCAATTTAGTAACAAATGCAATGGAGTGAGAAAGGATCAAAGTATAAGTGCCCTGCACACAGGTCATTTTTTCCCACTAAAAAGTATTTTGTTTTCCTGAATAAAACATTTAACCTGTCAATGATTTTCGCGATAACCAGCAGAACAGATTCGTATGTATATTATATGGCACTGCCTTAAACTGAATATATACAGTTCCAATAATAAGTTTTCACTGAAATCAATTCTTATCAAAGTAAACTTGTTTAAAGAAGGGGCTATACAAGGATGAAAAAGAAAAGTCTAGATAAATTTACAGGTGTGATATTGAAATGAAAACATCGAAACTAGAAAATCAAAATTTCCAACTACATAGAAGTAGTTAGTTGAGCTTGCAACTTGTCGGAATTAAATTATACTTAAAGATGAACATCATAAAACTCGTAGGGGCAAACAGTGTATACGTGTGCATGTCTTCAATGCTAATTGGTTTTGGATGAGGGCTGAGATCTTGTTCTTGTTTAAAATAAAAGTTAGGTGAGACATTTTTTCTGAATGCACACACATTTCAAGAAAATATACTCGTGAAAACGGCAGGAAAGAAACACAAAAATTACCCCTTGGTTAGAAGTGGTCCTGGTCCAATGCTCTTGACGATTGAATTGGTTTGCGTCTTGCTGTCTAGAGTCAAAATGACCACCAACATCTCTATCTCGATTTGTTTCCCTGGACCTCTCCTCTCCAGAAGCAGAGAATTGGGCAGAACGGCCACGCCAGTCACGACTGTCTGGCTCAGAATAGCGATTCTGAGACTGATTAGGTTGCTATAAAGGGGGCAGGGAGATATTACAGAGAATCATGCAAAAAGAAATACATCAAAAGTCCCGCATTTCATAAATTACCCTCACCAAACTTGAGAGAAAACAGATGGTTAAGAGTACCATCCAACCAGGTAAAAAGAACCTTAAATACTAATGACCTCTTACGAACCACCTTCCACCATCCCTAAGAGAGAAGAAAATCAATCAATTGAACAACATACTTACATTGCTCTCTCCACGACTCCAACTTTGTTCCTCGCCAAAAATTTCCACTTCAAGATCCCGTTTAAGTATTAGTATATCATCTGGAACTTCCACAGCCTTCAAGAAACAAGAGGAATTAGTCGTTCACTAAACATTAAGAGACAAATGAGTCGTACTCAACAATTTCTTGGTATCTGATTTCCAGGAAAAATGACTATAAAAGAATATACAAAACGGTAATAGGATTAAAGGAAATATCAGTACTGGTAACTGTGACATTAAAGTATTCAAATAATACACACAACTAGATAACAGCTATCATTTCTTTTTATTCGTTTAGAAACCAGAAAAGACAGATAAATAAAGGAGAAGCAATGAGAGAAACTGCCCATCAATCAAATTATCCCAGAAAGAACCCAAGTGATAAACTTTTATTTGGTTATGAATACGATAAAATATTACAGTTCACAAGATATTCAAAGAGAGAGACAGAGAAGGAGAAGACACATGCATCGTCGAGATCATTAGCTTATTTTGACAACAACAAAAAACAAGAAAGGGAGAGAGAGAGAGCGTAATGTAACCTCTCGAAGCTGCACTCGAAGCCGCAAAAGCTGATCTCGGGTATATCGAACACGCTCACGACCCTCAAACCGTGAATCTTCAGCCTATTACAATAGAAAATGAGAGTTAAAAAGGGTCCAATGAGGAATAAAAGCGAGGCCCATACAAAATTGAGATTAACATACAAGAGCAACAATTACGCTACTTGTATACGACCTAATGTTTCGGCCAATGGATCAATCCAAGAGGAAGTTAAACCAAAACTAATAATCAACTCCCACAACTTCAATATCTACCAATAAAACTCCGCGGATTAAAAAGCTCAGATTGCAATCTAACTCTTCCAAGTCAAATCACGAAGCATCAAAAAGCAATAAAACCCAATCAAAATAGGCAAAAATCGAATAAATAACTTTCCAAGTCATCATATCCAATCCACAAACCTCCACTACAAAGAACTACAGATACCCAATTAGCTTCGAAACACAGGATTATGACATTAAAAAATGTCAAGATTCCAATCAAATAACAAGAGTTTTCTAAATAGAATCAATAAAAGACATTAGTAGGCACATACATTCACAGACAATGAAGCGGAAGGCCCGCCATGGGGCGGGAGGGTGGAAAGATCAGAGGAAAATGAACCGAAGGTAAAAGAAGATGAAGACGATGAGGAAGAGGAGGATGAATGCTCAAAGCGAGGACCAAGGAGTCTAGGTCGACCGCCACCAGGTCTCAAGCTTAGAACCGTCCGATCAGCTTGCTGCATAACTCGATCCACGGCTCAAGGAGGATATCTCCGCAACAGGACGAAGAAGAAAAGGAAAACGAAAACAGGGAGAGAAACCTGGGAAGAAGAAGATTCAGCGGCGGTGAGCGCTGAATTGGATAGGATTTGAAGAGAAGTGATAAAGGTTTTGGTTTCTACCCGTTTCTCTCTCTTGTAATGACGAGAGAGAAAGCTCTGATAAACAGAAGACATAGCGCGATGAGCTGCTTGCGGGAGCTAAAAAAACCCTTCTTTCTAACACTCAGCTCAAGCACACACCACTCTCTCTCTCTCCTCGCTTTTATTTTATTTACCTTTTTTTTCCTATAATTATAAATTTTCATTTTGTTCATTAAATTATGAGATTGTTTTTTTTTTTTTTCAATTTTCAAGTTCTTATGTAAAAATTTCTTTTAATTTGAAAAATAATAGATTTTTTACACTATTCTTGAATTTAAAAACATTAGTAGATTATGTTTATTATATGATTTTTTTTTTTGTTTAATAAATAATCATCTGAAATATTTTTGTATTTTCATGAAGTTCGAATAAAAATTATACACAAAATTAAAAAATTTCAAAGTCATAAAAATTAATTTAAAATTAAGTAAACACAAAGTTTACTAATTTAACCTATTAAATTTTATAATTGGGATATAATTTGATTTTGATTTTTTTTCTTTTATTGTTGTGAAAAATGTAATTGACGAATGCCATTAAATGGAATCGTAAATAAACTTCCCGCCTCCAAACTAAAAAATTAAAGGGAAGCGCCGAAATCAGGAAGCTATCGGGAGCGCCGTAGCCGCATACACAGATGATATGCACGAACACTGCCATCTCTGTAATTCGAGATAAAAAGTTCTTCCTCGCACTTCTTAACAAGGCTACTACACTCCCCCAACTCCTCCAAGTCCAAGCACAGTTAATCCTCCACGGCATTCACTATGATCTCTCTTCGATCACCAAGCTTACCCACAAGTTCTTCGATCTCGGGGCCGTTCGCCATGTGCGCCAACTCTTCGCCAATGTCTCCAGACCCGATCTATTCATGTTTAATGTCCTTATTAGAGGCTTCTCCGACAATAATTTGCCTAAATCTTCGATCTCTGTCTATACCCATTTGAGAAAATGGACTAATCTTAGGCCAGACAATTTCACCTATGCATTTGCTATTTCAGCTGCTTCGAAGTTTGAGGATGAGAGGCTTGGCGTCTTGTTGCACGCGCATTCGATTGTTGATGGGGTGGCATCGAACTTGTTTGTTGGGTCTGCAATTGTTGATTTGTACTTTAAATTTACGCGCGCCGACCTGGCGCGGAAGGTGTTTGATGCAATGCCTGAGAGGGATACGGTTCTATGGAACACGATGATATCTGGGTTTTCCAGGAATTCGTATTTTGAGGACTCGATACGTGTTTTTGTGGACATGCTCGATGTTGGGCTGCCATTTGATTCTACAACTTTGGCTGCTGTGCTTACAGCAGTGGCGGAGTTGCAGGAGTATAGACTAGGGATGAGTATTCAATGTTTGGCTTCAAAAAAAGGGCTCCATTCTGATGTTTATGTGCTTACGGGTTTGATATCATTGTTTTCAAAATGTGGGGAGAGTGACAAAGCAAGGTTGTTGTTTGATCAGATTGATCAACCGGATTTGATATCTTATAACGCAATGATTTCTGGTTATACTTTCAATCATGAAACTGGATCGGCAGTGACACTCTTCAGGGAATTGCTTGCTTCCGGACAGGGTGTTAGTTCAAGCACATTGGTGGGCTTAATTCCAGTCTTTTCGCCCTTCAGCCATCTGCAACTAACTCGCTCGATTCAAACTTTAAGCATAAAGCTTGGCATTATTTCGAAACCTTCTGTATCAACTGCACTTACTACTGTTTATTGTCGACTAAATGAAATTCAATATGCAAGGCAGCTGTTTGATGAATCTCCGGAGAAAAGTTTGGCTTCCTGGAACGCGATGATATCAGGGTATACTCAAAATGGGTTGACAGAGAGTGCAATTTCTCTGTTCCAGGAAATGATGCCTCAACTCAGTCCAAATCCTGTCACCGTTACCAGTATACTTTCGGCTTGTGCTCAACTTGGAGCTCTAAGTCTTGGCAAATGGGTTCATGGTTTGATTAAGAGTGAAAAACTTGAATCGAACATATATGTCACAACCGCTTTAGTTGATATGTATGCAAAATGCGGTAGCGTTGTGGAGGCTCGTCAGCTATTTGACTTGACGGCAGAAAAGAATGCGGTAACTTGGAATGCCATGATAACTGGTTATGGTCTCCATGGATATGGCAATGAAGCTCTAAACCTCTTTAATAAAATGTTGCAATCTGGGATTCCACCGACAGGTGTTACTTTTCTCTCTATCTTGTATGCTTGCAGTCACTCCGGCTTGGTGAGAGAGGGAAATGAGATTTTCCACTCTATGGTTAACAATTTTGGTTTTCAGCCCATGAGTGAGCACTACGCTTGCATGGTTGACATATTTGGGAGAGCTGGGCAGCTAACGAATGCCTTGGAGTTCATAGAAAGAATGCCACTCGAACCCGGCCCTGCTGTTTGGGGTGCACTGCTTGGCGCTTGTATGATTCACAAGAATACAGACATAGCCCATGTTGCTTCTGAAAGACTTTTTCAACTGGACCCAGAGAATGTGGGATACTATGTTCTGCTTTCTAATATATATTCTACTGACAGGAACTTCCCCAAAGCTGCTTCAGTACGGCAAGTTGTTAAGAAGAGAAATCTGGCAAAGACACCTGGTTGCACTCTAATTGAGATTGATGATCAACAACATGTGTTCACATCTGGAGATCGGTCCCATCCTCGGGCCATGGCCATTTATGCCATGCTAGAGAAGTTAATAGGGAAGATGAGAGAAGCTGGATATCAGGCAGAAACTGTTACTACTGCTTTGCATGATGTAGAGGATGAAGAGAAGGAGTTAATGGTGAATGTCCACAGTGAAAAATTAGCAATTGCTTTTGGGCTTATTTCAACTGAGCCTGGAACTGAAATTAGGATTATTAAGAACCTCCGAGTTTGTTTAGACTGTCATACTGCAACTAAGTTTATATCCAAGATCACTGAGAGAGTGATTGTGGTTAGGGATGCCAACAGATTTCATCATTTCAAAGATGGTCTTTGTTCATGTGGAGACTACTGGTGAAATAACACTCTCGTGGTAGTTAAGATTATTGGATTGGAGGGATCATAAAAGTCAGAAGGCATTGGAATTTCATGTATTAGATTAAAGTAGTTTATTAATTATAGGTATTATGATTGTTTTCCAAAGAAGGTTAAGTAAATTTAGGAGTCATTTGATATGTAATGATCTGCTGTGGCAGATTGATAGAAACATATGAGATAGCAACTTAACCCCTTTATCAGATTTCCATCCATTTGTTTCTGTTGTAAATTAACTTTTGATTTGATTTGGTTATTTGGATTAGATTTGATTTGGTTATTTAGATTAGATTTGATTTGGTTATTTGAATTAGATTTAGTCTCAATGGAAATTTGATTCTGTAATGCTATATAATGAGAGATTTCTCCCTCCATTCTGAATATCCATTCTTAATGAGTGGTATCGGAATTTGGGAGAGTTTTGTGTATCACATTGTATTTGTTGGGTGACATATTGGTGAGAGTCTTTGTAGTGTGATAATGAGGCATTCACTTGTAACACTTGGGTTTATTAGTGATTGGTTGCCACTCGTGGATGTAGGGGAACTTCTTCTCTCCGAACCATGTAAATATCTTGGCGTCTCTTTATGTAATTCCGTTAATTGGTGTTGGGAGTACATTTGTTCCACTTTCGGCATACAACCATCGCTATCAGAGCCCTGGCACAGAGGTACCTAAGACTCTCACCAATATTCATATTCTGTTACTCCTGTCTGAGGCTTTTTTATTCACACGAGTTCTGGCACAGAGGTTTGCTTCACAATTCCGTTCATACAACTTTGCACATCTTTGTTTTCCGTATCATTTATTAAATATCTAACTGAAAAGTGTATTTTATCTAGCAGATTCAGGCTTCAGCTGCGTATTTTCAATTCAGTTGTTCATAACATCATAAATGCAGAATATTAACTTGCTGTGCTGTAGGTACGCAGTTAGGTCATGCCTAATGCATGGCTTTACATTCTCTAGCGTCAGAAAATTGTGAAAGGAAAATAAACCTTCTTGACTCTAGACCGTAGTTTTTAGGGTTTTTGGTATGAATTGTTTACAACATTTGCATGAACTATCTATATTTATTTCTTCTATATATATATATTTGGATACTCAGGAGGTCAGTTTGTGGCATTTGAGAATAAAATTCAAGGAATGCGTCTCCAAAGATATTAATCCTTGAGGTGTTATACTGTCTTTGTCTATTGAGTCAGAAATTTCATATTTCTCTCTGTATAGATTTTCTTACCCTTTCGTTTACATTTGTTCTGAACTGAAGCCTATTGATAATATTTACTGGATCTTTCATATCAATCACTCATCAGTTCTGATTTATATACTGTTTACTTTTTTCAGAGGACGAGGTGTTGAGGTACAATATTGTAATTTTCTATATGATAAGTTCTGTTTTGTGTACACAAACTGAATTAAACAATCTTCATTTGTTCACAAAACTAGGCACATAGTCATACTACACAAAAATTTCACCCTTGCTTTTACTCGTTCTTGTGCTTTACATTCTTTCAGTTCACATGTTCTATGCAATGTCCAGAATGCATATAAGTCTCCTGCCTGTGCACATGAATCTTCTGGTGATGCACACATCAAATAACAAGAAAGAGATAGCCTCTCAGCAATTTAGTCCACATTGCTTGGTATCTGGTCCCTTTGTTTTCATCACAAATGGATCAATTCGAACCCAAAGCAAGGAGAAGATTGAAGCCAACAGCACGGACCATATGACGACTATAGTCGGTGTGCGGTTTTGTCGGCCCATCAGACCCTTAAGGAATGGGTAGAGATGGACAATCACCCAGAAGGCAAAGAAAAGCTTCCCAAATAGGGGTCCCCATGATTGATAGCCATTGTTTATGGCATCTGAGATGCCTGCAACAACCCCAACAAGGTTGATGATCAAAATAGTTGTTGGAGGGATTAGTAGAGTGGTCCACTTAAAGGCATATAATTCTCCAAAATCTTCGTCATCTGTTGCCTTGGATGTAACTGTGAAGCTAGTATCAATTCCAGCCAGAACCTTCAATAGACCTTGAACAACAGCAAATAGATGAGCTGAAATACCACCAATGACCCAGAACTGCTCATTTCTCCACCATTCCTCAATGCTAACTCCACTCCATTTAAGCTCTAGAATACCCGTAGCAAAAATGGAAAGAAACAAGGCAATGAAGTAGAGACTTGCAAAAGTGCTTATCTGTTTGTCAAAAAGCCGAAGATGATTTCATCAATGGATGCAAAATACTTTGCCAAGTAAGTTTATCAAACAATATAATTAAATGTGTAGTTTATTGTGACTTTTAAATTAATTATGTCTTCCTCAATTTCCTCTTCTCTAATATTTTCTGCTGAAATCATCTTTTGTAGGCGATACTGTAAATTTTACTATATTTACCGGTGGCATGATAAACTTATCGGTGAGCAGGCAGATCGCAGGGAGGGTACAGTAAGCGAGAAGTGGTATTGAAGTGAAGGGGTAGACAGTTGTGTTGACGTATGCAAATCTCTCTAGCCACTTTAGCTTCCCACCCTTATAACCATACCAAACAGGGCAGTGATTGCTGAAAAAGATTTCAATAGACCCGAGTGCCCAACGAAGCACCTGGTTCAGCCGGTCAGACAAGTTAATGGGAGCTGTACCCTTAAATGCAGGTCTCTTTGGCATGCAGTATATAGATCTCCAGCCACGACAATGCATCTTGAAACCTGTTAGAATATCTTCTGTGATCGACCCATAAATCCAGCCCAACTGCATACGCAAACATGAAACAGGTATCAGTTTCAAGTTTACCTATCTCTAGACTATATTTGTTAATTACTTTTTGTTCGATTTCACTGTTAGCATGTCAGTAGTGAAAGGAAAGAGGAAGGTTGTGTTTAGATGTTTCCTCAAGTAAGGATTATTGACATTACCTCTGTACCCCATTCGGTTTTGTCTTCATAACCGCAACTGATAACATGAATTGCTTCCTTAAGTAGGGCCGCTGGACCCGAGGAGGGTGGAACACCACCTTCTTCCATCAAAGTCGAGGTAACAAAAATTGATGACTGCCCAAATTTCTTTTCGAAATTCATTTGCGACATTAGCAGCTCCTTGTTATCTTCCATCGCTGCTCATAGCAGCAAGCGATTATGAGTTATCACAATCTGATGGCAATGTATCCACCAAGACACAAGTGCCAATAAAAGTTGAAGTTTGAAAAAATGTACTCACCTGCAGCATCTCCATCTACCCCACTTTTAGAGCTCTTAAGCTTCTTGCGACGTCCAAAGCATGGACAACAGTCACAGCATACCATTTTTGGGCGCTTCGGTCCTTTTGGGGGTTCATAACCATATAAAGCCTGTCTCCTGAAGACACACCCTGTTCCGACATAGACAGGTCCCTGAATTCCATCTAAACCTCGCATGTTAATCTGCACCACAAGGAAACATAGTTTATTTTTATGATATTTAGCGCTTGGTCACTTAAACAATTATATAGAATACATCTGAGACGTGATCTTTACATCAAAGAAGACTGTATTTCTGTTGGCATAACGATCATGCCTATCTATTCCATCAAATCTTTGTGGAAATTGTACATAACAGACTTTCTTTCCAACTTGAGGGTCCATAAGGAAACACATTGCCTCTCTTGCTGCTTTGCTATTGTTTATGTAGTGATCACAATCCAAGTTCAACATGAATGGAGCGTTTGTAAGCACTGCAGATACACGAATCTACAATTGTACAAAATGCTGTGGATTAGATAAAGGAAAATGAATAAACTGGGGTCAAGAAAGAGAGAAACTTGGAACTGAGCAAGCTACCAAGGCATTCATGGCACCAGCCTTCTTGTGATGTTGGAAACCTGGTCTTTTCTCACGAGATACGTACACTAAGCGGGGGAGTTCATTCCCTTCTGCATCAAGGCCTCCACTGTGACCCAGAAAGACTTGGATCATACCAGGGTGATCTTTTGTGTTGTTGCCTGGCCATGGTGTTCCATCTTGCATTATCCATCCTTCTGTGGGAACTTTTATGGCTTTTGCTACTTGGGCATTTATCCTGACCTTGAATTCTTCATATTCTCTCTACATACTCCAAAGATATTTCAGGCTTGATATTAGACACAATTGTGGCACTCCTATATTTTTCTCTTTCTCAGTTTATTTGTTAAAAGTGCTTACCTTCATTGCTCGACGCTCCTTTACAAACGTTGGTTGGACTTTATCCTTGAGATAATCGATCTTCTCACAAAAGTACATTTCAGGTGCTCGAGGTTCTATCGAAAACTTCTTACAGAAGGGCACCCATTTCCTGGCAAATTCTGCAGTTTCAGACATTGCTTCGAAGGTAAGCATGGAAGCTCCATCATCTGAAACGTAGCATGAAACCTTATCAACTGGATAGTCCATGGCCAAGATAGATAAGATTGTGTTAGCTGTTACAAGAGGAGGTTCCTTCATCGGATCAACAGTACTGACAAAAATGTCCACTGGAGCAAGCAAATTAGGTTCACCCTCTCGTTCATACCTACATTACAACATTCATATGATGACATTCTAGATTTTGATAAATATATTCAAACTAACACATTTATTATTATTCTTTTGCCTTTTAATGCTGTTGTAGAATTGATATTACCTGAGGGACAGACGATCCAAGTAGGTTTCACGATCGATTGGGAACCATTTGGGGAACTGATCGAGGATCCACGAAAATGCAAACCAGATTTCACATATCACAGAAGTTAGCCACAAACCCAATGCATCATGCACTGGATTTAGAATCCGATACCGAAGGAAGAAGGCAAGAATAACGAGCCGAGCCACAATAACCATTCGGTAAGGATTAATTTTGCTAGATGCTATTGGTACCTTCCTTGATAGTGGCTGTCTAGCTGCATCAATCCTGCAACAGTTTGCGAGTCATTGACACATGGAGTTCCGCGAACAAAAGTTTCAAACATCTTAATTAGAAAGACTGAACTGGGGAATGTTCAAGCATACATAGCCATGTCAGGGTCATTGGCATCATCAGGTTCAGGCCCAAGATTGCCTTGCTGCAATTTCCAATCATCCATTCTATCTTTCCAACCTTCCTCTCTCTTTTCATCCCATCTTCCACTGCCTGAATTTTTTAAAGCATATCGGATACCATATGATAACAAAACTTCATGTATCTTTGGGACAATTTAATGCAGGATCAATGGGGTGCAGAAAATTTACCTGGTTCAGAAGCTGGAAATGGATGCACTCGTTTGTGCAGTGAAGAAGATGATATCTGATCTCCATAACCCTGGGATGATAAAGGAAGCTCAACATTTTCCTGGTATGCAATAATAATTAGGAAAAAGATTTCCAAACAGAGGCTAAAGAATGAAAGGTTTGCCCACTCACTGGCTCTGTTCTTCCATACTGTGCATTTTCATCATCATTTGGCCCTCTACCGTAGCTCATCTTTCCATGAAGCATAGCTTCTGCCATATGACTGCTTATTCCTCTCATCATCAATGTTGAATTCATGTTCAATGTCATCTATGTCTTCTTCATCATCATCTCCCTCGACCCTCGGACTCCCTTCACAATACCCGAAAAGAGAGAGTTTAAGAAAAAATAAAACTTGAAACTTGTTATTGCGTAGTCCTTTGTTCTGTGTTTCACCTTTAAGTCGCTTATATCTAGTTTTACACTGAGGACACAGTTGGCTTCCTTCTCTTCTTTCATACTCATAACAAGGTCTGCAGACTGGAAAACCACATTCATTGCAGGCAACAAACAGATCACCATCCACAGTAAGCCCCACTTCGTCGCCACATATCTCACAAACTTGACCATCCAAGTTCTTCAATGGCTTCGGCTGCAGAACAGAAAACAAAACAAATACACAAACATATCAGTGACAAACAAACAAACAAACCAAAACCTTCTCCCACTGCACTTTCTGATCAATTAAGTTAATCACCTCCTCATGGCCATGAATGACAACAAGCTCATTGCGGTTATGAGAACCAGCGACAAGTCCTGCGCTGGCTTCCATGGCTGGCGAGCAACACAGGGAGACTAAGTGTTCAATGAAAAATAAGAGTTTGAAGCAAGTAACTTGTGTTTATGAAGGCAAAAGGTTGAGACTGAAAAGGGTGGCATTAGATATTCAATTGCCTTCACCTAATGTGTCTGATGAAATGGGTGGTGAGTTGGTTGCTGTGTCAAAGTCCCATTGAAGTTCAGCTTCCTACCCTTCACTCTTGTACCTTCACTGTTACAATAGTCTAAGCTCACGCTAGTAGATATTGTCATTTTTGGACTCTCTTTCGAACTTTTTCTCAAGATTCTTAAAATGCGTCTACTAGGTAGAGGTTTTTACACCCTTATAAAAAATGTTTCGTTATCTTCTCTAATCGACGTGGAATCTCACAGTTCAACTGCCATGCACGTCTCTTCAACTTCTGTATTCATCTTATCCACTAAGGTACCATCGTCGCTCTTTTGCTTTCAGTCTCTCTTTCTTACTTTCAAATGGTTCCTCTTCATTAATTAAACGTAGTCAACTCAGTACCTTTGCTAGTGATCCTTCAAAAGTCCCATAATTGGTTCATTATAAGCTAAAGTAAAAGTAAATAAATCATTATCTAATTTCTAAGTGTAACGCACATTAGTATTAGTATTTACATATTATATGGTATTGATACGATTTCTTTTTCTTTCCCATAATGATTAGAAGGTGAAAAAAAACCAGAATGCTTAGAATGCAAGAACTTGAAAACTTGTAAGCCAAAAGAACTTCAAATGGTTAGGTAAGGATGTTGTTGTCTCTCTATCTCTTCTTGACTGATTAACTTACTCTTAAATCCCCCTCTCCAGTTTTATTGTTATATATAATTTCCTTTTTTTACCCAATGTTTCTCGTTTTTTTATTTTTTATTTATAAATCATTTATATTATTATTATTATTTTACTTCTATCTATTTTCATTTTCAACTTTTAATTTCATCAAATTAGCTCTAACTTAAATAAAATCTTGCACTTTTTTTTACCATTAATTTAATTTATCCTAAGCTCACTATATGTATCCAACTTTAGTTGATTATTACATAAATTAATTATGAAATAACTCTGTCAAGGCTTTAAAATACTTTTTTTTTTCTTTTTCATTTAATATATATATATACAACCTCCTCAATCTTCGGTCCAGAACCACCGGCGAACTCGGAGGGAGCCCGACCAGGCATATTATCGTGACTCATCGAAGGACCGCCGCCAGCGCCGCCCTGATACACTTTTCAATGATGGGATTACAAATACCCTCAAGCTCCTCCAGCTTCTCCTCGTGCTCATCGTTCATCAACCTCCGCCAACTGGTTCCACACAGAGTTCTTCACCCCTGCACTTGGCCTCGGCCATTACGTTCAGAATGGCGTTGACGTTGATGTCGAAGACTGTGTTGATTTGCTAGAGATCAATTTTAGTAGCATTTATCCTCAGCCTGCATACATTTCATGAACATATCCATGCACAGAATCCTCCTATCTCGACACAGCTGTAGGTGGTGCCTAGTTAGATGCCTATAATTCTTTGAAGTCTTGAAAAATATTTAGTCTTTGAACTTTCCCTTCACTAATTTAATAAATATCGCCACCTAATTTAAATTTGCCACATCAGCCATTACTACCTCGACATCTAGCTGCCATGTCATCACTTGTGCACTAGGCCAACTGATAGTCAACATAATTTCAAAATCATATAGAACTATATTTTTGAAGTTTAAGGACCATTGGAATGACATGGTATTTTATTATCCTTATTTCACCACCTGCAAAATGTAATCAAATATTCGAGAAATTGTTTAGCAGATCTGAAGTTGAAGGTGGAAAGAATAAGCCAGAGAGCTCTTGCAATGGAAAAGGTTGAAGAAAAATTTCAAATGAGGAATAGATTAAAATTAAATAAATAAATAAAAGGATCTTCAGCTACAAACTCCCGGTGAGAATCTAAAGAATGAATTTACATGCGGGGGAAGACTGATTTGGAAGAATGACTCATCTTTCAGTGAGGTAACAAAATGGGCTTTGTTGTTAGCTTGCTTAGCCTAGTAGCAGGGCCGGTCAGGTTGGGAAGCTTGCCTTTAACCGCCTAAACCAGACAGCCCTTTTCCAATCGTTCCTTTGTTTGTATGAGATGCGTCCACAAACTCTGCTCCTGAACCTGCTTTCGAATGGCACACTGTTACTAATATGCAATTGCAAAAACCGATAGATAATTGCAATATGCACTTTATTCTCGTTAAATGAACAGCTCTTATCCAACAGTTATGAGCTTCATGAAGAGGAATGAACCAAAACTCAGTGAACAAAATGCATAAAATTTGGGCAATACTTTTTCCTATTCGCATCAATGAGATTTGTGGGACAATAAAAGGTTCCAAGTAAGATCAAGACAAGTAAGTCTATTCGTCAATTTATACGACAGTGAAATGTAATCCCCACCTGCAAAGCTGCTGTTGATGCCAACAATGCTATACATTCATCAAGCATAGCCTTTTCTTGGGCTGCTAAAATTGCAAGTTCAATAACCAACGTCTGCATTATCTCCACCTGAAAAACAAATAAGATGATGATGAACAGTAGATAACACAGACTAGAACAGCAGAAAAGAAAGCATTGAAGCTCCCGACCATGGAGTTTGAAGTATAAATAGTTATAAATATTTAAACATTGCCCACCCAAACATTAGCAAACAATTCAATTAATTACGTTTTCAATGTCCTAAAAGACGTATTTCCTCAAAAGGAGAGTACAGAAAATTAAAGTACATCACTTGAAGTTTGGAAATAGTATATATTTATAACAATTATCAAGTAGATGATAAGTACAATGAAAATTTTAATCTCCGTAACATGTAGACCTCATGGTATAAAATGCTAGCTGGTAGGGGGAGAAATCCAAATCACAGGCAGTTTGATGGTTTACAAAGATTTAGATACTTGCAGCATTAGTTTTATCTCCTCTAGCTAGTATGATCAGAATTATTCTAATTCTCAAGCACTACGAACATCAATTGCATTATAAGATGACAAGATTGGTTAATATCCATAACATTTGCAGAGGCACTTAATTTCAAGGAAGATGTGGAGACAAGCTACTAAATATCGATAACATTCAAGGTGGAGTTATGCAAGTTTACCCTTGGGAGCATGGAGCAAATGGAGGATCCCATTGCTTGCATCACCTCAACGGCTGAAAAAATAGCATCATTTAAAGAGCCCGCATCTACCTGTAAATAAGCAAATTACTGTAAGTTACCAATATTCTGTTTCCCATAGTTAAAACAAATTACTGGCCAATGTAGTATACTTTTGCTCCTCCAGTCAATGGAACACGAAGAGTGCTCGACTCCAAATCGTCTATAACACCTGATAAGGATCGATTATGACTTCTTTCAAGCACTGCCCATTCGTTGAGGTAGCTCATCTGCATCAATCACATGCAACATAAAAATCATATAGCATGCATGACAGGCAATGATTGTTCAAATACAAATAAGAGGGGAATTATAACTCCATATTCAAAGGACTAGAAATGTTCTGATTTAACATACTATCTAAAAGAGAATAATGGTTTTGAATGTGTATTATACTGAAAGTGTAAAACAGCCGTGCTGTATAAACTAAACTAATGATATATAATGGTTTTGAATGAATTAATCGTATTACTTGATCATTCATAACCGAAATCAACTTGAGCTCTAGCTTCAGCTGTTGGAGATTGATCCTTTTTCTGATTACTGAATCCCACAGATTTAGTGTAGTATTCCATACGCCAAGAAGAGTTCTCTGCACCAAAGCACAAAAGTTCTTAATCTTTAACTTGCACTTTAGTATACAAGCAATCATGTCCGGCAATTGAACTGTCAGATTATAACTAAGTTTCTTGACCATAAGCAAATATGTGAACAATTGTAGCAAATATCTTCGCAAAGATTAATCATCAAAATTTCAGACTGTTCTCAATCGTAAGTAACAGGAATCACGTCTGGTTCAAACAGAGCAAAACAACAAGTAATTGCCAAAAAGAGGCCGATTATCTAGCAAGATCAACATGCATTGAAACCCTACCTCTGCCGCCACCTCCTGATTACGCAGAACAGCCTCTGCGCGGGCATTAGCACATCTCCATTGCAAATGTCTATTGTATAGAAGCCGTAGCTGATGAGCACCTTCTATATAGCTTGTAGCCTTCTTTCCCTTCTTAAAATCTGCTATGAAACTAAGAACAGAAGTTGAAACATTGGGTTGAGTAGCATTTGAAGGTCTGATTCGTGATGAGCTAATTGCTCGAGGAGTTGGAGTTGATGGTGTCATTCGAGATGGACTAGCTCTTCTAGTAACAGAGGATGGACGTGGGACAAGAGTAGGCGAGTCATATCTCACAACTCGGTTTGTTGTTATTTTTATGTCTGATAAACTTGACGAAACAACCTTGTTAGCTGCAGATTCCTGCATTGAATTGTCATTGGCTGAATTTGCCTCAAATTCTTTTCTACTCCTTCCATCAACATATGATAGCCTCATAACACCACTGGACGATTTCTGTAAAGGTTTGCTAACAGTCTCGACCGTACAAGATAATGCGCTTCCTCTAAGTGGCTTATTTAAGATTGGGACTCTTTTATCGGCGAGATCCACGCAACAATTTAATGAATTGGAGGATGCTTTCGCACCAATTCGACTAGGCCATCTATGCTGATCTATGAATTGGGTACGTGACCCAGCAACTGGTTTGAAATTCTCTGATTGATCGTGTCCATTTTTACCTCTAAGTGGACTCCTCTTTCTTTCTGGCGCGGACTTCCTTGCAACAGTTTGCGTCTCGGCCTGCTTAGAAGGAAAATTGGAAGAAGGCCTAAGAGTTCGATCAGAAGGAGATGATAACACGGGTTTTCCCTTCTTACTAACAGGAATAGAAATTGTATCAGATTGGAATGAGACGCTCAAACTTCTCATCGTAGAGGGCCATAAGCTATCAGGTCGACCACTAATCATTCTTTTCGATAGCAACTGTAAATCTGCTGGTGAACCATCAATCGGTGCGGCCGGGCTTGGAGAAGGGGGTGTGGACGGTCGCTTCCTCTCTGCTGATTGAGCTCTTTTAAGAACCAATTGGGAGGATGTATGAACCGTCCGCGTGATGCTTGGTGATGGGCAACGCCGAGGACCAGACAAGGATGAAGGAGAAGATGACATTTTCTTGGAACACGAGGGAAACCGTGTGATAACTTCATTGTTCTTTTCTGCAGGAACCAACGGTTGTCTTGGCGCCGCAGCTACTGTATGCTTTCTAAATGCCCGCGCCGATTCGCATACATCCATCCAAACTATCGAAATCAGACCATAGTGATAGATTTCGTCACATAACTACACAATTCGCATTCCCTGAATCTGGAAAAACAGCACTCACGAAAAGAAAGATCCTTTTACCAGCATTGCATCTGCCACCACAAAAATGCACAATCAAAGAATGAACGAAAAAGCAAGGAATAATCCAACATTAAAGAAAAGAAAGAGAAAACGAAAATCTAATAAACAAACCAGAGAACATACAGTCTACAGCAGCAAAAAATCAACTGAAAGGCGAACTTGAAACACCAGAGCAAATAAACTAGAATTAATTTAGTTTCTAATCAACCAATGCCCTCAACCCAAGCAGATCGAACCACCACAAGGAAGACGAGGACAAGGTAGGGTATCCAGGGCCGCTTAAAAAAGGACTGCCAAAAATTGCATAAACGTCAAATTCGTCTTGCTTCGACACAACTTGCGTTTAAGGAAAGGGATCGCCTTAGAAACTCCCGAACTGGGAGGAAAGAGTGCGTGGGCTTTTGCAGGTCACAACAGGATAAGAAAGGGAAGTGGAGCTTAACGGGACCTGGTTGGGCTGTAAACATGAATGATTCTGTACATTCCGACTATCTGGTTCACTATCTGAACCTCGCCATTTGGTTCACTTCATCTTCTCTGCGAACTTCTCTTTTTCATAAATGCCTCATTAAAAACATTTCTGAAACTTGGAAAAGTAAAGAAGTTCCATTACCCAACTATCTCATAAAGATATAATACTCGTAGGTCTAAGGACCAGGTGAAATTGAAAAGGTAACATTCACTCCAACTGTCATTTTTCTCATTATTTGACCCAAGATACCATTCAAGACACCTTTCAATTTGCTTGTGAGCAAATGGTGGATGCCCACTCCACGTGGAAGGAGAACCTTTGTCCGTTCTAAGAATTTACATAGCACGTAATAAATCGATATTAATTACCAAAACCAAAGTCAACACGAAAAAAAAACGCATAGAAACGAAACTAAGATTCATGGTTATGTGCGAGGTTAGATAAGAACAAAGTTTCCATTTGAACTCTCCGGATTAATATTCCCCTCTTCATAACTTCATAATTCAGGTGCAGCTGTTAATAAATGCAATAATTTCTGAAATCCAGCAAAAAAAAATAAAATAAGTTCAAGGATTTCAACAGATTCGTGCATCTGATGCTGGAAACCGGCCTACTAGCCCTTATTGCTCATATAAATCTCTCGACAATAGCTTCAGAGATCTTACATAGAGAGGAATATAAATAAATCCACGAGACATACTCAAATTTCAGAAAATACAAATACGACAAAGAAATTTCAGTAATTATAGTTTAAAAAAAGAAAAAAGGATCCAACACCTTTTACGGACGATCCACGAGACAGGAAATAAGTGAAATGTTTCAAACTTATTATAGAAAACAAAAACGGAATCTGCGAACTCCGAAGCTACTCAAAAAAGGAGTAAGGACAATAAAAATAAAAATAAAAGAACTCGCAGAAACATTTCAATCGAAACTCGAATAGAACTAATTCAAGGAGGACGACATCATCTAAGAACCTCAGTCGCAAATTAGAACTTCGAATACGAGAAAAGAGAAGAAAATCATAGAGATTGAAGAAAACGAGTTCTCACCAGTACGGCAAACCAATCACGCGGCGAATCGGAAAAGCTCTCCGACGATTGAATTCCGAACTAAAAATTAAAGCAAATAAGAAGAAATTCGATCGGAGAAATCCGTAGAGTTTGATTTCTTCGAAAAATGAACGAAGGCGATAAGGTTTAAAGAATTGGAGAGAGAGTTAGCCGTACAAGGCTCTTTCCAGCGGGCAGAATTGATGGAGTTCAGATTTTCGAAGAAGAACTCCAAAGAGAGGGAGAAGAAAAAGAAAAGCGCTTCTTTTTTAACATAAATTATTAAAATTAATTAATTTTTTTAAAACAAAATTAATTAATTGAAAAATGAGAAAACGGTTATGTTTAGGACTTGTTGAGAAGGTAGGGACCATGGAAGACAGTTTGCTTTCGCGCCACCTATTTTCTTAAACTTTTCTTATAAATAAGATCCATTGATAGGATATTACTCAAAATATAAATTAATTTAAAATAAATCGTTTAATTTTCCAAACTAGCTCAAATAAAGCACAAAAGGAAATTGTATTTTACACAAAAGCCATTTAACATTTTTTTTTTATCAAAGAAAAATTACCCAAATCATTATTAAGTCCTTCCATAAAATAAAAATACTTCCCACAAATAATTTTCATAAATAAAATATAAAATAACCTTTTTTTTTTTTTTTACTTGTTTTTTTTAGGAGACCTTAGAGCATGGGCTACAATTAATTGAATCCGAACAAAACAAAAATGTTTTTTCATTCCTCCAAATCAAGAGGTGGAATGGGAGGAGAATAATGCGGCTGTAAAGGATATATATTTTTTTTTTTTTAATTTTCTACGCGTTTTAAAATTATGAGGTTGACGACTATACGTAACAGGTAAAAATGGACAATATCTACTAACAGTGGAGTGATGTACCAGTGAGAATGCTGGAGCCTTAAAGAGTAAATTGTGAGGTCCCACATCGGTTGAAAAGGGGAACGAAACATTTTTTATAAATGTATGAAAACCTTTCTCTATTAGACGTGTTTTAAAACTGTGAGGCTGATGATGATACATAATGGACCAAAGAAGACAATACCATATAGTGTTTCAAACTTGGGTTGTTACGGTTCTATACTACCCTGTAGTGTTTTGTTCAACATGCTTCAATATTTAATTCGCACCAATGTCAAAATAAGTTTTAGGTAGCACGTCCTAAATTATTAAGACCATTTTTCTTTCTTTTAGAGGTCGTGGGTCGAATGGCCTCAAGTAGATCACTTTTTTTTTTTTTTCTTTTTTCATAATTTTAATGATGATTAATGAATTTGGAAAGTAAAAAAATTAAGAAAGGGGACAAAACCAGATTTGAATTAATTAAATAAAATGAGAAAGGGATGTGAGGCATAAATATTAAGGACATGGGGAGGTGGAAGATGGAGATTGGAAGTGTAATGGGGCAGGGAATTAGGTCACTCTCACCTCCATTCTTCAAATTTCTTATTTATTTATTTATTTATTTGTCTCTTTTTCCCTACTTTTTATCTACCAACACAATTAAAAATGTCTCCTCACCAACTTCATCTCCTTTTCTACTCATTTCCATTTTCATTAACTTATACCATTTAAATATATATATATTATTAAATAAAGTCTACTAAATTACATCATTGTTGTCTTCCTTTTCAAATATTACATTGTAAATATAAATAAAAAGTGAAATTCGATTCATATTAATAATAATAATAATAATAATAATAATAATAATTCTTATTTAAGCTATAACTATATAAAATAAATTAAAATTATTTGAAACGTGACGTTAGTTTTACATTTGGTCCAGACTATTCCATTTACAAGCTAGCTTTGTTAGTTTTGATGAATCATTTGAAAGTATAGTTGTTGAAGAGTATACTTGAATCAATTTTAAAGAATAAAGATATTAAAAAAAAAATTAAGATGAATTAATAATTTAGCGAATAAAATACATTTAAATTTATTGGCTAAAAAATAAATCAATACTATAGTGGCGACGTAGCTAGGTATTGACATCTTCAAATTCTGTAACTTTGACCTAAATATTCAGGGATTTAATGAAAAATATTAATAGTTGGAAAATATGGGCAAGTTTGGAAAGGTAATATAATATTAATGCAATTAGTTTTAAAATGCAATTATAAAATTCAATGCGGCGTGCGCCACCGTTTTTTCCAACGTGGCCCCCAGCCAATCAAAAATAAAGAAAAATCTCTTTGACTGCCGAGTTTCCTTTTGTTGACCAAACTTACGTGTCAAACGAGTTTTAAGATTTAGGGATTTGAACGGTCAGGATTTAACCGAATCTTCTAAATTCTGGTTAATCTATAATTTTACAATTTATAAAATAGTTTCTTAAACATTTTTTTAATTAAACAATTCAAAATAAATAAAGAATATACGTGAACATTTTGTATTTTTTAAAGTGTTATATATATATATATATATATATATATATATATAATTCTCTGCTATGTATTAATTAAAAATATGTTTTTGTAGGTTTCCTTCCCGTTGGTTTAAAAATAGTTTTTGATTACAATAATGTATGTTTCTAAAAGTATTTATTTATTTATTAGAATTAAGGGGTAGAATCAATTATCCGAAAATCTATGATATATCCTTTAAATTATTAATTTATTGATATTGGAAGCTCAAACATGATTCAAATAATACAAGCGTTTACTCCTCTTGGGTTCTTATCCAAAATATATATATAAATTAAGAAGAGGAAAGAAAATGAGTTGGAGTGATTGAGTGCATGTGGGTTGTGCATATGAGTAATGAAGCTTATATCCACATCAACCAGCTGGCCGCCCTAACTATATGCTTTTGCTGCACCAGTACTCCACTCCTTCGAATAAATGTGGGTTCTATTTCTTTTAACGAGATATTATATAGTTTTAATTTATGTGTTACGTGATTCTTTTTAAAAGAAATTAAAATATATTCGATATCTATTGATGCATTTTAAGATTAAATCGTTATAAATGTGAACGGCGTAAAGGTGAAATTAAATAAAAATATTAGTTAGGTTTTGTTAAATATATGATTTGAATATATGGTGAGAAAAAGGGCCATGATTGATTGAGCAATGAGCGGAAAATTTTGGTATGATTAATGATGATGGAAATTAAAAAGGTATAATTAAAACTATTTTGTATTGAAAAAAATGTGAATTTGGTAGAGGAGATCAAATGATGGCCACAACCACTCATCATACTTAAACCATATCATTGAATTGCTAATGGCTAATTAATAATTACCCTTTTCATAATATTTACATTATTTTTTGTACCCAATAATAATTCATTAATTGAGAGAAAATCCCTCTCATAAATCACTTGAGAGAGTTTTTTTTTTTTTTTTTTTTTTT
>NW_019268519.1:2170396-2183441 GCF_002738365.1 Cucurbita moschata | reverse complement strand
TTCATATACGTCGTTTTTTTTTTTTTTTTTTTTTTTTTGAAATAATAATAAAAATAAGAACGGTAAATTAGAAATGTCCCCACCCACAATAGTATAAGTGTCTCATGTGCTCAACTTGCAGTCCATGATAACAAAACAAATATTTGCATGTCTTGACATCTACTCTTCATTATTTCCTCATGTGACTGTTCTTTGTCAAAATAGAGCATTGACAAGTCTCGATTATCGATTACTTCTCGCTCGAAGTTCATAAGAAGCTTAAGACTCGAGAGATAAGGCAAGACATATAATCAATGGCTCGTCCCAATGTAGTGAGCCACAAGTTACATAGATTAGCCTAAAGTTCAAAGACTCACGTTATCTTTAGAAGCTACATACTAAGATTAAAATTTTCGATTCAAATAAGCTTCATTTTATGTTATCGAACTATGAGAGATAGTAGTAAAAATGAGGTATTTAGAAGGTAAATAATTAGTTAAATGTTTAGCGTAAAAGGGCCAATAGATGTAATTAGAATTTATGAAATGGAAATAATTAATTCATCCATAAATACTATGGGACTAAATTGGAATGAAACTAAAATGAAGGATGCATATTCATAATTATGATTTATAATAAAACTAAAGCAACCGACAATGGCGGTTCTAAAATTTGTAATGTTTTGGATGAAAGAAAAATAATTGAGTGGGGCCGGCAAGTAATTGTACTTTTGTTTTGATTTGGAGGATGATTGTTGTGGTTGATGTCGACGTAGGATACCATTATGGTCTTCAAGTTTTTTTTTTTTTTTTTTTTCTTTTCTTTCTACGTACTATTTGATATTAATAATGTACCAACGGATTTTTGGGCCATTTATTTATGGGCCTATTGCTGGGCTGGTTTAAAACTTGAAGCCCATTTATTTCGCTAAATTTTAATTGACCCATACATGAGGCCCATGATATGGAAAACAAAACTAGAGAGGTTGCAATCATTTCCTTAATTTATGTTTTTTTTTTCCTTGAAAAAAGGAGACCACAAGAATTGGTCGGCTCAAAGGGGGAGCCCACGCCGGGACACGCTGAGAAGTTGGCGGCTTTGTAGCCGTTACAATCGTCACTAACGATTAACGACCTTTTGAAAAACTGTACAAATACTCTTATACCCTTTACCCACCTCCCTATTCAAAATCATGGAATTATGCTTATCATATAAGTAATCATTTCTAGAGTCGGAGATGTCTTATTATTATTATTATTACTATTATTTTAAATTTGATATAATTTCTTATTCTTAATTTTTAAAAAATAAAGAGCAGCGAGATTAAACAAAATATACTTAAATTCAATTGGATAAAAAATAATATTTAATGGAAGATATCCATTTTATCAAGTTTAATTTTATGTTCAAATATGTTTGGAATTATACTTAAATTTATTTTATGTTTTTTATGGGAAGATCAATTACTAGCTATGGCATATTCATAATAAATACAAATTTTAAAATTTATGTATGCTTATTGTATTATAAATTCATATTTATCTTTTAACTTATAAAATATTAATCGAATAAAACATTTAAATTAAATATATGTTGGATATGACTATTAGTAACGTATTACAAAAATTATTTGATATTCAATCGGTCTATATATTTTTAAGTTTTTAAACTTATCTTATATATTTTCTTTGGGTGAATAGTTTTAAATATCTTTAAGTATAAATTAATTAAGAGAATATATTTTGTTGGATAATTTTTCTTTTTTTTTTTTTCTCTCAAATTTTAGCTTAAATATGTAAAAATTATATCTGAAAATTGGTTTTAAAATTCAATATATGCAGATTTATATTTTTTTTTTACGAGTCATTATTTTGATAGACCTATTAATGTGTCTATTATCAAACCCATGCTTGTTCTTATATATTATATAAAATATTTAATTTCTAAATCAAAATCTTTTTAGATGTTTCTTATTCCTTTTGTTTTTAGAATTGGGGGTATCAGTTTTCTTGCAAATTCAACGCTTTTCTATATTCTAGCGCTCCCTTGTGTGATCTGTTGCGTCCAAAACCGCCATTTTCTGGTTCAATGATTGTGTGGACTCTGATTTGGGTTCAAATGTTGCGATTCTCTTATCATTTCCCTCCGAAAATTGCTGCAATCCCTATCTTCATTCCCAGGTGAGTTCTTATTCTTGTTCTTCTCGTTCATGGCGGTTTTCCTTTTTGCAGACATCTTTGTCCTTAGGGTTTTCGAAACCTTTTCAACCCATTTTGCCTCTTTCTCGGAAATCATTTAACAAAATCGGTGAAACTAACAAACCCCTTTAACTTCATTCTGGCAAAACATCAACGAAAACGTTGAAATTAATTCACCCCATTACCCTTTTTTTGGGAAATCATCGATAATACGTTGAAACTTACGAACCCCTTTAGCCTGCTTTTGGGAAATCGTTTGTGCTTGATGTTTATGGAGTTTCAAACCCTTAATGCGTGTCGTTTGTGATGCCCAGTTGTTTTGTATTTATGATTGTGACGATTTTAGATCGACCCATCTCAGTTTGAGGTAGGATTAGCAGAATTCTGTGGTGTTTGATTGATAAGAGATAAGGGTTGTATCACAAGGGAGGGTGCAATGGGTGAAAGTGTTTCAGAATCTGAGATTAAAGGTGTGAAAGAAGCACTTGGAGCTGGACAACAGCTTCTACAGAAGCTTTATACAGAGCTGGACAAGGAAAGGGAAGCGTCAGCGACTGCAGCAAGTGAAGCCCTATCGATGATTCTGCGTTTGCAAGAAGAAAAGGCTGCTATGAAGATGGAAGCAAGTCAATATCAAAGAATGGCAGAGGAACAAATATCCCATGCTGAAGATTATCTTGCTGGGTTTGAAGATATGATATATCAAAAAGAAATGGAAGTTGCTTCTCTGGAATTTCAAGTGGAGTCTTATAGGTATAAACTGTTGAGTTTGGGTTGCCCTGATTTAGGTCCTTGCGAACCCAGATTTGCAGATAAAGTTTTGGTTCAAAACAAGGACTTGGGGGGTTCAAATGGAGAAACCAAGGTGAGAAGAGCAAAGTCGCTGCCTCCGAGTCAAGTCGACGAAAGAGATGCTGCAGAAATGGTGGAGGCATTTGAGATCCTTAAACTAGATTGCTGCCCGAGTACCGTTCGACATCCTAACCGTTGTTCGTGGGAACAAATCGAAATGTTAGATGAACAAATAAAAGAGATATCTGATCCTAAAGGTAGTGGTGAAGATAGATTTGAATGTTTGAATGGTGGGATTGCTATTTGCCCTTCAAGCATTCAAGATAAACCTGGTGTAAGCCCGAAATGTTCTTCTTCTTTGTCAAGTGTTCATGATATTTTCGAGATCCCAGAGGCCAACAAACAGAATCTTACTCTTAAAACTTGTCAAGCTAAGATTCAACTTCAGAAAAAGTTGATATTTGAAGGTGAAAATAGACTAGGAAAGCCAGATCCATTACCCATTGAACCGTTTAGACTGTACTATGAACATGAGCAAAAAACCAAGGCAAAGAATGGTTCTAATTGCAAAACCCTGAAGAACATATCATCAAAATCAAGGAAAGGAAAAGCTATACAACAAATTGATGAAATTGTTGCTGAATCTCAACCTTTTCAGCAACTTTGCCGTGTAATAAATCAGCTGGAACAGAATAAAGGCAGTATAAGGCAAGAGATCAGTAGTGCAGGGGCAGAGGAGATAAGACTGCTGCAGGAGATACAAAAACAGCTGAATTCTATTCAATCCGAGATGAGGAGTTTCAAACTCAAGCAGCAACGTGCGGTGCACGGCTCGATGTTCGATCTTCTACAAGAGGTATTAGCCTATAAAAAAAACTCCTTTCCTTTGTCATTAACAACAACATATGCTACAAATTTACTGAAAAATACTGTTTTTTTGAATGGACAGGCAATGCTGTACTTTTGGTTTTGATGAAGCATTGTGTTCTACAGCCGTGAAGGTTAACAAAAGTTATTGTTTTGACTGTGAGTTTTGTTGATGAATCCGACTTAGTTTGCGTTTGATTTTCTTCAGCAGACAGGATAGAGTGGATTTGAGTTCATAGAATCTGTAAAGTGTATAGATCAGATGGCATAATTCTGTACATAAAACCAGCTCTCTTTTAACCTACCATTCAGATGGAATTTATTGTATTAACTGGAGAATCATAAGAATTTATTGTATCATCTTCTACTGCAATCATTATCAACTCCCACTTGAAGGATAAAACTCACTATTCCATGTTGTTTGCCTCAATTGCTTAGTTTCGTTCTTCTCCTAGTTTATTAGCACACCCCATGTAGAGCTATCTATCCCCGGGCTAGGTCGCGCACCCCTTCTTACTTTGGAAAAGCAAGGGCATCTTGCGTCATTGAACCGATAAATTAACCATCTTTCGGCTAACCTAACATCTTCTATCTCTTAGGACCAACAATGGGTAGGATAGGAATATTCACGCCTTCCGACCTGATCTTAGGCGAACTTTATTTTACAACAATTTCAGTTTGAGTACACGAGCATCATCGTGGGTTAATACCCCGCTTTGTGGTAGATTTAGAGTCGTCTGGTTGCAATCTTATGTTGCTAACAAGCTGTTATTTGGTAGGATTCCACAATCCCTCTGTCTTTTTCAACAAAAGTACATAAGATATATCTCCTATAGCAGTATCCAACAAAAGGCTACTCATTTTGTAAACTTTTTGATGTTTTTATGTTGACCTTTGAGAAAGTTGGGTTACCAAGATATATCATTATCTCTTTTCTGGTACAAATCCACATACCCTTTTGAGATTAGATTAATAAATTACTTGAAATGGGAAGCAATCTCGTTTTGAACATACATAAATTTGTAGATAATGGACACAAATGGTTGAGATATAGATATTCCAATGGAGCTTTGAAGTAGGATCAAATGATATCAAACCACAATGCTCACCCCACTTACAATAACAAAAGCTCACCATTATTATTGCTTTCTGTGGGAAATCAAAACAGGTATGTTTCTCCATGATACCAACCTTCTGAATCACTCAATAATAGCTTCAGTTATCATTACTCAGTTTACACCCCCTCTTTTTTTTTTTTTGTCTTTCAATCTCACGAAACAATTTAGTTTACATTGTATCCAATATGTAAAATCTCAGGTCGGGTGGAGAAGGGAACGAATCATTCAATCTCTCCCTAATAGACATGTTTGTAAAACAGTGATTCGCTGACGGTGATACATAACGGACTAAAGTGGACAATATTTACTTGCGGTGGGACTTGAGCTTGGGCTATTACAAATTGCTACTCGAGATTTTAATAATTATTGAAAAAAATTATTAATAGTATAAAGGCATGATTGTTATGACGAGTAGTTTGATGATTGACTTAAGTTTCAACGCTAAAATGTTTCTAATCAACAATTTGGATCTTTTATTACCAAACAAAATATTGGGCATGATTTTTAATTGTTTATTATTATTATTATATAACTGAAATAATATTCAGTAATTAGATTTAGGGCGGCTGCTTAACGGCTACTACCTCCTGAAATTAAAAATGTCAACGAAAATTGTCAACTCTACAGCAGTAACAAATCGCCTCCATTTTTGAGTTTTTATCCACTCCATTAAATCTTTATATTTTGATTAATTCTAATTAGGAACAAACAAATAATCGAATAATTTCTTCTTTTTTTTTTTAAAAAAAAAGAAAACTACACAAAATTCAAGTTGATGAAACCATGTCGGAAAACAAATGGATCAACAACCACCTCGGTTAATAATTACATCATCGCCGCCGCGTATAAACCGACGACAAAGAATGCGAGAGATATTCCTTCAAACGCGTCATTTCTTGAGCCACGTCGACCATGGTGGGTCTCATCGACGGCGAGAACTGCGTGCACATCACCCCCATTTCTATAACTTCCACTATCACTTCCCGCCACAGCCTCTTGCAAGGTCTTCGCCCAGTCACCGCCTCCGCCGCCCTGCAGTATCTATCCATGGCGTCGTCGACTAAAGGGTCTAGGCTGTGTGGGTATTGGCTTTTGATCCATTCGTGAAGCCCTGCTCCTTGCTGGAAAGAATGGTCTGTTGGCCGTTTCCCTGTTATGAGTTCTAAAAGAAGTACTCCGTAGCTGAACACATCCCCCTCTGTTGATGCGCTTTTTCCTAAGCCATATTCTGCGTTTTTGAAGGCGGAGAAGATGAGTTTACGCCATAAATACAACTGTAATTCGTTTAATTAGTGAACTTACCAGGAGCGATGTAACCAACGGATCCACAGAGCAAGCCATGAGTTGAACTGAAGGAAGCCGAATCATTTTGATCGTCTCCACCGCTCACCAATTTGGAAATTCCAAAATCAGTGACTAAAGCAGTCATGTCTGCATCAAGAAGAATGTTGCTTGGTTTAAGATCACAATGCACCACTTTGACCGGCGAATGATGGTGTAAATACGCCACTCCTTCAGCCACATCGCTGCAAATGCTCACCACTTGAACCAAATCAATCTTACACCAATTGGGTTCTTGTTCTTGTTCTTGTCCCTGCCTTGGATACATATGGCTTTCCAAGCTCCCATTTGACATCAATGGAAGAACCAAAGCCTTGAAATCTGGCCTACTACATGTTGTTATGATCTTCATCAAATTCCTATGTCTTGTTCTTTTCAAAACTTGGCATTCTCTTTTGAAACTCCCTGTGATTTCCCCTGTTGTTCTAATTGGGTTCAAAACTTTCACTGCGATTTTGGTGTTGTCTGCTAGAATTCCCTTGTACACATCTCCAAATCTTCCGGAGCCGATTAAGCTGGAAGAGCTGAACCCACCAGTGGCTTCCACAAGTTGTCCGTATGAGATTCTTGGGTACTTTCTTTCTTTTCTCTCTGCTTCTTCTTCTTCTTCTTCTTCTTCTTCACCTTCTTCCAAATCCCTTTTGTTGAAAACTGCGAAACGTTTCCTCATTTTGGATCTTAGAGCTGCTAATGAAACCCCAATCATACAGAACACCAAAGCTGCTGATGAAGACATCAAAATTGAGAGGATATGCCGCTTGTGCTTCTCTCTGCATTTCGGTAAGCCTTTGATTGAGCCACAGAGTTCATTGTTTCCAAGGAACGATGAGATTGTCAGCCATGAAAACACTCCATCGTTTGGGACTTTCCCTGAAAATTTGTTGAAGGAGAAGTTGAGCTGTTTGAGAGTTGAAGATGTTTGAAGACTGTCGGGGATGTTCCCAGTTAACTGATTGAAAGAAACATCAAATGTCCGGAGATACGAGAGTTCCCCAATTGAAATTGGTAAAGACCCATCAAAGGAATTGCCCGATAGATTGAGGATTTCTAGTGCAATACAGTTTTCAAGCTGAGATGGAATTGAACCTGAGAGATTGTTGGAGGACAAGTCGATTGCAAGGATCATGTCCATCTTGGTGAGCTCCAATGGCAACGGCCCCTGTAAATGGTTGCTTGAGAGGTTCAAATACAATTTCAAGCTTCTTAATCCTGCAACTTCACTAGGAATAGCCCCTGAAATTTGGTTGCTAGAAAGGTCCAAAATCTCCAAGTTGATGCATTTTCCCAAGCTTGATGGGATTGTTCCTGAGAGACTGTTTCCATAAAGAACCAATTCTCTCAACTGGGAAAGATTAGCCAAAGCCTCTGGAATTGAACCAGAGAGGTTGTTTCGAGACAAATCAAGAAGACCCAGACGAGGAATTTCGCCAAGGGAAGATGGGATTTCACCAGAAATTGAATTGTTTGAGAGATAAAACCTCTCGAGATTCCTCAATCTGGAAAGCTCAGAAGGTATCGTTCCATTAAGAAGGTTACTAGACAAGTTCAAAAGGGTAAGATTTTTAAGGTTTGAAATGGAAGGAGGGATTGCGCCATAGATAAGATTGCCATCCAAATGAAGCTGTGAGAGATTGACATGAAGATCACCGATAATGGAAGGAATCTCTCCACCAAGACGGTTTCCAGCTAACTCAAGCTCTCGAAGCTTTGAAGAATTCATCAAAGAAGCAAAAAAGGGTTGGAGATTTGAGTTACCATCATGGCTGATGAACTCATTGTCAGACAAGTAAAGGTACTGCAGCAATGGCATTTTGGCAACAACTTCAGAAGGCAACTCCCTGCTGAGCTTATTTGACCCCAAATCCAGCCATTTCAACTGGGCGGAGTTCGAAAGCGCCGCAGGAACCTGTCCCACCAATTTGTTTGACCAAAGCAACAGATACATCAACTCTGGCAAATGACATTCATTTCTTACAGGGATTTCGCCGCCTAATGAATTGTTGGACAAATCTATGTATTTCAAACACAAATTCGACCCATTACAGAACAGCATCTGAGGAATTTCCCCGTCGAGTTTGTTGCTACCCAGATCGAGAAACTCCAATTTCTGAAGAAATCCGAGCTCTGTGGGGATTTTTCCATGGAGGCGGTTCCATGACAAGCTGAGTTGTTGAAGATTAACAAGAAACCCCAACTCCATTGGGATTGAACCTTCGAACCAGTTTCTAGAGAGGTCGAGAATGGTTAAGGAAGATAGATAAGAAAGAGATGGAGAAATTGTCCCTTTGAGGGATTTATCGCTGAGATCGAGCTTTTCGATTTCTTGGGTTGAATTATTGCAGTTAATGCCAGCCCAATTGCAGAAATGAAGCGTTGAAGAAGCTTCCCAGTCCTTGAGATAGTTCTGTGGGTCAGAAACGATGGCGTTTTTGAACGAAAGCAATGCTGCTTTCTGAGAATCGCCATCAACAGAGGCTTCTTGTTGAGCAGAAGCTCTGTTTAGTAAAAGAATTGCGAAGAAGTGGAAAAGGAAAGCACAGAATTTGCAGAACTCCATTGTTGAGGATGGAGTTGGAGATAGAACAGAGGAGAGAGAAGGAGATGGGGGTGTTAATGAAACAGGGGGCATGAACAGAGGCTTTAAGAAGAAGGGTAGCAAAGGAATGTAAATGGCTAATAAAATAGTAAAGATCATATTTGACTCTACAAAGACTTTTGGCAACCAGTTGCGTTTTCATTTTATTTTCAAATCAATGCTTAAGAATAATAAATAAAATGTGATACTACGAGATTTTGACTTGGAATCATATTTTTGTCACATGATAAAATAGTGATTATATCAACATAATTATTTTTTTTATTTTTTTTCTCCTTATTTGAGAAGAATTATTAATCATTTCTATTGTTATTTATTAAACTTAGTATTATTTTATCAAAAATAAAATTTAAGAAATTAATAGATACAAAATCTAAAATTTAATGAAAAATCAAAATAATTAAACACGAAGAAATTTAAGTTTAATAATTAAAATACAATATTTTTCTATATGTGAAAGTTTGAGACAGTTATTAAAAAATAAAAGGAAATTAATTAAATTAAAATATTTCGTTCCAAAAATATGAAAAAAAGAGAGGGAGGGAGGGAAGGAGGAGGTTTCGTGGCGCGTGTGATGTTTGACTTTGAAATGGACGAATAGGGATTGAGCACGTGAAATTACACACGCCGCGTAGGATAGGTTTAGGGTGTGAATAAATATGGTGGCCGACACGTCAGCAACAGTAGAAAGGGCTACCCCCAATTTTTAAAATTGAAAGTACATAATTAAATAATGATTGAAAAGAAAAGGGGAAAAAAATGGTGGAAATGTGGGATTGGGATGAAATTAGTGGATTATGTGCTGTTAAGGGAAGAAAATTTCTTTATTATTATTATTATTATTTAAAATTAAATAAAAGAAAGGTGGGCTTGGCTTCAATCATGGTATATTAGTCTTTATTGTGGTCGAAATTGGATAATTGATGAGATAGAGTATGGTGTAAATGCAGCTTAAATATTTGAAACCCTATAATACCTTTTCATTTGAAGGTGTTTTTATTGGGTCCCTTTTCGAGAAAATTAATGAACGTAAAACAAAAATGTGCTTTATTTTTCAAACCTCCACAATGTCAACTAATTTTTGCAACTTGAAGTGTGTGTTCATTTCATTTGGATATATTTTAATTTTGAAATCCATTCTAAATTCAACCCTAAGAAATTAGGTTGATACTAACAAATATGTAAATTTAGAACCAAATTAATGAAATTATCAAAAATAAAAAGGAAAAAGGTAGCTAGCTAGTAAGCTATGAAGACTAGTATTGTAATTTCAACTAACAAATTTTCAAATGCTAGTAACCAAACTACAAAGATAGGAATCATTATTATAATATATATAAAAGTGGACCAAAAAAATTCAACAACTTCGATCGGATAGAATTTTTGGTTTGTAATAAATTTTAATAATTAAAAAAAAAATAGAAGCGTTGAATTTTAGAATTTAAACCGCCGCTAAAACGTCGGCGTTTCCTTAATAATCGTGGAAGGCTTTTATTTTTTATTTTTTTTGGTTCAAATCGATAAATATCAGTTTTCTTTGTTAATTACTTATATACCCTTTGAAACAAATGTGAAAGGCAATGAAATTTGAATATTGCGGCTTTGAATGCAATTTTGTCCGCCAAATCCTGGACTCGCTGAGGCAATGGGAAACAAGTTCGGGAAAGCAGCATTAAACCAAGAGATATTAAAATTAAAATTATAACTTTATATTAGTTATTATTATTCGATTGTATTATATGTCATACACACACAATGGTAAATAATGACAATATAAAATAATGTTGGTAAGATTATCCAATATGAAAGTATAATACATAGATATTTTTGAAAATTAACCGTAAAAAAATATTTTTGAAAAATTATTAATTAACGATAAAGATATATATATATATATATATTTTAACATTATAAATTTTTAAATATTTATAGGTATTTTCTATAATTTAGGCGTAAGGAAATTAACATTTTGATTTAATATTTGTTTAAAGGAGGGCTAAAATGGGAACTTTGATATGGAAGGGATAGTTTGATAATGAAATGGCAATGAGGATACATTAGGCCCAATCTTTGAGAATGTTATTGGGCTATGTTAGGCCCATAGCGAATGTTCTTGGGCTATCTTAGGCCCGGCTCGAATTTGCTTCTGTTACCTTCCCCTCTCCACTTTATTCAATGGAGGTCTCCCACCTCCAAACTAGCAAACTCCCCTTCTTCAGGAATCAGGGCTCATTTGAGGGACCGTCTCCGCCGCTAAGGATCTGAAACCTTTACTGCGGTTCAGGTACTCTTATTGTTTTAGTTAGCTTCTGTCTTCTATGCTTTTGTTGCTTCATCAGTATGTTTCGAAGGGCGTTTCCGTCGTTTTTTGCACCCGACTGTAAATGAAATTAGGCTGTTTCTCTCATTCATTCGGGCTGTTATGTTTGAAACATCGACTTTGAATGTACTTGAATCTGTTTCATGTGTAAACTTGTGTTTCGGAGGCTACTATTTTTTAGTCTTGGCTCGTGATTTTGTGCCGAAATCAACTTAATTGTCTATTCTTCGCGTAGATTCGGTTTTATGTAATTTGAAATGAGTGTTTGTTTTATAATGCAAGGATCTTTTTTGGATGAACCAAAGTTGAGACTACTATACCGCGTCGAAATCTCCACAACAATTTACACGGGTTAACCAGTTATAGATTTCTAGTTTCTTCTGTCGTGCTCTGTTTGCCCAACGAATCAGTACTTCAACGAGCTTACTAATTCGTTTCCAAGCTATCAATCGTATTTGACCGTCTTTTGTTTCTTTTTTAATGATCCTAACGTGCCATGGGCATCTCTTGATGCAAGGCTGTACTGGTCTATTCTCGTGGTTACGTTATTGAATTAATTTACAAGTAATTCTGGTCAGGATTCAAACTTTAGAATTTCATGAAAATTGTTTTTTCAGAATAGAAGTACCACACATTTTGGTTTAGTGTCTTGAAAGATGCACCAATTTCTTGTTTTTGTTTTTGCAGGTATGGCTTTGCAAGCAAGTGAAATATAGATAGAGAAAGAAAAAAGCTGAAAAGCAACAACAATGGTTGTCTCCAGCGGTGTTTCTCATAGTAAGGAAATCAGTATCAGGAGGAGGATTGCTAGCATGTAAGTCTGATGCTGCTGCTCTACTTCTTGTTTCTACTCTTTATGTTTGTTTAAACCTTGTGCGCATCCTGTAGCCGCATGTCACTGCTTTATGATACAATTGTTGTATATGATTGCATTGTATGTTTGGAATTGGAGAAGCAAAGGTTTACACCTTCCCAGATGCTTGTAGTGAACTAGGTATAAAGAACCAAAAGACAGAAGTGGTGTTAACTTTTTTACTGCAAAAAGGCCTACATTTAAGGTCTCAAAACTTTCACTGAATGTGTGGAAAATAGATGGGTGTTCTATTGATGTTTCAATTTGAATTTATTCAATGGTCATGTTATTGAGTCGGTTCTTGTTCTAGGATGGCGTACATGAACATGTATTTAATGTCTGAGGTGTCTTTGGTATTCTTTTTTACAGATTCAACAAGAGAGAAGATGATTTCCCATCCCTGAGAGAGTACAATGATTATCTGGAAGAAGTGGAGGACATGAGTATGCTCTTCCAGTATGGTTACTCTATCTCTTTACCTAGAATCATATTTGACCAGAAAATTTTATATTGCAGCTTTTAACTTGATTGAAGGCATAGATGTTCAAGCTATTGAAGCAAAAATTGCTAGATATCAAGAAGAAAATGCCGAACAAATAATGGTCAACCGAGCTCGCAAGGTATCTAGTTTATTACTTTTATGTATAAACTATTCCTTTATTCTCCTTTTAGCCCCAAATTGAGGACCTTGGCTCTCAATCACTATTCTTTTTTTCTTACTTAAGACATAACTGCCCTTTGAACTTCATGTTTCACTTTTTACTGAAAGGTTAATAAAACTTGTCGAACTATTTGATAGGCTGAAGAATATGCTGCAGCCCTTGCAGCAAGCAAGGGAATTCCCGCACAGACAGACAATGATGTGGTGAGCACATATTTCCTGTTTTTAATTGCTCATACTTTTCTGCCTTCTATCTGTTCCTTTTTTTTTTTTTTTTTTTTTTTTTTTTTTTTTTTTTTTTTTTTTTTTTTTTTTTTTTT
>NW_019268519.1:2137260-2169521 GCF_002738365.1 Cucurbita moschata | reverse complement strand
TTTTTTTTTTTTTTTTTTTTTTTTTTTTTTTTTTTTTTTGTTTACTGTTAACAATGTCTTTTGCATCAAATAAAAAGGTCTGCATTGTCTTCTGGATCCATCCTGATCGAAATATTGTAGTGTCATGGAACTTGCTGTCAAGTCTTTAAATAAGTGCTCACTTTTTGTTTCCTTATCATCTCCAAAAGTTGATGTTAATATGTTTCCATAAGTAACAATTCTCAACTCTGTATTTGGAGCCAAAGGGATCGAACATAGAAGCTAGTAGAATAGTAGTACACGACACTCGACGTTTCTTTAAGAAAGATCTGGAGCAGAGAGTCCGAACAGTTCTCCTAATTTTCATTTGATTGTTGTTGCAGGCTGCAGATCAAAGCTTCCAAGCAGGATTAAGCACAGGCACACAAGGTCAGTATGCACCTACATTTGCTGGAGGGCAGCCACGACCTACAGGCCAACCTGTGCCCCTTGGTGGCGGTCTTGACATGCAGGGCTATGGGCTTGACGATGAGGAAATGTTGAGGCTTAGAGCGGAGAGAGGTGGAAGGGCCGGTGGGTGGAGTGTAGAGTTCAGCAGAAAGCGTGCACTTGAAGAAGCGTTTGGAAGTATTTGGATCTGCTAACTTACATTTTTACAAAGGCAATCGGATTTTGGCACTTGAGTCCGAATGGTAAACGATTAATTGTGCACGTTTAATTCTTATTTAGTATTAACTGGATTATAATATTAATTGTCTGTAGATATACCAGTGGGTAGAGACGAGCTTTGGTGAATGCGACTGGTAAATTACTGGTCTGGTCTGATATTTAGTCCTTAAACTTTAAAAAGTATTTAAGAATAAAGGTTTATAGTTTGTGGTCAATTGACTGTGAACCTATTTTTACATGTGAAGCATTCTTTCTACGTGCTACAAATTCCAGAATTCCCATTCCCCATACTATCCAAAGACCCAGAAAGTTAGCTTGCAATCAATTATCTTCATCTTCATCACCATCTGAAATGTTAAACAAGAACTTCGGAAGCGATGCAATTCGAGGAAGATGCAACAGCAAGTCTGCAAATGAATCTTTTCTTGACATAGCTGAGGGTTGCATGCTTCCAGAAACATCCTTTGTTTCTTTTGGATGAATCTTAATATGGCTTTCCGAATTCCTGCCGTCCCTCAGCTGAACATCCTCTTTGTAATCGAGTCCTTCAACACCGCTGGTTGGAAAACTTTGAACTACCGGAGGTTCTTTCTGCAATAGGCAGCAGAGAGAATCGACTCTTGACATGAGTGATGCCTCATCAGAAGCTGCTGACAATTGATTGTCACTCAGCAAGTAACGTGTAATTTCATTCAGCATTTCTTGGCATTCGGAACCATCATCAACAAAAGGTGACTTTGTAAAAGTCGTTTGTTCTGAAATATGCTGTTCAATATGGTTTACGAGGTCACTCATTGACATGGATGGTTGAAGCCCCGAAACCTTTATCTGCTCCCACTTCCTTGCCATGCTGCTAACTTTAGTAATGCTTCTATTTTCTTCCATCTCATGAACTACAGATCGATTGTCATTCACTGGTTGCTCCAAACCACGGACGCTGGATTGCTCGAACGCCGTAAAACCAGAGGCTGTTGGTTCAAAATATGGAGAACCGAACACAATCTCTGGTTGTCGGCTTAAGAAGTTTAGGCGTGAGTCACATTGGATGAGCTTTTCAAAATGCTTGTTTAGATACCCTTGAGGGCATTGCAGAAAATGCTGCCTATACACCACAGGTCAAATTTACATAAATTTCCCAACGCCGAGGAAAAATAAAGCGAGAAATGAAGATTTACCTCTGCATGCTGGCCTCACCACCCGTAAAGTCAGCTGTTGCCTGCCACAACGTGTGCTTTCTTGGTTGTGGGTTGGTCTCCCTGAAGAAAAGAGGGCGTCTAGCCAGCTGCTCCAACCAAGCACATAAATACATCAATAAATCACCAAACACAAAGTAGCTGAAGGGAAAATCTATAAAGAATGAGTCAATACCACAACATTTAGTGTAGCAGGACCATCATCTGGACAATTGGCTTTTAAAGCCATAATATCTGACCATTGCACCTCTATTTTACTTTTAAGCCCACCCACAAGGATTTCCCAAACAAGCTTGTGCTTAGCATAGTAACACTTGGCCACCAGATCACCTTCATGTCTGGACTTATACTGCCATCATAACATGACAATGAGTCAGCTCACACATCTTTGCAAACCCAAAAATAGTACCATAGAATTCAATAAAGACCTCCCAACGTCCAATCTTTAAAAGTGAGGCTGGGAAGTTTGAAGCCTTTAGTTTCTCAGTGGTACCCGACATGGTAACGATCTCGGTTTCCTTTTCAACAATGAAGTCAAAAGTTTCAGAGTTTGAATCTCCAGCTGTTGACGTAATCCCCTGTGAGAGTTTCATTTGAATTAGATCCAACAGGGAGGGGGTCTTCCTAAGCGTCAAACCAAGAGGGCTATGCTCATCAAGCGGATTATTCTGTGAAGAGGTTGCAGGTAATGTGTTAGGTCCCGAAATTGACTGAAAATCCACAGACAAAATCAAGAACTATGCCATAAACTTAGCCAAACAAATCAGAATTTCATTAAACAAATTCAACTCAGAAAAACATATCAGAGGCAGAACGAAACAGAGGAAATACCTTTTGAAAATCAGGCTTGAAGCGCTTGTCCAAGTGATCATGGTGGTGGTGAAAAGAATCATCGCACTCACGCTTCACCACTAACTTCTCCGGATACAAAGTCATCTTGGGATCCACAAATTGCACCATAGAAGAAAGGAGAGAAGTTAAAGAACCCTAGAATTAAATGAGGAGGAGGAGGAGGAGGAGGAAAGCTGAACTTGGCATCGGCGCTTGGTGGCGAAGGAGACCGATTGTACCAACACGTGCAGAATTTAAACTCCCACGTACAGAGACAAACAAGTCAAATAGGATGTGAAGTTACGGAAGTAGGGTTGGTATATTAGAAGAAGTTTTGGGGAAGGTAGGGGTATGGATGTAAATTAAGGGTGGCCTTGACTCTTGATGCTATGTTTGGATTGCGTAAACAAAAAATAACGGCGACGGCTGGTGGCTGGTAGCTGGTGGCTGGTTTTTTTAAGCTTTGTTAGGTAATGGGCGGCCGGAGTTCTTGCCTTTTCTACGTCAACGGCTGACGCGGGAGCTCCATTTATTTATGGTCTCCTCTCCAATCATTTTAGATTCTCTCTCTTTTTAAACTCAATAATTACCAAATAATTATGATCTAACTGCCTCTGTTTTAAATTAACATATCATATTATAAGTCACAAAAAAGTCAAATCCCTGAGCAAACAAAATTGGGATATGGTTGACTAGATCACAAAAAAGTCAATTCCCTGAGCAAACAGAAGTGCAATTGCCATTTAGCTACGGAGTTATATTTTTATATGTTGAGATACAACTGATCAAACAGGTTAGACATATTCGACAAGGACAAAATGATCGTGATTTACAGAGAAGATGACTTCGGTTTTATAGCCCAAGAAGATTAGCAAAAAGAGACGAGAGGAAGAGAATTAAAAGAAAGCACCATTATGAACTGATGGTATAAACTAGAGAAATAATATTCAAAAGCAATCAAACTTAGCTCTTTGAGGAGTTCTGGAAAATTGAAAATCATTTGGTTACAATTACAAATGAACTAAGTAGAGCCAAGATCTAATGGGGTGAGGTGATGGCCTCTACTGCGCTTGCCTGTTCACCTTCAGGTATGGCAAAGCACCGATCACATTATCGTAGTCACTTCGGCTAACTGGGTGCTGTGTTGAAACAAAAGCCAATCAAAGACAACACTCAGTAAACATAACAACAAGATATGCGACTGCATGAGCACTACCAATTTGCCTCACACAGCAAGAGCAACACACCAGAATTCTGGTATCATTTTATTTTTTGGCAAACAATGAATTTCATCCTCTTCCAGTACTAGAAATTTTCCCAACATCAAGTCACTTAGTTCATAATCACAAAATCTTATAAATAAATATTATTGATAAAAGAATTGCTAGGTGAAGCACTTTATTGCTCTAACAGTTCATTAAACATAAGCTACATGATATAAATGCAAAAGATCTATGGGCTTAATGGGTAAGCCTTAAACTTACACCTAGAAAAAGACAAAAAGTCGGGACGAGGCTGTAACAATCTAGATGGAGTCAAATTTAAACAAAAAAACTTCTTTTTGATGTTTCCATAAACATCTATAGAGTTGGCCTACGACTAAAAGAAATCAGTCCGGGGAAGTGTCAGCTAATCCCCAAATAGGAATCACTCTGCTTAAGGTTGGGAAAGGGAGAACTATCAAAAGGCTATGAAAAAAGAGACTACCCTTCAAATCCTCCTTGCATTCTAGCTATTAATAACAAATTGAGAAGTACAAAATTAAAATCTACCCGCAGGGAAAGAAAAATGCTAGGGGGAAATCAAGTTCTCTTGACCAGTTGGTCATCATTTTATGACCAGTTTTTTCCTAAATGAGCTCTACGATAGCAGTGGGATTGGGATTGTTGTGTGATTCTCTTAGACGTCACAAACCTCCACAATAATATGATGTTTTCCTAAAAAGCTTCGTACCAATAGAAATTGTGTTCCTTACTTATAAACTCATGATTTTCCTCTTATTTAGTTAATGTGGGACTACTACTCTCAATCATTCTCAACATATCCAGCCATGACAACTGGTTAATAACTTCACATTAGTTCATCCTTCCAAGACAAACTTAATTGAGTTGTGCATGTCATAAGTTAACAATATGATTGGGATAGAATCAACAGAAGAAAGAACTTCCAACTTCGGTAAAGATTATTTGTAGAACTGGATTGACAACTTGCATTCAAGAAATGAAGATTGATGGAATAAGGTGTCGAGAAATCATACTGATTGAAAATAGTGCCTGCATAGCCTTAACTTCTTATACATTTATACAAAACTTCTTCCAAAACCAAAATCAAGGGTCCAAGTTTAGAAACGCAGCATTCAGATTCAGAGTCATGAACATAAAAATAATCAGGGAAGACATACCATTTTGGAAAGCCGTAATTTTCTCTTGGTGTTCTTCTTGTACAGCAAATGCTGCTTTCCTGCTCTCCTCCGAACAATTTTCCCCCGACCCGTCACCCTGAATCGCTTGGCCGAAGCCTATCCAGCAACACCAAACAATCAAATCAAAATCAAAAGAAGAAAATTCCAGTAGAAAGCAGAGGAAAGAGGCGCTTATTATTTGAAATAATAATAATATTGGCCCCTTCAGTAAGCGTCTAGAATTGGATATTTTAAACTCAGCCTGCGATTGTCAAATCTTACTGCAAATTCGAACGAAAAATAGCAACTAGACACATTAAAGCTATCCAGAAGAATGAAATTGACTTCAATTCAATCAAAATACAATCAGAATTGAACCATACAAGAATATCCCAAAATACACAGAGAAGAGAGGCATCGAGGAAACCTTGTGGGTTTTCATTTTGTAGCCTTTAGCAGCGACAACAGTCAGAGGAGTAGAAACTTGAGGACGGGGAGCGATTTGACATGACTTCTGAAGGAGAGCAACTCCAACCCCGGAAATGTTGTGAGAGGAACTGAGCCTCAACGAGTTCGCCTTATTGAACGAAGCGAGCCGGATGGAACTAAGAGAGACGTGAAATGATGGCCGAGAACACAGTGGCGTAAACCTAAGACCAAAGACCGCCGCCGTCGAAGCAGATGCCATCACTGAAGCTTCGAACCCTCTGGTCTTTCTTCTTCTTTCTGCCAATCTCTACGAGCCTTGGCCTCGGCCTGCTGTGGATAAAGTGAAGCGCTTTTATTTTTTCTTTTATCGATATATTTATTTATTTATTTATTTATTTATTTATTATTATTATTATTATGTAAGAAAAAAATTAGTCTCTAGCCATTAAAATGTTAAATCCATAAATCATAAACGACTTAGTTTTACTGATTAAAAATTAAAAGAAACATCTTTTCTTTCTGATGGTACTTAATTTAATTTTGAGAGCGGCGCGGACCACTGTGTTTGAGAGGTCTCATTGGGTTAGCGGGTGAAAGTAAGTCATCTTCGACCCTCCAAGTACTAGTAGCTAGACTCGTTTCAAAACAAGAAATGTAAAATCATTTTTTCCATGCACCCACGCTGGACAAGGTCGATCTCACATCTAAGATAGTGGCTAACCTTACTAAGTTCCTAGGGTCGTTCAACTCCTATCAAAACCTCAGTCAACAACTGGGATCTCACCCATTAAAGTTTTGCACCTTGATCCATCCCCTGAATGCAGCAGCTACATTCAAATTGTGAGCGAATGGGAGTGCGGACCTGTTTGTGACACCAGTAGAAAAGGGTATATAAAGTTTCAAAAGTAGTGAAAGGAAAGCCTAGGATGATCATAGATAGTCCTACTCTTTTATTGTCATAATAGCTAATACAATCCTTTTGTAGTGAAGAGTGGGCATGGAATCCTTTTGCCCAAACTTGATAATCGACAAAGAGGAAAGGAATATTCTAAAAGAATTCCTACCGCCCAGAATGTGAAAAAAGATGTGGCTCTAATTGACTTCACCCACCATTTATTTCAGATTTTCCATAATCGCCGCATGTGATAGGGAATGCCGATCGCAGATTCAAGTTTTATCTTCACGGGCCTCTCTGCCCTACCTCATCCCCTACTTCTCAGCAACAACAATGCCAGAAAATTCGGGACCACATCGGCAAAACGAACCGGCGATTCCGATTCCATTTCATCGACGCAACTCAAATTTCCATCGCTGAGAGTTGCAAATCCACTTCTCGCCCGATCTGTCGTTGCGGTACTCGGATTAGGGTTCGTCGATGCAGGGTATGAAAATTTAGTTTCGTCTTCGTTTCCACTTGAATTGAAGTTGAATTAGGGCTTGAAATGATCAGGTACAGTGGCGATTGGTCTAGAATTGGCGCCATTACCAAGGAAACTGAAGATTTGTTGAAGATTGGAGCTTTCTTGGTGGTTCCCTTCTGCGTATTTCTGATTTTTTCTTTCTCCGAACAGACGGATTCTTCCTGAGTGTACGGACGATGCATCGCGTAGGTTTTATGCATTTTCGATCCATTTTAAATTATAATTTACCATATATATCATATTTAATATATTTTATTATAAGATAAATAGTTAAATATTTACTTTTCTTTATTTAGATATCTTTCCATTTATTTTCATTTTCATCTATTACTATTTTCATATCCTTTTAATTTATTTATTAATTTTTTCTTTCACTCTCTCAAAATTTTATTTCCATTTCATATAAAAAGCCTTTACAACCAATTCTTGAAATTTGTTTTTTATCCCATAATAACAATAAAATGATGAAATATGAAATGTTATCTTAAAATAACACGGACAAAATATTTAAAATTATATTAGTTTAAATTTATTCAGATTTATCAAGTATAAACAACTAATAATCACAATTTAAAATTACACATTTAGCTTAAAAATGGTATCGTATCTTATACAACATACCTAAAATAAATTAACGTGAAAGGTAGGAGAGCTAAATTATAAACATCAAATATAAAGACTCATACCATGCCTAGATTAAAATCAGCACCAAAACTTCTAAATTACAATAAATAAATGAAAAATAGAAATATTACATCACCTAAAGACTTGAATTACATTGGAGAGGAAAGTTGTATTTGTAAAAGGCCTTAAATGCTGCAACGTTGCATTATTGAATGGAAAAATAAAAATGAAGAGAAAAGGACCTTATAATGTGGCATTGCTCCAATATGTAGAGTCCAAAATGGTAGGTTCTCGTAACCCTCTCATTTCCACTTTCCATTTACCTAATAACAATAACAAAAATGATACACACCACCATGGTATTTATTGTCATGATCATGCTTGTCCAACTCGAAGTTTCATTTCATTTTTCTCAATAGAATTAAGAAAACGTTGAATCAAATACCTACCGACCTTTATTTGGTTGTGAGTATGCAAGGTGCATGTCCATATGTACTTGGCTCAACTTAGCCTAGTCCATACGACCTTGATTGGGTTGTGAGAATTATGTATAGTAGATCATTTATCTTTTTTTCGTTGAAACATCTTCCAAGGCTAAAACAAAACAACTTAGAAAAACGAAAAAAAGAGGATGGCAAACAGAGATGAACTTGGTGAGGGAATTACAATATGTGGAGTTGGAAAAGTGTATTAAGTCATTTTAAATTTAAGTTAAAAAAAAAAAAAAAAAAAAAAAAGAGTTAAATATTTATGTTGGGCCATGGAAGATTTTGGTGGCACTTGGAAATGAAGAGCGATGAGGCGGAAACAGGGGAAGGAAAAAACGAGAGGCCCCAAATCGCTAGCCTTTTGCAGCTCAAGTTGTTTTAGTGTCCCCAACACATAGCCTTCCCCTCTCCCTCTTACCTTATCCTATCCCACTCCTCTCTTCTCTCTCTTTAAAATTCTCGATAACACTCTGTAACACAGCATCCACCCTCCTTTCTCTTCTTCTTTAAAACCCCCTTTCACTCTCCAATTCTCTCACCCCTTTACAATTTCATTTACTTCTGTTTCTGGGTAACCCAAGATGGCTCCCAAAGCAGGAAAGACAAAGCCCCATAAGCCTAAAGGAGAGAAGAAAAAGAAAGAAGAGAAAGGTTCGAACTCCGGAACTCTCTCTCTCACTCTTTTTCTATCTATTTCTCTGTTTTCTGTTCTTTGGTAATTCTGTTTGGATGCCCAGAAACTGGGTGGGAAAGTTTCTGGGTTTTTAATCCCAAATAATCGGGATTTCCATTCAAGGATGTGTTTGGGAGTTGGCTGAGTTTTGGGCATTGTGTCGGAATCAAATATGTGGCTGATATTTTGAGCTATATCTTCTTCTTCTGCCTTTTATTGTTTTTTTTTCTTTCCAGTTTTGCCCACTGTTGTTGAACTCACCGTAGAAACTCCACACGATTCGCAAGTGACTCTTAAGGTAAATTCCCTATTTCTTTCATTTTTATTTTTGTCTTCAATTATCCAGCTCTTCCTTTGAACCAAATTTTCAAATTTAAATTGAGTTTATCCATTAAGTTATTTGTGTTTTATTTTCTTCTTGTTGTTGGGCTAAATTATAAGTGGTAGTATTTTACAAATTTTTCAAAGTTGTCATTTAAGTAAAAATGGCTAGAATTGAACAAAAAGTCCAAGTATTTAAATGTGTTTTTTTGTTTTCTTTAATTCATACGAACATCTTAGTCACCATTACACTGCTTAATGTCATCTTCGTGTCAACTTTTCATTTACATTCGAATGAATTTATAATTATAGATGGAAGTTAAAAAAAAAAAAAATGATGGGTATTTTTTATAATTATTTTTAAAATACTATAGATCATTCTTTTAAGACTAGTGTTTTATTATTTGAATTTAGGTAATATGCGGAAGGTTTTTTAGATAAATAAAATTCTAGTTATTTTTTTAAATTAACAATTATCGAAGATAATAATTAATGTCTTAATTTATTCAATTATGTTTGAATTAGTAGGTGTGATCTAACATACTTCCTACACAACTTTATCTCATTATAATCACCGCCCTAATAAGTAATAGTTCTAACTTGAAATTAGATCACAACTTTTTACCTCCCTCGAATTAACTCTAATTAAAAGTAAATTTTTGTTAACCATTTTTGGGTACCTAATAACTTAACGACTCATTTTGAGATTGAAAATAAGGCAACTTTTTAGAAGCCAAATGGTGTGTAATTTAATTTTCTTTTAAGGAAGTTTAATAATTCAAATGTCGATGTGAAATACAAAATAATAAGACTGAAGGTAGATGACTGACTACATTTATATTTATTCATTTTTTCTCCAACATTTATAGTACTTTTAAATGCTTCCTTTAAATGGTTACCTTTTTTAAACCAATTTATTTCAATAAATAAAATACAAAGAATAAATTAAAGGAAATTAAAATGGAGTACTTGCCCACCTACTATTTTAAATAAGGCTTTTTTTAAAAAATCGAATATTTATCCGTTATTTTTTTTAGATATATAAGTATTTAAATGTTAACGTTGGTGGATATATTATAAATAAAATTGAAATTTAGGGAGATATTAAATTGAAAGTGGGAATTGAATTAAATTTGTAGGGAATATCAACAGACAGGATCTTGGATGCGAGGAAGCTCTTAGGAGTACACGTGGAGACATGTCATTTAACCAACTTCACGTTGTCTCATGAGGTACACTTTCTTTTCCCTTGTACTTCTTCAAACCAAGGCGTGGGCCCCACTAATTTTACGCTCTTTCATCTTCACCGTTGGATGCATTGACTTTTACTTTTTTTTTTTCTCTTCCGTTTTGGAAACGGTCGCTTTTAATTTTTGGTGTGAGTGCATCATTATCGGAATCTGACGGCTGGTAGTGGACACGGTTTATACATGTGGGGGATGGATGGATGATGTTGTCGAGTGATGGAAAAACATTGCCTTTTCTTTTTAAACAGAAAACTTCATGGCCTATTTTTTTCAAAAATCAACCCACACTACTACTACAACTAATAATAATGAATTTTAAACCTTGAATTTCCCTTTTAATTTCTTCACATGGAATTAATGTATATGAAAATTTTAAAAATAGATTAAACTAAAATAAAATAATTACCAAACTTAATTTAAGTTTAATTTATACTTGATTAAGGCGGAGGAATAATTTAAATTTCAAATTCGTCAAATTTATTGCATGAATATTCAAATTTTTAACATTAGTTTAATTTTAGTCGCAATGTCTTATTTAATAAATTGATTTGAGTTTGAATTTAGTACTAAAAAATAATCATCTCATATGGATGGAACAAAATAATAATAATAATTTTACAAATCCTTATTCTATAGGAAGGGTGGAAATTTGGGTTCCTTTAATAATTATTTGACTTAAGCATATGAACATTACTTTATTCTATAATTTTATTTATTTTGGTGTTTTTTTTTTAAATCCATAAAATTTTGAAAAGTAAAAAAATTAGTTTATTGTGTTTTACTTTTTTTTAATTTAATAAAAATTATAATGTTTTACATCTGTGTTAAAGCAAATCTAATTTATTTAAAAACAATTAAAACTAAAAAATTATCGGGAAAACATTAAAATTATCGTGATCACATTTGTAAATCAATGGTCGATTTTAATTGATTTTTTTAAAATATTATTTTTGCAAATATTGAAAACGTGGAAATTTAGTAAAAGAAAAAAAAACGACTTTCAAATGAATTATTAGCACATGATTTTTCACGTGTAAATTGAAATATATATTTTAATTTATAAAAAACGAATATAATTTTAGTTTTTGTCTGAACCAACCACCTCTGATAAAAATACAATCGCAGAGAGAAAAAAAAAGATTTCCCGCGCAAAAGAGTAACGAATAACGGTAAACGGTAAAGGTATTTTATTTATTTATTTATTTATAAAATTTTCAGGTTCGAGGCTCTAGACTAAAAGATTCGGTGGACATCATCTCTCTAAAACCATGCCACGTCACAATCGTTCAAGGTAAACCTGACCCCATATTAAAAAAAGGAAAAGAATCCAACGGACCAGAATTTTGTAGTCGGGTCTGTTATCGTACATATTGCCGCACCTTAATATTCCTCCCTCTCCTCCCAAATATTAAATTTCCAGTGTTGGTATTTTGGCAGAGGACTACACAGAAGAACTCGCCGTCGCACACATCCGGCGACTGCTGGACATTGTCGCTTGCACCACCTCCTTCGGCGGGTCCTCCAATTCCCCCAAGTCTTCGGCTCGAACCAGTCCCAAGGACATTGGCTCGAAAGAATCTTGTTTGACTGATTATGAGGCCAGTCCCGAAAGCGGCGGCGAACAGAGTACCAAACCTAAATTAGCGGGGACCGGAGACAAGAAAGCTGTCCCAGGCTCCCTCGGGGTTAAGGGATTCAAAAACCTGGACGGTCCGTACGATATTTCGGAGAAAGCTGATGGGTCCGTTTCAATGTGCCCACCGCCGCGGCTTGGCCAGTTTTACGAGTTCTTCTCCTTCTCTCATCTGACACCGCCACTTCAATGTGAGTTATATTTGTGTCTTCCGGATCTTAGATGATGAAAGTCCCACGTCGGCTAATTTAGAAAATGATCATGAGTTTATAATCAATAAATACATTCTCTATTTGTACGAGGTCTTTGGGGGAAGCCCAAAGCAAAGCCAAGACCACTTATGCTCAAAGTGGACAATATCATGCCATGGTAGAGAGTCGTGTTTATCTAACACGTGAATGGAACTGTTTTCTTATTTAGTTTTATCTTGCAGACATTCGGAGATCGAATCGCCCATTCCTTGTGGATAAAACAGAGGATGATTTTTTTCAGATTGATGTAAGGATAATCTTATTTAGTTCCGCTAAGCCGCGGGAACTGCCTACTAATATCCTGTGTATGATTGTATCTAAAGGTTCGTGTTTGCAATGGAAAACCAACGACAATTGTTGCTTCAAGAAAAGGGTTTTACCCTGCTGGGAAACATCTTCTTCTTAATCATTCCTTGGTGGGTCTGTTGCAGCAGATAAGCAGGGCATTTGATGCTGTAAGCCCTTTATATCTAAACCATGGTTGATCTTATTTCTGTCAATTTTTAGGTTCCATGATCATTAAAGTACACCCTTTTTGCAGGCATATAAAGCGCTTATGAAAGCTTTCACAGATCACAACAAAGTAAGTATATTTGAGATATAGTAGTAGGATTATGGAGAAGATAATGCCATATTGACTCTGTTTCATTTCAGTTTGGAAACCTACCTTATGGTTTTCGAGCAAATACATGGGTGGTTCCTCCTTTTATTGCAGAGAACGGATCTGTTTTCCCCCAACTTCCTGTTGAAGATGAGAATTGGGGAGGAAATGGGGGCGGGCAAGGAAGAGATGGCAAGCATAATCTCAGGGAGTGGGCAAAAGAATTTGCAGTACTAGTTGCAATGCCTTGCAAAACTGCAGAGGAGAGGCAAATCCGTGATAGAAAAGCATTTCTGCTTCACAGTTTATTCGTCGACGTGTCAGTTTTTAAAGCGGTTGAAATTATCAACTCCCTTGTCGAAACTAACCGATTTCCTGTAAATGATTCAAATGGTTTAGTAGCACATGAAGAAGTTGTTGGAGATCTAATCATTAAGGTAACAAGAGATGTAGAAGATGCAAGCGTAAAATTGGACCGTAAAAACGACGGGAGTTTGGTTCTTGGAGTCTCGACAGAGGATCTTTCTCAAAGAAATTTACTTAAAGGGATAACTGCTGATGAGAGTGCTACTGTTCATGTAAGCTATATGGGTAATAGGAAGTTTTGATATGATATGATATGTTATTTCAATTTAAAGTTGTTTTGATTGCCTTTATAACCCGTTGCTGTAGGACACTTCCACATTAGGCGTCGTGGTCATTAGACATTGTGGCTACACAGCTGTTGTGAAAGTTGCAACAGAGGTGAATTGGGGGGAAAATCCCATTCCTCAGGACATTAACATTGAAGAACAACCTGAAGGAGGAGCCAATGCTTTAAATGTTAATAGGTATTTTCATTTCTTTCCAAAAACCTCTAAGTACTAATTTAGCTTGAGAATGCTAATAGAAATATTTTGATTCTTCTAAATTTCAATTTAGCTTGAGAATGCTGCTGCTCAAGTCATTCACACCTCAGGCATCAAATACACCTAATCGATCGCAGACGACCGATGTTGATAATTTACAATATTCGAGGACGGTAGTTAGGAAAGTAATGGAGGAAAGTTTGTTGAGGTTGCAAGAAGAGCCTGCCAAAAACTCTAGGTCCATTAGGTGGGAGCTAGGTGCATGTTGGGTTCAACATTTGCAGAATCAGGCTTCAGGAAAAACTGAGCCTAAGAAAACAGATGAAACCAAGTTAGAGCCAATTGTAAAGGGTCTTGGAAAACAAGGTGGACTTCTAAAGGAAATTAAGAAAAAAACAGACCTTGGAAGTACCAAAGTAGAGCCTGCGAAGGAAGTCGATCCCATTAATCAGAAGGAAATGGAGAAACAAGACGAAGATAAGGAACAGATGTGGAAAACGTTGCTTTCGGAATCTGCGTATTTGCGACTCAAAGAATCAGAAACCGGTCTTCACAAAAAGGTTCTTCTTTGTTCCTTTAGAATATGATTGTTATGCTTTAGCTCTTGACTTAATATTGGTTGTGGGTTGTCCCTGGCAGTCACCTGCGGAGTTGATTGATATGGCTCATAAGTACTATGCTGATACCGCCCTTCCGAAACTGGTTAGATTGTCAATAATCAGATCTATTTGGTTCTTGTATGTTGTGCTCAAGAGGACTAATTTATACAACCTCAAATATAACAGGTTGCAGATTTTGGGTCACTTGAACTCTCACCTGTTGATGGAAGGACGTTGACCGATTTCATGCACACACGGGGGTTGCAAATGTGCTCGTTGGGGCGTGTGGTAATTGCCTCATTTTTATTTTATGACATCATTCTTGCCATGTGAATTCTCACCTATTTCCTTGCTTTATTCTAGGTTGAACTTGCTGATAAGCTTCCACATGTGCAATCTTTATGTATACACGAAATGATTGTTCGAGCTTATAAACACATACTGCAAGCAGTTATAGCTGCAGTCGATGTTTCTGACTTGGCCACATCGATAGCGTCATGTCTAAATGTACTGTTGGGAACACCTTCGATCGAAGATGAAGTCGACTGGACCAATGATTGTAATCTGAAATGGAAGTGGGTGGAAACATTCCTTCTCAAGAGATTCGGATGGCAATGGAAATATGATGGCACTCAAGATCTCAGAAAATATGCTATCCTTCGCGGTTTATGCCACAAGGTTTAGAAATGAGACTAGCCTTTGTTTTCTCTATTAAAAGTTATTGATGTCATCCCTTAACACTGAGATTATGTCCATCAGGTTGGGCTAGAGCTTGTCCCCAGGGATTACAGTATGGAAAGTGCTTCCCCTTTCAAGAAATCAGATATTATAAGCATGGTCCCTGTATACAAGGTTGGGGCAGTCAACGTTTCATGTCATCAACTGAATGATTTGAATATTTTTTTTTTGGTTTGACAACGTTCGTTCCTTTTCGACAGCACGTTGCGTGTTCATCAGCAGATGGGCGTACACTGTTGGAATCTTCCAAAACTTCCCTGGATAAAGGGAAACTGGAGGATGCTGTTAATTATGGTACAAAGGTGGGGGGATATCATTCTTTGGCATAAGAGTTTTACATCTCTAAGTCAATAAATTAATTCTGTGGGAACTTGTTGAATTTTGAAGGCGCTCTCGAAACTTGTATCTGTCTGCGGTCCGTATCATCGAATGACTGCTGGAGCGTATAGTCTTCTGGCCGTTGTACTCTATCATACAGGGGATTTTAATCAGGTAGGTACTTTATCATAGAGAGGATATTATACAAATATTTGAACACCAAGTACTGAACACTATATATCTTTACTTAGGCAACAATATATCAGCAAAAAGCATTGGATATTAATGAGAGGGAACTTGGACTTGATCACCCTGATACAATGAAAAGTTATGGAGATCTAGCTGTTTTCTATTATAGACTTCAGCATACAGAACTGGCGTTGAAGTATGTTTCCACTGGCTGTATTGACTAATAGTTGATTGAATGATGTTGGATTGAGTAAATAAACGCGTGTTGGATTATTGCAGGTATGTTAACCGAGCTCTGTACCTTTTGCACTTGACTTGTGGACCTTCTCATCCAAACACAGCAGCTACTTACATCAATGTAGCAATGATGGAAGAAGGTTTAGGAAATGTGCATGTTGCTTTAAGGTACCTGCATGAGGCTTTGAAGTGCAACCAGAGACTTCTAGGGGCTGATCATATACAGGCATCTCTCGCTCACTTTCTTCGATCAAAGACTTGTATAGCGTGTTTGTAATCATATTAAGTGGTCATTTTGTTTCTACAGACTGCTGCGAGCTACCATGCGATAGCGATTGCCCTTTCGTTAATGGAAGCATACTCGTTAAGTGTTCAGCATGAGCAAACTACTCTGCAAATACTACAGGCCAAGCTTGGATCTGAGGATTTGCGTACTCAGGTTAGATGTGAAATCTAAAGTGCAGCCATATTTGCTACCTTTTAGCCATAAACTTAGAAAATTTAAGTGGTGCAGGATGCAGCTGCATGGCTTGAGTACTTTGAATCGAAGGCCTTGGAGCAGCAGGAAGCTGCTCGGAATGGCACCCCTAAGCCAGATGCTTCCATCTCCAGTAAAGGTCATTTAAGGTATGGCGACCTAATGCAATTGAGTTGACATCCAAAATTGATCTTATATTGAGAAAGAATGCTAATGTGTTTCCCTCATTTGGTTAGTGTGTCAGACCTCTTGGATTATATAGCTCCTGACGCAGATTTAAAAGCCAGAGATGCGCAGAGGAAGGCTCGTGCAAAGGTTCAAATTATCATCCTTTTTCTTGTCTCTCAAAGAACTCAAAGGAAAACATCCTACATTACCTCATTGTTGGGACACTGTTTGCTTCTTTTTCTGAACAGATCAAAGGAAAATCAGGTCAGTATCCAGAAACAGGCGCTGAAGAATTCCAGAAGGATGAAGATTTGTCGCCAAGCTATTCTGGCGTTGAGAGTCCGAGTGATAAAGAAAACAAATCTGAAGAAACCCCATTGGAGGAACATGTAATTGAAAAATCTGACACTGTTCTGTTTGATGTTATGAAGATTAATAAAAATTATGATCAAGTGCAAGACGAGGCCTCAGATGATGGTTGGCAAGAGGCTGTTCCTAAAGGACGTTCTATTTCAGGTCGGAAGTCTTCAGGTTCTAAGAGACCAAGCCTGGCCAAATTGAATACTAATTTCATCAATGTATCTCAATCGTCAAGATATAGGGGAAAGCCTAATAGCTTTGTGTCTCCAAGAACACCCACCCCACCAACTGAATCTACAGCTTCAGTTGGCTCATCCATTCCTGTTCCACAAAAAATGACTAAGAGTGGAAGCTTCAGTTCCAAGTCTAGTACTACCCTTTTCAGTCCAGGAAGTATGGAAAAACTGTCCGACCCCAAATCAGCACCATGTTCTCCTGCCTTAACTACTGATCAAGTTGCAAAATCTGCATCTCTGGCTGCTCCAGGAAGTGTTCCGGTAGCTGGGAAACTTTTCTCATACAAAGAAGTTGCATTGGCTCCACCTGGAAGTATTGTAAAGGCAGCAACAGAGCAGCTGGCTAAAGGACCAACTCATGTTGAAGTGACTTCACAAGAAAGCCCGGACAAAGCTACAACTGAGCTCACTCTTGGTGAAGTGGCCACTGTAAAAGATGCAGAGAATGGGAAAGCTGAGAGAATTGGTGCGGAACAAAAGGCTGAAGGTCTTGTCAATGAGATTACAGACACTGACAAACAAGAATCTACATCTGCACAAGTCCAGGAGGTGACTAACGAGCCTAGTAAAGAAATAGATGTTGATGCTGCTGGAAATACTTCTCCATTGGGAGTTGAAAGTTCTGAGGCTTCGATACAAATAGAAAGTGATTATACTTCATGTGAAGAAAATTCATCTAGCTCAAAAGAAAAGGCGACTGAAAATAATTTAGCAGTTGACAGTGTTGAAGTTGAAAAGCAAGATGAAGTGGAAGCTGCGAAGGAAACAACTAAGAAACTTTCTGCTACTGCACCTCCCTTCAATCCTTCCACAACTCCTGTCTTTGGCTCAGTTTCAGGTCCAGGATTTAAAGATCATGGAGGTATTTTGCCTCCACCGATAAATATTCCTCCAATGCTTACTGTTAATCCAATTCGCAGATCACCACATCAGTCAGCAACAGCCAGGGTCCCCTATGGTCCACGGTTATCCGGTGGCTACAATCGGTCTGGTAATCGGATTCCACGTAATAAACCAGCTTCACAAAATAGTGATCACATTGCAGATGGGAATCTCTTCAACGCTCCTAGAATTATGAATCCCCATGCAGCTGAGTTTGTTCCAGCCCAGCCTTGGGTTCCAAATGGCTATCCTGTATCTCCAAATGCATATTTGGCTTCTCCAAATGGTTTCCCGTATCCCCCTAATGGTATCCTGCTGTCTCCAACTGGTTATCCTGCACCAGTAAATGGTATTCCGGTGACACAAAATGGTTTTCCGGGATCTCCAATTAGTCCAGCAGATGCATCGCCAACGGGTTTAGACGATTCTGAAACAAAAAATGAGACTGAGGAAGCAACAAGTAATGATATGACTAATTCAGCAACTGATGGTGAATGTGAGAATCAACAACAAATGGAGCAAAAGCCACATGTTCAATCTGTAGACACTGCTCACTCGCCTTCTGAAGGTCAAGATGAGCTCATTGACACTGCTCCTGTTGCAACAAAAGAAATTTCCCAGGACGTGGTTGTGGAGAATAAGTCCGGCAAGCGCTGGGGAGATTACAGTGACAATGAAGCTGAGATTGTTGATGTTTCTAATTGAAGGAGAATCACCAGTTTTGCGTTACCTCAGATAATTTTGTTCACGGTGCAGAGCGTTACGAGACGGCAATATTACTTAACGAACTCTTGTCAAGTCGAAAATAACAAATGTTGCTGAGTGGTAGTTTCTTTTGCTGTAGTACAAGCGGCTGCAATCGAGGCTATGTGAATACACATGCAGTTTAGGTACGTAGCAGAAGTCTACCTATTTAAGTGTCGCAAATTGCTTAATATGTTGATGAAATATACCACAAGCAAGGAACAATTTCGTTAGCATTCTTGTTTATTGATATCTGTTCCTTATCTGTAAATTCCTCTCCTCGAATCCGGTCATAATGTTAACCTAAAAACGAAACGATGCTTGGATGAATTATACTTCCCAGATCATTCCTGGACTGATAGCTGCATAGGAGACTTGAAATTGTGCTCATATGATCAGAAGTGAAGCTACTCTGAGCTGGTTGGATATCTACCATTTAACATACAATTCTTCATTAGAATTGTCTCTAGAAATCTGGTTTTGACCTATGTACGAGTGACACTACTTGTTCGGTTCGGATGGGTTTAAAGTTTAGTATTCTTTTTAAAGACTCGCTATTGTGAAACCTTCAATCCCTTTAACTTCATGAACACGTGAGTTTGTCAAATAAGCTTCTTAAGAGTACTTTGTGTACAAGCGATTTGTATTCTATAGAATGAGATGATGGTTCCTACTTTTTCGAGAGCAAATGAATTCTTTTCAAGCAAATAACATGGGGCGTGTACATCCTGCAATTCCCTAACTGAAGAGCTACAGTAGTTGTTTCAGTTTACATCAATACATTTTCGGAGAAGATTGATGAGTATGTCCCAGAAACTCGCTCTGACCTACTTAGTGGCTTAGCTTAGCCATCAAGGAATGCCTAAGAGCTGCAGGTGGGTGAACTCCGTCGAAAATCGATAATAAACAACGTTGCTGCACTATGTGCCAGTGCTGCTAGAACAACAAATACATGAAAAATCTGGTGGCTGTGCCCTGCAATGTCAAATGCACCAGGTTTCCATCGTTCTGGTATCCGACTAACATAGAACCCAGCTCCAGCAGCATATAGAAAAGCCATGGCAAGCTCATACCAGAAGGCAAAATAAATATCCGGATGGCCCCAGTAGAGAGCAACAGCATGTGTAGCGGGAATTATTCCTGAGAAGCCCATGGAAAGAAATAAGGAGGCTCTGAAGACTCGGAAACGAGGGGCCGAGAGAGCAGGTGCAAGAAGAGTAACAATAGCAGCTACACCGAGCACCGATATCGAAGAAAGATAGACAAGACGAGGATAATAGTTGCAGAGAAAGACATAATAAATTGGAGCAAAGAAGGATCCAACTATCATCAAAGAAATGCCTGCATAATCCAGGCGCCAGAAGAAAAGGTTGAAGCGTTTGGAATGACAAGCCAGGAGGTGGGAGAGACTGCTACAAACCAAGCAACCCATGGCACCAGCCAAGAAAACGAACCACGGCCATCTTGGTAAGTCCGTCTTTTTATCCGCTCTATCTAAGAAAACTGATGGCTGTGGGACTTGTCTTGTTTCCTGCAAATAAACGAACAAAAGTTCATCAAACTTTCAAATAGTCCAGTCCACTTCAATTCTCACCTAAAAGTCGTCCCACAATGAAGCACATTATCAATGAACTTTCTACTTTTTCAAGAAAAAAAGATCGCTACTTTTTCAAGAAAAAAAGATCGCTACTTTTTCAAATAGGAACAATATAATATCTTGTTGGCTTGAGATTCTGATTTCAGTTTTAAAATGAAGTAATAATCAAGAAAATCAAGACGAAAAAAAATAGAAAAAGACAACTAATTTTTTCACTCGCTATCATGTCAAAACGTGTAGACATCTTCTTTCCCTAGTTGACGAATGAATTATTTCTCCTCTCTTGTGACTCTCCCAATTGACAAAAAAAAAAATAATCACCATACAGCTCATATTGAGTTTGCACGACTCCACCAAACATTTCATTAGCATGTGAATTTTGAGTATGAATTCGGACGAACTATGTCCAAAATCACAGAATTGCTTCATTCCAGCACTAATCCAATTCAATGATGACTTTTTTCATTTCCCTTTCACAAGTTAATTTCCTTTTCTTTCTGTACTTCATTATTGTGATGGCTCATTTAATTGTACAGATCATCGAAATGAATGAATTAATAATTGTAGAGGATAAATGGAAATTAATTTCGCAAACCGTCCATCAAACATCCAATCCAAACGCCTCTAAAACCGACCATAAAAGAGGAGAAGAAAAGTATGGCAAAAAGATAACAATGATCTAAAAAACCAAAAGAAAGCTTACTGGCATAATGCTATCAGAGCCGTTGACGTCCTTTTCCATACCCATGGTCGTCCAGAATGGCCCCGAAACTGTAGCTCTGGACAATAAACCAAAAACAACCAATTGCCGAGCTAAGAATTACTCATCCTTATCAATATTAAATCCATTCGATCGCAAAATTTCACAATAATGAAGGTTAACGGACGAAGGATCATAAATCCTTCGGAGATTAGCCTCGCGTACCTGGAGAAATTAGCGAGGAGAAAACCTCCGAGCTCCGTCCCTTCCATCAGGGTCATCACGATCATTGCTCCGAATATAAAAAACCCTACCAAATGGCTGCTCAAATGAGAAGCGCAACTATCAGCAGACTCACACACTAATCGGCGAAGATGAACGAATACCTAAAAGAGAAAACGGGAGTGAGGGAAGGGCATTTACGTCCAGATGTTCAGAGTCTCGTTGTGCCATGAAAATACACTGTAGAGCGCCTCTTTCACAGGCCATTCACACCGGTAAGAGCCCAGTATATACTCGTTGTCTTTAAGATACTCCGGCAAGTCCTTGTACTTCACCAATCGCCTTTGGAACGACCTCGTTTCATTCGTCCTCTTCGTCCTCCTTTGCTTCTCGTCGTATTTAACCTCCGCATCCCGCCGATCGTCGCATTTACTCTCTCCTCGTGTCCGATAGCCGTTCATGATTCCCGTCCGTTGAATCTAGTTCCAGTTGCTCCGAATAACCGGCAGAATCTCGCTGGATCTGCGTTCTCCGGCGGTTGACGGGTAGACTCGTTCTCTTAAAATCCCCCCAATGGTTCCTCGGTTTTTATAAGCGATAACGACTTTGTTTAACCAACTAATTTCTCTTTTTTTCTCACTATTTTTATTTTTCATTTTTCCTGAAAATATGAAAAATGCAACAGGGCGGGTATGTTGCGTGTACACGATACTATTTTTAGAAAATAATGAGATTCGAAAGTTGACTACGCGGCTCTCAACTGCTGGTTGAAGAATTAAAAATGAAAATAAGTATTTAGATGATTGGGCAATTGGCGTTAATTTAGGTGAGAGTAGATAGAAACGGGTGCTTCTGATCACCGCCCCATTTGCCCCTTTCTTCTGGTTTTTGTTCTGTCGGAGCTAACCATCTGTTCGTCATGCAATTTACACGAAAGAATCCAAAGGTTTCTTTTGTTTTGGTAATTGAAATTTGTGTGCAGCTTTATTGTCCATGTATTAATGTTTTATCTTTTATCTTTCAATATATATATAGTAAAACTAGAGTTTATTTGGTATGTTTCAATTTTGTTTCTCACTTGAAAAACAGAGCAACTTCAATAAATCACGCTCATTTTACACAACATAGTATAAAATATATGATAGAGTAAAACAATAATTATACAAATTGGGTTAAAAAATTATGAATTATTCACATTCAATTCAACTCTATATGCTGCCGGTGGGGTTTAAACCCACGCGCACTCATATATAGAAGATCTTAAGTCTTCCCCTTAACCTCTAAGAAGTTAAATAAAAAGTTAGAGATTACGGTGTGTTTTAGTTTTGAATCTTTTATAAGAAGTATTTAAAATATTGATATTTTTTAAATAGGTTTTAAAAATATCTCATTTTTACAAAGTAAAATGACAATATTATAAACTTATAACGACGAGCGTATGTAAATAACCGTTAAAAAAATGTAACAATTAAAATTTAAAATACCTTCGATGGTAAGTTCGTAAATTCACATCAACAGTTTGGTCTTTCATCGTAGTTTCATCAGGTTTCCTCTCCGTGAATATATATATATATATATATATAATTCAGCCTTCCCGCCCAATTTAGTCTCATCTACATTCCTCCTCTGCTTCTGTTTTGTTTGCTTAGTTGTTCATATGAAAATGCCAGACTTGGGTAATCTCTCACTCTCTGCATCTCTTACGCGCACTCGCTGCGCTAATCTCAAACCAGCCTTCATCCTTCTGATCTTTTGTCTTCAGTCATCTGCAATGAATCGGTTAAATATATGCCCAGTGACTTTATTTGGGACCAGTGGTTTTCATGTCCGCTCCCCATTGACGATGAGGTCGGTGGCAACTATGGGATTAGGGTTTCATGGGCCAGAGGAGATGCGTTGGACCGATCTAAAAGGAATTGCGGTGGGAAGACTTTGGAAGATCATGTGAAATCTTGGGTTCGGATAAAGCTAGAGTCCGGCGTTCCCCAGTCTCGCTGTTCATTTCCATTTCTTGTAGGCGCTCGGAAAATGGTGATGTTTTCTGCCTGTTTTCTTTTTTCGTTTTACGTACTACGATACTGGACCCGGTAGATTCATCAACGTGATGCTGGATTTAGTGTTTAGCATGTATTCATTCGTTGTTGTTTCGTTCTGCTTGATTCCAGCCGGGGGACTTCATTTTTATTTAATTTAACAGGGAATGAAGCTCTAGAAGACGTTTTTGAAACTGAGCCTAATGTTTTCGTGCAAGTATGATATTGGAGAAGTTCATATCCTTTGAGAAGTGCTTGGGGAGGAAATGATGTAGATGTTGCGCGTAGAAATTTATGTTCGAGTAGCGTAGGACGAAAATTATGGATTCACTGAAGTTTATTTTATCAGAGTAAGTTAGTTTGCTTGTTCTTTCCATAAATATAGGTTCCATTTTAAAATCAACTGTCAATGAGAGGAGTAATCCATGTTTATTATAAAGATTGTGAGGTCTCTTCACTTTTTGATGTGGAATCCATGGTGCTTGATGTGCAATCTAAAATTTTATGCCAATTAAATTTGTCTTTCTACTGGCCGCTTCAGGTAGAAAAAGAATGTTTGTGTTGCCGTCAATATATATTTCCCGGAGAGGAGATCGAATGCAGTATTCATGGCTGTGGAGGTGTTTATCATGGTATATGTGCAAAGAAAAGCTTGGGGTTCTCAGGTCACAGAACGTTCAAGTGCCCTCAACATGTAATCTTATTCTATTCTATCTTAAAAAAACACCTTCTTTCTTTTCATAATTAAAACAGACACAAACATCTCCAAACAAAGCGCTCTTCTGTTTTCATTACAACACAGTCCTCAATTAGTTTAATCTGGATGCTGACATCTTCTGATAAGATGATTATTAGGATCATTCCTATCTGTCTAAGGACATTTTTCCAAGTTAGTTCAATATTTGTATGATTTATTGCACCTGGACGAGTTTTGTTCGTCTTAGATTAAAAAAGTCGATTGCATTTTCATCAACTTTCCCCTTCCTGGAGGATTAAATACAAACTTCTTCCAAAACAACAAGTCCATATATTTATTTTATTTATTTATTTATTATTACATTCTTCATCTTCTATTATTATTTTTTTTTTTGTTGAACTACTTTCTATTGAGATTAAGTTTGTATGTTACTAACATACTTGTATTGTCGCAATTTTATTTAGAATAGTCAAGGATTGAATTAATGTAAACTAAGTAGAAAAATATTGGTTAAGATGGTACTAATCATTTAAGTAGTCGCACATGTTTACAATTGTCGTCGTATTTAGTTGTTTGAATGATAGTATCTTTCTAATATGGTTGTATCTTCGTCGTGCGGAAAACAAATGATTATATAGCTTACAAGAATCTTGCTGCATTCTATGTCATTGAAACTCTAAGTTCATGACATTTTTATATTATAATGTAGAATATTTGTAAGTGCACTTGAAGACAGGATTTTTGTGGAATTGTGGAAAAAACTAGCTGATATGTGTGTATCTATATAAATATATGTTTTTTGGTGTTAAACAGGAGTGCTTTATATGCAAACAAAGATTACATTGGAAAAGCATACGGTGTACTATAGCATCGCATGATAAATGTGCACCATGGTCAGATAAAGTGGTGCATTTAAATAATCAACCTGGAACAGCCATATGCTGGAGGCATCCATCCGACTGGCATGTGGACTTAAAGGTCGATTTCTTCTTTCCTTTACCTCTAATTGTATTTACTATATCATGTGCAATGCCTTAAATGAATATAACACCTTCCGATTTGAGAGTGCTAGATGTTCTTCAGATGAATGCCCGTGCCCAAGGTAATAGCTTCTTGTGGTCGCTTTCAATTGTTAAATGAAATGATCACCTTTTTCTTTTGAAGTAAAACACTTCCTCTGTTGTAGCATGCCTAGAGGGATGAATACGTTTGTTCTTGGCAAAATCCATGTAAAATAATGGTTGCGTGAGAGATTTATTGTCTTGTGTTGTTTTATTTGGCAATGAAGATATTAGCATTGTGACACTGTATGTCATTCAGGCGTATAATGTTTTTTTCCCTTGAAAAATGAAGATACCTTGTTTTAATGCTTATTTATCTATAGATAGTTTTCTTGTCTTTGACCACTTTCTCTGTTTTTTAATTCTTTCTTTCTTTCTTTCTAGTTAAAGTTTTACTTCTACATCTGTATCTTTATTATTTAGGCGGGCTGACAGGACTATTGTATTTGTTCAATGGGCAGCATGCAGTGTCAGTAAGTGACATGGAGGTTCGATTCACAAACAATTTAATTTGTTGGATTCTCTTACCCTCTCCTTGATGAATATGTTTTTAAGAAAATAAATAAAAGATTTTTATCAAAAAGAAAAAGAAAAAAGAAAAGCAGAATGGCACGCACGCAAGTTGGAGAACAGACGGTTAGTTTCTTAACACTCCCTTTAATGAATTTGAAGCTTGCCATTTTCATTGGTCAACGGTTAGATGGTGTTGGACTCTCACACTTGCTGTGGTAGAGTCTATTGGTTTTTCAATATTCTAAATTAAATTTTCCGTGTTGGAGATTTTGCATGGCCATAGAAAGACAGTTATCATCTTTTTCTTTCTGGGACAAAAGATGATAATCATGCTGAACCATCCCGTATATGTTTATATTCATGATACATATGAAGTATTTGAGAAATTATAAACTTTATATGGAGAAGAATTTTAGATTCATAGCAATGCCGTTGTAAGTTCCATTCCGCACTCTGGATTGCGCATTAATTGAAGTCTGGCGTGAATCACGACTCACGACAGACTCATCTTCCAAGTGTTTATCAGTTGGGATATCGTTTTAACTAAAGATCCCTATGTTCCTCTGTATTTCCTCCTGCAATTTATTATTTCATGCACTTGGGTTATGATTTGCATTCGTCTAAAAAAGGATATGACTTGCAATTGTTTGTTATGAATTTGTAGATTCTTTTAAAGAACAATTTGTGCGTATCAGACAAGTACTGATTCCATGCTTGCCTCATCGTACTAGTCCAAGATTTTCTGACCAATAATATTTGGTTTTGTGAATAGGCAAGTTGGGGGAGAAACACGTGTTGGTGTCTTTGCTGCTCGATCAATCGAGGTTGGAGAGCCATTAACATATGAATACAGGTACGTAAAAAGGATGGTCTAAGCTTTAATCATACTTTCAAATAACAAGGAAATCATCTTGATGCTGTGTGGAAAATCTAACATTATGGGGTACATTTTAAAACTACAACTGTTAATTGATCAGCTTGCTTACCATTGAGTTTCTTGAGAAGCTTTTTGGGTGTGGATGAATGTGCATGTTGCATTTGATATTGAACAAGGATTTTTCATCATGAAGATTTGTGCAATTTGGACCTGAAGTGAAATGCCATTGTGGTGCTCCAAACTGTCAACGCTATCTTGGAACCAAAAAAATAAGTGCCTTGGACCTTTTCTGGGGTACGAAACGCAGGAGAACGTCAGCAGCTCACATAACTGGTCGGTGTAGTTGGGTCAATATCGCTGTACATTATAACTTGATATAAGTGGGCAAACACGCAAGAAAAATAGGAGCAAAATAAGTACGAATGCCATTACATTCTTCGACTTTCAACAACTATTGCAAAGTGCTCCCGAATTTTCTTGTTGGCGAACGTTGAAATGGAGTAATACGTGTGATTGATTTTACCCGATTGGTCTAAAGAGACCTAGGAATTCTTTTGTAGTTTATTAAATGCTTGACGTTCTTACTCCTTGGAGATGATTAGATGAATGAAGTTCAGTCCAAGAATCCATTTGATAACCATTATGTTTAGTTGAGAAGATTACTCTTATGCTAAAGAAATACTTGGTTCTATTAAGATAATACGTCATAATCTGATTCTGTACGTATCCTATGATAGGAATCATCCCATGTGATTACAAAGCGGATTCTATTAACAATCTTCCCTTGAGAAAATTCTTGCAGATTTTCTCCCACCGCCGTGTATCTGGTTCTGCCGCTTGCACTCCCAGCTTTGCATCTTCAGCAAATTCCCTCTTCAAAAGACCATAAACTTCAATCACCAGTTACAAGGTAAAAAAAAAAAGGTGATGAAATTGTAATCTGTAAGTACTTGCTGATAAAAGTATTAGGAAAACATTGACCTGCATGGTATCGTTATTTAGGAGACGATCCACGAGATTGTAGAGAATGTCTTTGGAATGCAAAGGGTGGCCTTGATGCCTAAAATATGTCCTCCGATGGCCAAGATTTCAACGGCTGTCTGGTCTGAGAGGCCCATGACTTGAGCTCCAAAAGGTATTTCCCAAACTTCATCTTGATGGCATTCAATTATGGACAGACTGCTTGGAATTTCACCCATCTCTTCATTAAATTTCCACTCTGAACTCTCCATGATTTCCACTTTTCTCACCTCAATATCCCACCCTGTCTCAGCCTTCCCAACTATCCCACCCAATGTCCTACACAACACCTGTCATGAGCACACACAAGTCCATTTCTCAATACAATGTTTTAGGTATATTATCAACCCATAATAGTCTCTAATTTTACTATTAGTTTTCCATGAAATTTACTTATTGTTTCAAAAATATTCATATTCTTTCTTTTTCTATTTGTTTCCAAATTATCCTTAAATAGAAAAAAAAATGTTGGAATGCAAAATCAATGAGTTTGAGTGTTACTTTTGGACTTGATCTGGACAAATGCCAAGATATATAATACACTACTTGATGTCCAAAACAATGCCAAGAAGCTTCTTCTCCATAGCATCAAGGGTCTGCAAGAGGAAATGGAGACCCAAAATCCAAGAGCCATTGGCATAAGCATCATGCGGGCTTCCACTGATCTCAAAACCATCATAGTTTTGAAGCACTCTCCTTCCACCACCATAAACAAATCTCATCTCTCTCCTTCTCCAAAAGCTGCAACGAACAGTTCAAAATATCCTCCGTACACTTTCTTTACATATTCCGAGTCCTTTGCTGCCTGCAACAACGCATATCTTTTTCCACCACCTTCTACCTCCACTTCCATCTCCACCACTACTATTAACAAATAATACCCTGAGCTTTTTGGGAATTGGTAAAGGCTCTCTTGTTGGCTTTTAGGACAATCAAACCCTCCTTTATATAGAAAAGCTTGAGAGTATTACTCGAAATTTAGAGCTTTCAGGTGAAGATACTATTTTTAAATGTGAATCACAACATGGTCTCTTAAAAGCTACAAGAATAAGTCACGTATCAGTTCGTTTAATTGCGTAGATTATTACTGTAAAAAAAAAAAACATTCTTTTAGGGGATCTTCTTGGCATTTTCTTGATGGAGTAAAGTGAATGTAAAACCAGTTTGAGGTAAGGTATTCAAGCAGATGAGACCGAATTCAAGAGATTCATCTTTCAGTGGACGGATTCTGAGTAACTTTTCGTGAGATCATGAGATTACAACCCTCCCTAACACTTGATAAATTTGTTTCCCTCTGATGGATTGGAATCTCAGTAATGGGTTCATTTGCTAATAAATCCTTAGTTTCTGACTTTCAAGAGTAGGAATATTGAGTTTGGTATGAAGAATTCATATAAAATTTCTAAAACAATTTAATTTGTAATATGTTTATTACAGTGAAATTCTTGAATTTTAGTTCTTCGTCGGCCGGCAGAGCCCAATGTGGAATGACCGGCCCACATTCGGTTGTCACCTAGTTGCTGACAATTGGGCTAAGTACAGGGCCATAAGCCCATTAGCAAAATTGGGCTGGTACATTTTAAACGACGACTCCGATTAGGTACGGCTATCGATTTTATATATTTTTTTTTAGTTCGTACTACGATGAAGCCAACTAATGTTTAATGGTTATTTTTATTTTCTTTTTAACAAAGAAAAGTTACAAGTGCAATTAATGGGTGGCAGTATCCATTAATTCAGTAACAATTTTTATTTATTTTGTTTCATTCGAAAAAAGAGTTTTGTTTTACTTCGTAGGCAATATTTAAAAAAAAAAAAAAAGATTAATTTTAATCCAATGAAAAGACAGCCCCTCTTTTCAATCCTCTTTGTAAAAAGTTTGTGCTTTTGCTTTCTTTTCTTCTTACCCTTTATTGCTATTTGCTTCAGCTTCCTAAATTGCTTCATCTTCTCTTTCTTCTTTTTCTCTCATCTTCCAAAACTACCCTTCCAAACCAAAAAAAAAATAATAATAATAATATAAGCTTATATTTAAAGACTGTGATATGAAAATGGTTAGCCAGTAGCCATTTAGGTCTGCACCAAACGGCTGGGTTGGGTTTAAGATAGTGCTTTATTTTTAGGAACTTGAAATTACTAAATAATACATTATTTCTAGGAACTTGAAAATGACTAAATAATATTAATTTATTATTTTTTTGTGTGTGGGGGATGATAAAGTCAAATACTGGGGTGGTTTGGTTGGTCATAGAAAGCAGCTAAAATCTTAGTAGTACGTAACTCTCTGTTCAATCATTTAAATTATTGTCTGTAGGTCTTACATAGGGTGTGGACCAACCAAATAAATTATTTAGAAAATAATAATAATAATAGATATTGGATTTATTTATTTATTGCCTTGCTGGCCTTGCTGAATGTCATATTATATCACACGTGTACGAGTCTGAAGTGGAACATCACATTGCCAAGTGTACAAGGATGTTGGTGATTGAGAAATGATTGTGTTTGAGGTAGTGTGATGCACCCACCCTTTCTTTTTTAGGATAATAAGTTCACCGTTATGTTACTCAACCCGTCACGATTTTGGTTTCAGAGATATCACATCACATCGATATCACATGGATATCATGTGATGTTATGTTCTATGGTGTTTGAATTTGTTTTGAAGGCTTTTTTTTGCAAATCTGGATGGTAGGATGAATCTTGATGTTTTATATGCTAGTGTTGTGTTCATACTTAAGATGGTAGTGGAGATTCAGTGAGCGAGTGTGTGACACATGCCTTGACTTGGGTTATGCCAAATTGGATAGGCCTCTATCCCTTCAAACTCCTCATCCATGATGCCTTAAATACTCAATGGGACACCATTTTTCATTAATTGTTCATAAGCTATCCGTTTTGGGTTTCTTCTTTTAAGTTCGAGCGAACAGAATCTTTGCTTTGGTTTTGAAAGCAAAGTTTTATTCCATTCTCTTTTTCTTTTCATTTTTCTTGTTCTTAAGAAAATTGAAAGGTGTGTCTTTTTTTCCACTCCCAAAAGGAGAATTCTTCACACTTTCATGCATAAATTAAAACTTACTATATAGAAATATATAGTTGAAGGTAATACAGAACTATACTACCAACAAATTAATTAATTATTCTGAAGGCGTAGGGGCATGGTTATCAGCCCCACACAAAGAAGAATAATATCATTTTACCAAGGATAAAAAAGAAAGATTAGTTACCTTGAAGAACGAGGGTGAAATGGGGCTGCCTGCCTGCGTGGTGGGTAGCTAGATAAGCTCTAAACCTACCAAAGCCATCTTTGTTTAACCCAACAAAACAATACCTCTCTTCGCTTGTGTTGTTTTGTTTGTAGGGTTTTGGTGTCGGTCTCGATGTGGTGGTACTTACCCTCGGCCTTGCTGCCTGTTTCATCAAATTCACTACTTTTTCTTTCTGTCTCTTTTACTTTTACCTCCTTTTATTTTTTTGGCAACCAAACATGTCTTCCCAATTTAATGCTTCTTTGGCCTCAACAGTGATTTCATTCATTCCCTGAGGGTACCTATGGAAATGGCAAAATAACATACGGTGCTTGGCTTCAGCAAATATACCTAACCTGGTCTTCTGAGAAAAACGGAGTTTTGGGCATAAATACAAGGCTAAGGCGTTGCCATTGGCATTACCACTCATTTACCCATTGTTGAAGCCGTACACTTTTTTTACAGAGACAACACTTTCCCTTGTGTTCAGACAGATAGTTACTTGCTTCGTTATGTTTGGACAGACAGAAATAACTCTGAGACCTCAAAAACTCTCATCCACCACCATAAGCTAACCCAATCTTTACCCCATCCGGCTTTGCTTCCTTCGATTCTTTCCTTAATTTCTTTCTCTTTTCTATGGTGGAAACACTAAAATCCCCCTCGTTAAAAGGGGGCATTTAGAAGATACAAATCCGGCCAACACCCATGTTCCCGTTTTCCTAATTTCTCTCTTGTTAGGTTTAGATTCTTTCGTGTTTTGTTTTCTTTTTTCCTTCCTTCTTTTTGTCCAGTATGAACCCACACACCCATAAAGTTGGCCCCTTTTTCCATTTTCATCAAGACCCGGTTTCGCCTCTGCCTCAAATGTGTGTCTCTGCAGTTTATTTTCTGGGTCTCGGCGGAGCTGAAGGTAGCGGCTGCGGCGTAGATAGGAGGGCCGGAGATTTGCCTGTTTTGGTTCCAAAAGAAATGGGTATGAAGAAGGTAATGGTGTTCAGTGAAGGTAGAAATTTGTTGTATTGGTTTTTTGTCCTTCGTTGAAGATCAGATCATTTGCAGTGGTGATATTGGCGGAGACGGCTCAATCTCTGGTTTTTACTAATTCCTCTCTTTTTCACTAAAAAATACATTATTTGTTATGTTGATACAAGGAATGCATCTGTAAATTTTCCCATGAAATATGTTCAAGGGCTGATTTGGGATTCTCTTGTTTCTTCTCCTGTCTTTGTAGCGCTACCAATTAGCTTGTTGCTTTAGTATATCATCATCTTTTGAAGCAAACCCTTTGAGGGGGAAGCATCAAGTTAAAGGTGCCTTACTTAAGCAGGCTCTTCTTCAATGTGTTTCATTTGAACATCATGTCAGAAATTTGCATTCTTTTTCTTTCTATGTCTGTGTGTCTGCTTCATAAACTAATGACTTTCCTCGAGAAGTGCGAGATTTGACAATTCATATTGGAATTGTGCAGAAACAATGAACATAATTTTTGAAGCTCGATAATGGGTAAGAATGTATGTTTTTTAGTAAATTTCTTCCTAATTATTGTAAATTTGAAGCCACCGAGCTTGTCCATGGAGGGGTCTTATCAGATGTGTGTCACCTGCGACGCTCTCATGGGGGACTTTTTCGGAATTTCCTTTTTTCTTTTTTCTTTCTCGGAAGAATTGGGGTTTCCATTGCTTTGGTGGGGTTGTCAGCTTCTTTTTTTTTTTTTTTTTTTTTTTTTTTTTTT
>NW_019268519.1:2069898-2136730 GCF_002738365.1 Cucurbita moschata | reverse complement strand
TTTTTTTTTTTTTTTTTTTTTTTTTTTTTTTTACTTTCCTAAAATTCTTCCAATTTTCTGATTTGCCTAGTAAAGGGTTTTAGTCTATAATATTGGTTTTATTTTTTTTAATTTAATCTCGTATTTTATTAGTTTTTACTTTGTAGTATTATTGTTAGTTTAGGCCTAAGTTGATAAATTCATTACCTATTTAGTTTTTTGAAAATTGTATTTCTTTTTTTATCATATATTCATAAATTCATTTTGCTTAGAAAAATTTTCAATTTCCAACCCAATTATAAAAATAAAAACAAGCTTTTTAAAATTATATATATATATATATATTTATTAGGTGCAAGTGTATATATATATAGAGAGAGAGAGAGAGAGAGAGAGAGAGAGAGAGAAGAAGAAGAAGAAGAAAAGGTTATAGGGAAGTTTTTGGAAATATTTTGTTTTTGGGCCTTGACTTCAGAAACCATGAAGAATATGGCCACACTCACTTTGGGTGAGATGGGCTGAATTGATGAAGAGTCAAAAGTAATAATGATGGTTATTATGGGCCTAAAGCCCAAGAAGGTGAAAGCAAAGCCCTTTTAAGTACTAATTTATCCACCAAGTGATATTGGGCTATCACATATGGAACGCATCAAATAATATTATAATTATTAAAGCTACGCCGAAAAGTAATGGGCACATAGAGCGGGGCCCAAAAGCTGAGAAAGGTTAAGGCACGGCTCCCTCACTTTTCTCTTTAACTTTTATCTCTATCTTTGTGTAGGGAAAAAAAAAAGAAAATGAAAAATAAGCAAATAAGAAGCAAAGAAAAAGTGAAGAGAAAAAAAAAAGGTCACAAAAAAAGAGAGACACTGTTTTGGAAAAATAAAAATAAAAGTCATAGCTGATATGTTTAAACATCATTATGAAAATATATGAATGATCATTGTCTTTAACAATTGGAATTAAAGTTACTTATCGCTCACCTAAATCAAATACGCTCTAATCTTTCACAAATGCAAATAGAAATAATGGTTGTGGCGTTGGCGTTATGACATTCTAAATTTGCAAAAGAAGACGAGTTTTAATGGGTCGAATCTTTTAGGAGCATATAGAATAAAAGTGGCTGTGACTCCCCAAAATTGTGAAAGAAGAGGAGTTTTATGGTGTTGGTGTGATGATGTGGGTGTTGACATTATGAGAGCCCGAAAGGCAGAGTAAGCAAAGTGGGTTTCATTGCATTGGAGGGTTGAGGGTTGGTGTTGGAGTGTGCATGCAATGGCAATAGCAATGGCAATGGCAATGGCAATGGCAATGAGAGAGGCATTTGTGAGAAAGGCAAAGGCAGAGAGAGGCATTTGGTTAATTCAGAAGAAATGTTGCATTATGGAGTTTGCAGCAGCAGACCAAGCAGAGTGTCGTTGACAGACACAGACTGCTCACTTCCCCAATTGGAGTGGGAGAAGATGGGATATATGACCCTTTGATGTGACTCTTTGATGTTACAATCCCCTCTTCTCCTACTTCCAAACACTAAAGTTATTATTGTTTCTTCCCAAGAGACTTTTATTTAGTTTAATACTCATTATCTCCTAACATATTAACTATCTATAGTCTAAAATACGAATGTTACAATTTTTGAAATATGAGATAGAAGGTCGGTTATATAAAAATTATGTAAGTTTTAAATATATATGTTGTCTTGGTAGAAGAAACTTGAAAAAATTAGTAAAAATATTTTTGTTTTCATTTAACCAATGACTACGTTTTTTTTCTTTATTATGTAGTTTAGATTGAATGTTTATAATTATTAAAGTTTGACATTATCGTCTAAGTTGTGGAGTGAATTGAATCTCAAACAAATGTTGTTACCTTAAGATATTTGATCAATAAACTAATTCGAATCTTAGTTTTCTTTCGAATGATTCTATCATTACGGCTAATTGTTCTTATCTTTTCTTCAGTGAAAAGCTAAGTTTCTTTGCAATTTATGTACTTTAAGTTATATATTTAGAATCATTCAAATTTGACAAAATTGATCTACAAAAGTTATTCAAATCTTAAACGAGTATTCTTATATTGAAATAGTCGAACAACATACAGAACTGATGCTTTGTTCTTCCATGTTGCTTAAGGAAAGCGGTATTACTTCCCACTTCTCAATTCTATTTCTTTCCATAAAACGTAGTGTTGTCAGTTCTCCATTATTCTTAAGCTAAGTTATATTCTTCACTGTTTAAATTTCAATTATCAGTTATAATTTTAAAACAATATAATAGTGTTTCCATACTTTATGCCATAAATATACACTAACATTGCTGCCGTTAGTATATATCCCTTTTAATTTGCTTTTAGTATCGATTCCATTTTTTTTTTCATTTCAATTCGTTTTTCGACCACACGAATGATTATATTCGATACGGATGATTGAAGGTTCCATAACTTCAAAAGCATTATATAAAAGATCACTTATTTGCTTAGTCCATCGCACTATTTGAACCAGCCACAACAATCTAGCATTGTTCCGTTGTTTCCATAACATAATAAATAAGAAACTTTAGAAGAGAGACGTACAGTGTTAAGAATTGTTAAGAATTGTTGGGAGGAATCCCACGTTGATAAATTAAGCGAAATATGACAGGTTTATAAGTAAATTAAAAAATGGGAAGAGATAAATAATAGGGAAACCAAGGTGTGTTTGGTCAAGAACTGAAATGATTAAAGGCAGGTGATTCTGAAGTGTGTGGTGGAGAAGAGGGGTATCCCATATAAATATTTTTAAAATAAATATTTCTTTTTATTTCTTTTTTCATTGTTTTGGAAAACTGTAGCTCCCAACATGCTTGCTTTCATCTTTTAATGAATATAAATAAATAATTCTTCAAAGGGTCTACAGTTCCTTGCAGCTTTGGTTCCCATTAAATTATTATATGATCTTTCAATTTCATTTACTTTTTAATTAAATAATAATAATATTCGATAGGAATATATTTTGGTAACACACCGTATCGCTGGTAATCTCGTGGTTTTATAATCTGTCTACTAGAGAGAAATTTTCACACACTTATAAAAAAATGTTTCGTTTCCCACTCAAACCAATATAAGATCTCACAAAATAGTGAAACTAATAGCGATACGTAACAAGTCAAAGCAAACAATATCTACTGGGTGTGGTTTTAAGTTGTTATAAATGGTATTAGAACTAGACAATGAACGGTGTGCCAACAAGAACTATAAACCCAAAGGAGGTGGATTGTGAGATACCACATCAGTAAGAGAGAAGAACAAACATTACTTATAGAGTTGTAAAAAGCTCAGCAACAGATCAAAACAAAACATACAATATCTACTAGTGGTGACCAAGTTAATATTTTGAAGACGTGGACGGTGGATTAATTTTATTTTTATATATGTATAAGATGGGAAGTGATTGTGTTTTTATAATGATTAAAAAATTTGAAATTATGATATGATAATACCAATTCTTTTACAATAATTAATTGAATTGATTGTAGATTAGACTAAAAAGTGAAGGAAGTAAAGATGTTTTATTTATATTAATGAAGATTATGGAGGAGAGTAAAAATTAATTAATTTAGGGTCAAATAATAATAAAATCCTTTCAACAATAATCAAACCCACATGCCTTAATGCATATAATCACACCAATCCGTTGATTAGGAGGCTTAAAACATCACTAATTTAATATATTTTATGAAATTAGTTTTAGTTTTTATTTTTCTCTGCCACCGCTAGCTAGTAGATATTGTCCTCTTCGAGCTTTCCCTCAAAGCTTTAAACCGCGCTTGCTACGAGAAGGTTTTCACACCGTTTTGTTCTCCTCCCCAAGTGAGACATATTAATATTAAATGAGATGTGTCGGATGAACACAACTCTGTATGACATTTTGAGCAAACTCTATACCATACCTTCTAAAAACAAATAATGATAAAAGGGGCATCCATAAATGGAGGCCATGGTAAAGAGAATAAAACGACAGGGAAATATTCTACCAACCTATATCAAAATCAAAATTAAAATCTTAATAAATATACAAAATTTGATTTTTAATTAGAATTTCAGTTATGAAACATAAAGTATATTTTTAAGGATTGTGTAACAAATCTTTAAAGTGGCCTAGAAATAACTGCTTAACCTGCTTTTTCTATAAATGTGTTTTTTTAAATTAAACACTTTTAAAAGAAAATTAGTAAAGTACTTTCGGAAAGTACTTTTAACTTATTTTTTAAATATGTTTTTACAAATTTTCAAACTCGTTATGATTATTGAAATTTTAAAACAGCTTTTCATTTTTTTTTTTTAATAATTATTTATCTTTCTCAAGATTTTAAACACACTCTAAGTATCTTCTTTTAAAATCTAACTCAATTGTTTAAGGTAAATATATGTTTTCATTAACTTAAATTATATATAATTAAAAAAATGTGGGAAGTAATTAGTTGGTGGGAAGTTACAGTGGGAAGGGGTTAAAAAGGGCATAAAAGTTGTAGTAAAAAGTAAAAACTATTATTTAGAGGTGCATGCATTATAAGCAGTAAGTTGAAACAGTAAATTCTTTCAAAATGGGAGAGGAGCAAGTCGGGTGCCATTTTTGGGTGTTGGGTTGTGAATAGAATCGGCGGTTCACCCTCAGTGTATGCATTAGGCTGAAACGAAGCAAGATAGCATTGAATTTGTACGCCACGCTCAGCCCCATCCGCCCATGTTCGTCCGGCCTCGAGCTCAGTCTCGGTCAGGCTACATCGGTCCAGTCTCTTAACGTCACTCTCAATTTCTGCACTGACAACTCGCATCACCCAGCTGATACGCACCCCTTTCTCGCTCTTGGTTTCTCTCTGTCTTTATTGTATTGTTTTGAGCTTTCGGTAAGGGGAGTGAGTATTATGGGTTGTGGGGTGCGCAGTGGGTGACTGAAAAGGGAGAACCGTGAAAGAAATGAAAAAGAGCGACTGAGAGAGACAGAGGAAAAGAGAGTGGACGTATTAGAACTGCCTTTGTTTTTTTTTTTTTTTTTTCGCGTTTTCGTGTTCTTGAGGGACAAGCCAGCAACACATGGTCTTCTTCTTGTTCTTTCCTCTGCATTTCTTCACAGCTATGGTTCCTAAACTCTTCTGGTTGATCATTTTCTCTTCTGCTTTGCTTTGCCTCTCCTATGAACCTCGAAATCCTGAAGGTGAAACTTCACTTGGAGTACTAATTTTCCATCTTCCAATTTCGTGTGTGTTGCCGTTTCTGAAAGTTTCCTAATATATGTCTGTCCATTGGGGTTTATTCCTTTTGTGCAGTGGAAGCTCTGATTCATGTGAAGGCAGCATTGAATGATCCGCACGCTGTGCTCAGCAATTGGGATGAAGACTCTGTGGACCCTTGCAGTTGGGCAATGATCACATGCTCCCCTGATAACCTCGTTATAGGACTGTGAGTTTTTGTTTCTTTTTTTGTTTTTCAGTTTGATAAATGTTCAGGTCTGAAGACTTGATTTCCCAGAGTGGGGAAAATGAACTTAAGCGTTCAACTTCTGGGTTTTGACAGAGGAGCTCCGAGCCAGTCTCTTTCCGGAACTTTGTCTGGGGCGATTGGGAACCTAACAAATCTTCGCCAAGTGTAAGGGATCTGAGTGCTCTTTTAATCTGTTTTGTTTTGGATAGTTGAAACCCAGTTGGATGTGAGATTTTGCTTTGCTCTGTTTAATAGAAGATCAAAATTAAGAGTTGTGTTTTTTCTGTATGTTTACTCATCTACAATGTTTTCACGACAGAGACAAATCAGGTTAACTGAAGTATAGTAACTGCTCCAAGAACATAGTTCCCTATGGATATACTTAGTTTTCTGACTGTTTTATTTCTTATCCAAATTTGAAGGTTGCTGCAGAACAATAACATTTCCGGTCAAATTCCCATTGAACTTGGAGCTCTCCCATTGCTTCAAACATTAGATCTCTCAGAAAATCACTTCTCTGGCCCTATACCAGCATCCTTTGGTCAGCTGAACGGTCTACGCTACCTGTAAGTATTTCAATTTTCCGCCCCTGTATTCTTTGTTCGGTTTCCTAGAACATGGAGGAGGAACAAGGAGGAAAAAATAACATAATTTTCACTTTCTCTACAGAAATTTAAAATTTTGATGGTGGACTTTTTAGAAGTTAATGGTGCTCTTTAAATTTCAAAATTTCTTAGAAACCATGTATTTGAAGCATAAGTTGCTGTTTGTCTGTCTGATTGCTCCATTCAGTTATTTATGATAATAAGTTGCACTTTGTTACTTTGTCTTGTAATGAGTAGGAGGGTGAACAATAATAGCTTGTCCGGGCCTTTTCCCGTGTCTTTGGCCAAAATCCCCCAGCTTGCTTTCTTGTGAGTATTCATTTTTTTTTGTTTGTTTTCTTTCGCCTGTCCTTTTTGTCTTGACTAGAAGAAGCCTGCCTTCTCTTCACAACTTTTCTCAAGTTTAAGCATTTGATTTCAATATTTATATTTGGGGTTCTGTTTGAGTTATTAGTTTGGATCTTGCAGGGATTTGTCTTTTAACAATCTTAGTGGACCAGTGCCTGTGTTTCCGGCCAGAACATTCAAGTATGGCTCACAGCCACGCCTCTCTTTCTCTACCCCTCAACCACTTTGTTGAATGATTTGGTTTAATTTGGGTTTTGGGTTCTGTTTATTCTCCAGTGTGGTGGGAAATCCGATGATTTGTGGAACTAACCCTACTGAGGGTTGCTCTGGCTCAGCCAATGCCGTTGCTCTTTCTTTCTCTCTAGAGTCCTCCCCTGGTAACTATTGTTACTTTTTCTCCCCTTCAAAACCAAACACTTAATTTCCTCCTGATGGGTGTGACTTATGACGTGACTTTTATGCTCTCTTAACTCATGGATATTAGGAAGACTCAGGTCCAAAAGAATAGCAGTGGCACTTGGGGTCAGCCTCAGCTGTGCTTTTCTGATACTCCTAGCATTTGTAATTCTTTGGCGCAGAAAGAATCACAAGACCAAGACCATTCTAGACATCAATGGTCAGTGTTATGAAGGCTACATTTTATAAACTTTATTAATCTTCTTTAAACAGACCCTTGATTGAAATAAAACTTGAATCTTGTAGTAGACAATCAAGAAGTTGGACTTGTGCGCTTAGGCAACCTGAGGAACTTCAGTTTCAAAGAGCTCCAATTAGCAACAGGGCATTTCAGTTCCAAAAATATACTTGGGGCTGGAGGATTTGGTAATGTGTACAAGGGAAAGCTAGGAGATGGGAGTATGGTGGCAGTGAAACGGCTAAAAGACGTAACGGGTACCACTGGAGAGTCCCAGTTCCGCACAGAGTTGGAGATGATTAGCCTGGCAGTTCATCGCAATTTGCTTCGGCTAATTGGTTATTGTGCCACTTCTCACGAGAGGCTCTTAGTGTACCCATACATGTCAAATGGCAGTGTAGCTTCCAGGCTCAGAGGTTAGTCTCTGATTACTTTGCAGCGACTACTTTTAACTGTCAATATATGGTTTAAAAAAAGATGACTAAATTGCGCTTGTGAAATATGCTGCATTTTCTGGCATAGTATTCTATGAAGTTTGGGCTTGATGGACCCCACAATTTATGAGTGGGGTCACTAAAAAAATCTGAATCTTTGCAGGTCGAAACCATTCTTAGAAGTTAGAACAAGGTTGACTCTTTTGTTGAACCAAACTAGTTCCTCATTACCAAACAACTTCATCATTTTCTCCCACTTTTTAACATCCTTATCGAGAAAATTTCAGGACCACTTTTTGGGTCAACTTTGTCCTTTTCTCTCCTTCCTAAATATATATATAAAAAGAACTATCAAGTTGTTCAGATATCACCTTCTCAAGATACTGTGTTCTTAGTAAACCAGGAAAATGTGTTATGTCCTTAACTCAGAAAGATGCGTATTTTGGAAAAACAGTAACATGCACATTTGAATAATACAGGAAAGCCAGCATTGGACTGGAACACAAGGAAGAGAATAGCAATTGGTGCTGCAAGGGGTCTGTTGTACCTCCATGAGCAATGTGATCCTAAGATAATCCATAGAGATGTGAAGGCTGCTAATGTGCTTCTGGATGACTTCTGTGAAGCTGTAGTTGGTGATTTTGGACTTGCAAAGCTTCTTGACCATGCTGATTCTCATGTGACCACTGCTGTTCGTGGCACTGTTGGGCACATCGCTCCCGAGTATCTTTCGACTGGCCAATCTTCTGAGAAGACTGATGTGTTTGGGTTTGGCATTCTTTTGATAGAGCTCATAACTGGAATGAGAGCTTTTGAATTTGGGAAAACAATTAATCAAAAAGGCGTCATGCTTGAGTGGGTAAGTCTCAGCGGTATCTTAGCTAATTTGAGTTTATCAATGATTGAAGCTAACATCTACAGGTGCTGCTTTTTGATGCTGTAATGAGTTTGGTAATGGAGCATGGAAAATTTTTCATTGAGATATTTAATTTAGCTATTGATTTGATGATGCCCACACGGATGGGGCTGAAAGCCAAAACTCTCCTGTGGCAGGTGAAAAAGATACAACAGGATAAGAAAGTGGAATTGCTTGTGGACAGAGAGCTAGGGAACAACTATGATCAGATTGAGGTTGGGGAAATGTTGCAAGTGGCTCTTCTTTGCACTCAGTATTTACCTGCTCACCGTCCTAAGATGTCGGAGGTGGTCCGAATGCTTGAAGGGGATGGCCTTGTTCAGAAATGGGCTGCATCCCACACTCATAATGACTTCAATGTCAACCTCTTTCATTCACGGAACAGCTGCAAAAGTACATACAACCCCACATATGCTTTGAAGAATAATGGCAACGATCGAGAACATTCAAGCATGTTGAGTTTTACAATGGACGATGATGATGATGAGCGATCTTTGGACTCCTATGCCATGGAACTCTCCGGTCCAAGATAGTAGAGAAAGTAAATGAATCAGAGAAACAGGAAGACTATAATTTATTGCTTTAAAATTCTTTGTAAAGCCAAATTCAATGATCATCAAGCTGAAAGGATGGGTTTTAATGTTGGTTTCACAAACTTGATGTACCTTATTTTCTTTCTTTTCTGTGGATATTCTGGGTTGGACATGTAAATATATGATACCAGCTTGGTCTTCTTGAAATGGTGCATTCTATTTGAAAAAAATGATTTAAACTTTGACCTTAGCAACGGTTGTGGCATTCCACTTGGATGCCTCCACTTCCCTTGGTCGCTTTGTTGATTCATTCGAGTGTCTGACAATCGGAGGTCTAGAAGGGGCACGGTCACGTCATGGGACCATTGTCCCCGCCAAACCTCACGGGCCGGAGAATGGGAGCCCCAAGCGTGTGGGCTGACAGCATCCCCTTGGCACTATCTAAAGGTTGCATAGATCATTAGTTGGCACCTTTAATCCACTAGATCAACAAGGATGGTAACCTCTGGGAGCGTCTCCTCAACCCAATCCAGAAAAGTGATTGCCTCATAGTGATTGACCCCTCATCAGATGACAAATTGAGGAGAAAACCATGAGTGGTCAACTACTTGCATTCCCGAAGGTCATCCAAATCGAGTTGTGACTATTAAATCTAGAATCGACCCCCATCGACCGGCCAACAGAGGAGCAGAGGGCAAGTGATCCATCATTGCCACCGCATGCGTGCCGAGATGTCATCCAAATCAGCCGACACATCGACCTGACCACCACATAGGTCGGGTCATCAGTGGCGCCAATGTTATGGGTTAACTCAGAACTGACCAAAGAGGCCTGAGAAATGCATCAACCAAGATCAATCCGAGCCCTGTAAAATAAGTAAGACGCCTCAGTGGTTGGCTGGTTAAGCCAGGACCAATGCGTGAGCACAACACAAATATAGGTGCACATCCCATCATCAAACAAATCCATTTATTCCATTACAAAGATATTACAAACATATCTAGGGACATTGGTATAAATTCTAAAAGTTTCAAGCATTAGAGTTATTTCCTGTCCCGCATGCATTAACTTGCTTCAAATCTAAATAGACTAGAGCTTTCATACGTAGTATTTGAGTATTACTGAGAATTGCATAAAAATATTTGTACTTGTACCAAATAACAACAAAAACATATCACAAACATTACATTACATCCACGACTGACAAGTCTTAGATCATTTGTCTAGTATAGATCAAAAGAGATAATGAGTCTAGCTTGGAAGACGGATGGAACTGGCATGCAAATAAATAAAAGATATAAACAGTACAATCACAAGACATGTGTACCAGAACTTTCCAACGATAACTGACATATTTTGCACAAAGCTTGTGATAGTAGAGCTTCCAAATATGAGCAGTAACCGACCCTGCTGGACAAGTTGAAGACAAGATATCGTTGATGGGACAAACAGATCCGTTCATTGAAATATCACTACCGATCTTACTAATAAAGTAGCCTCAAAAGGATAAAGATAAAAGATTGATAGAAAAGATCAGTAAATTATTGAAGTATACAATTTTAGAAATAGTTAAAGAAAACTTGCAATAATTGAGACTCACTGTAAACAACTGTTATTTTGTTGTTTCGATAAACATTTGGACGGAAAAAATTTAGCAGTAAAAGACAAGTATTCTGCAAGCCTGAACTGTACAATTACGTAGAGAAGAGGAAGAACAAAAAGAAGAAGACGGCGTGAGCTGCCTCAGATTGCTGTCTTTAAGATTTTACCTTCTGAATTCAGCTCTACCGCATTCAATTCAAGATTTCAAGCTTATGCTAAAAAGTGATACCGAGAGTAATACAAAATCTGGAAAATCCTGCATAAAAGCTAAAAGATCAACAATTAAGAAAGTAACTTCAATAATCATATCTTTACCAGTGTTCGTAGTTGAACAAATTTGAAGCCTGATACATTCCGATCGATATCAAATGATTTCCTTCGGATGCCGTCCGGATTTAATTGTTCACAATGTAGCAACAATATCTAATCGCGATTCATTTTTTCGTCTTCTCAGCAACAAAATAAAGATCCATCGTACGCAATGAGACGGGAAAAGTCTCAAATGTCAAAACGAGAATGGTCGCACCTTGAGAATTGCCCTGCCATTTCCCCCAAAACCCGACGAGACTAAGCCCACCTGTAATCGCTGTTAATGGACTGGATAATGGGCTTAGGGTTTCAACAAAATTGATTCGTGAGCCCAAGGCCCATTAAACGAAACAAAACATTTCCAAAACAAGGAAAGCATTTTGGCTTTCAGCTGGCTACTCTCTCTCTCTCTCTCTCTCTCTCTCTCTCTCCGTAGCTCTGAATATGTGAAATCAAAAAGGTTTTACATCAGAGGAAGAAGTAGAAGAAGAAGATGAGAGGTAGAAGAGAGAAAGAGGGAAGCGAGAGATGCATACAAGAAAACCAAAAGGTTTTTACATTCAAAAGTTATCAAGAAGCTGCGCCCTCTATCAGTTTGTGCAATCTCCTGCTTCTCAGCCTCTCAGCAAAACCTTCCCTCCCTTGCCCTTCGCACCTGCTCTCACCAATAAACTAACACAGATTCAGTTTCCAATGTTATTGCTCTGTTTGTTGTTTAAAAACCCCAAATTCTTTTACCTCGGTGGAATGGATATCAATGGCCTCAATGTATTCGCAAGTTTAACAGTTTCATCCTCACTATTCACTATCTGATCGAAGCAGAAGTACCGACCACCCGTCGAGGAATCTTCCATTGCTCGGATATGGACATCCACCAAAAACTTCACATCCACCACTGCCAGAACCCCATTTTCATACATTTCAGCGGCTCCTGTTGTCTCATAATTTTCAGCTAAGCAAAACAAGACAAGTACTCCCACAAATGTGGAACAGTCTTTAAAGAAGTTTCTCCTCCTACCTTTAAGATATGAGATTGTTGACACTGAATTTTCTTCTGCAACAGCGGGTCCAAGAACAAGTCCTGCGTTAATGGACACCATGTTCAGCCTACGGTCCATTGCTAGAGCCCAGGCTGCTTGTTCAGAGAGTGTCTTTGCTAGAGGATACCACAACTGGGAGAACGTAACAGAGCTTGATTTGTAATCAAATTCATTGACAAGAAAAATGAATGATAAGGGCTTCGTTGATTAACATAGCCCAATGAAGAAATCCAAAATTACCAACTCAAAAAGATAACAGAGGTTTTGAAATTCCTTCCAACCTTCATTTTTCTGCAAAATTCTTTATCACTCCAACACCTTTCATCCACATCCTTCTCAGAAAGAATATTCTCTCTCCATACGGCAGCAGTCAAGGAGGAGGTGAAGACTATCTTCTCAACAGTATCTGTCCGAGCACAGGCCTCCACAACATTAATTGTCCCTCTCACCTCCAAATCCACCATTTTTTCCTTCACAAAACACAAAAGCAACAATAACCCACAAATTCCCGAGAAAGAAAATGACAACTTTAAGCATCATCAGCCTTTTTTTGCCTCTGTGGACTTACATCATACACATGGGGGGTGTCCATACAGCAAAACAGACCAGAGCACCCTTTCAAAGCAACAAGAATGCTCTGGTAATCCATAATATCCACAGGTAACACCACCAGCCCATTCTCCACTTTACCCATCTCTCTAATAGTCTTCTCAATCTCTGGATTTCCTGCTCGATCAAACCGATAATTTCACCCAGAAGCAGAGCATTAGAAAGCCTTCGTGAAGAAAAAGAATTGCAAAAGAACAGAGAAGAATAAATGACTTACCCGTTTTCTGAACGGCTGCATGAACTGGGTATCCTCTGTTTATCAATCCTTTGGTGACCCATAAGCCAACATAAGAGGAAGCGTCGAGAACACAAAGAGTTGGCCTTCTGTGATCCATTTTTAGGGTTCTCCTCTGTTTGTGTGTTGGGGGCTGATTTTATAGAGACGGAGATAGGTGAAACGGGCAAATGTTCGGTGAACTACTTTCTGCAAGTCTCTCGCACGAGATGACAATGAAAACGGGGGAAAATGCAAGAAATGCAATTTGTGGCTTGCTGAAACAAGCTTTTCAAAAGGGGGTAAGCTTGGTACCCCCGAATAGGAAGGTACAATCTTGGATATTTATGTTTTATGGTGGAAAATGGGTTTTAAGTTGATCATTTCCTGATGAAGACGGTGTTCAAGAAGTAATATGAAGGCATGAAACTTTCCCTGTTGGTGCAAACAATTAGTCCTTTGTTCATGAATGAGAAAAAGGCGGAAGAAATTATGAATATAAGAAAAATGGCCAAATGTAGAAACCCCACGCGTGGAATGAAGCTGGTATAGGAATCGTGTTTAGGGAAGATACAAACAAAGATGGTACCCTAAGTTCTGGGCTTGCAGGCTTCCATCCATCCAACAACATGCCTTTCTTTTTCTCCTTAAATATAGAAGCTTAACTACTTAAACATGCGCCAATTACGAGCATATAGGATTAATGATGAATTTTCAAAGTAGGGATGGATATGGAGAAGGAAATTTGGGGTAGATGTCACCGCCACTATAAAAATCACAGAAGAAAGAAAAGAAATCGATAAAGTTCAGTAGTTGCAGATCCACTGTAGCTATACACACTGCATTAAAGTTGTATTGAGCATGTTTTTTCCGAGGTAGCCTTTCCAGCTATGGGTGAAAAGACCTTAGTGGCCCAGCATGAAGGCATATGTCTGCAATTATGTTTAAGTTGATATTTGAAACCGAAGTTTTGTTTTGGTTCAATAATGGAGATCAATTTAGTGGCTATCTCCAACACTTGAGAATAGATATCAATGTAAACCAGTACACAGAATCGCAAAGAAATCAATCTTGCCTCCCTCCAAAAGGCAATGTACAAAGGCAATAATACGTCGGCAGCAACATGAATAATATCCCCAAGGCATGTATACGGAATCTCTCTTAGAAGGGTCAACAACTTTGTATCAATACCGACCTTACGACGACCCCAAAGTAGTGCTCATCAGGCTCAATGAAACCAAAAGAAACCCAGCTCAAGAGGCAGCAACCCTTGAGTTTATCATACCAAAGGCCTCTAATGGGAAAAGTGGGCATGCAAGATTCAGGGTATGTGAGCTGAAAGAACCGAATGAACTGTAAGCAATGAAATGGAAATCCACACAGACAAACCCCATTAACCAAATGCTAAAACCTCTGCTGCTGCTAAACCCAAAAGAACAGATAATTCTCAAACGAAATGGCTAAAGATTAAGGGAGAAGTGTATGATAGTTGAAAGAAAGAACACATACCCTGTGGAGCTTCCTTCAGAACGAAAGTTGGTTGAATGAAACAGTGACGTACGAAACACGCGACAAGAGGCCATGGGGGTCGATTGGCCACAGCCCTGCAGAAGAAATCCAAAGATCCGAAACTTATAGTCATTCATGTTTAGATGTTGTTGTTATGGTTGTTTGTTTCAAATTTCTTTTTAAAGACTAAGCTAAAAAAGATAGAATCACCCAGTAGGAAGCTTAAGCATAAACAATTTCATTCATAGTTATTGTGCTCCTGGTTTTGAAAACAATATAATGAAATGAGGATGAAGAAGATGAAGATGAAGATGAAGAAGATGAAGATGAAGATGAAGAAGATGAAGATGAAGATGAAGATGGCTTCTCTCTTTTGATCACACGTCCAGAACCTAAATGCATTCGAACTTCGCTTTACACACAATGTTTACCATACAACATATAAGACATCCCCTCCATTTCACTTCCTCTCTTTCCCCCGCCTTATCATTCAAAACGACGTCCCTTAATTTGCCGTTCTCCCCTGATCGTACCCATAGTAAGACAAATACCATCGAACGAACTTCTTCAGCCCGGATTGTAAATCGGTTCTTGGTTTATACCCGAACTCCACCTGGGCCGAACTTATATTCGCGTGGGTGAACGGAACGTCGCCATTTCCAGGCATGTCCACTATCTTCTTCTTCGCCTTCGTCTTCAAATGCTCTTCCAGAATGCTCACAAGCGCCGGCACCGTCACTGGCGACGTATTCCCCAAATTGAAGATCCGATACGGCGCCTGTCCCCTCTTTTTCCCGCCCGATCCGGTGCTTTTACCAGATGTGTCGAGCGAACCCAAACACCCCTTCACAATATCGTCAATGTAGGTAAAATCCCTGGCCAAATCCTCCTTATTCTTCCCACGGTAAACCGTAATCGGTTTCCCCTGAAGAATATTCCTTGTAAACATAAAATACGCCATGTCGGGTCTACCCCATGGACCGTACACGGTGAAGAATCTCAACCCGGTGATGGACAAGCCGTAGATATGATTGTAAGTGTGGGTAATTTCCTCACCGGCTTTTTTCGTTGCCGCGTAGAGACTCGCTGGTTGGTCGGTCCGGTCCAATTCGGAGAACGGGACCTTCTCGTTCAGGCCGTAGACCGAGCTGGAAGAAGCCCAAACAATGGCCGGTTGGGGATCTGCGGATTTACAAGCTTCGAGAAGCGTGACCAGGCCTGCAATGTTACTGTGCACATAGGAATGCGGATTCTCCATTGCGTATCTGACGCCAGCTTGGGCCGCTAAATGCATCACGTGCGTGAAAGCAACAATGTCGAAAAGCTTATCGAGCAAACGCGCGTCGTTAACATCCCCCTCAACGACGAACACACCGTGACGATTAACAAGCGCCTTGCGAGCCTTTTTGAGCGAAGGGTCGTAGTAATTATTAAAATTGTCAAGCCCAACCACGCCGTCTCCACGTCGTTTGAGCGCTAAAGAAACGTGGGTGCCGACGAAACCGGAAGCTCCAGTGACGAGTACAGACATACCGGCGGCGCGGTGGATCTCAGCGGAGGTGCGGACTTGTTTCTCCCATTGGCGACCGCCCCATGAGGTGGAGATATGGCGGGTACCGGAATGGACGAAGCTCTGGAAGCTGAGGTAGGAGACGGTGAGAGCGATTAGGAAAAGAGCCCACAAGAACATGGTGCTGGTGGAAGCGAAAAAGCGGTAGAACTGGCGGTTGATTCCGTAGCTTCTCTGTTCGATTTTGAATTTACCAGGGGTGGAGGGAAACAGCTCCTCATCCAATGTCGGCATTTTTTTTTTTCTTTAAAAAAGATTCTGTTTGGGCAATCCAATAGAAAAAGGATGAAATGGGAATGGCAGAGGGAGAGAGAAAGGATGGAAAAATAAAGGGAAAGGGGGGAAACGGTGGGACTGCTAATTAAGGGAGGGTGTAAGAAAGGGTTATTTATAGCGGTTGGACCATATGGAGCATTCCGCGTGAACGCCTTAACACCCTTCGCGATTAGACATTTAAAATTCGTTCTTTCTTTTTTTAATCCATTAGGAATGGAGATTGAAGCGTTACCATTGGATAGAGAGTTATAGAAATTAGAATGGAATTTAGGGGTAATAAGATTATTGAAAAGGGGAATTTACATGTGGAAGACAGGGATTGATTTAACAAATAAAATCAAGTTCTACGCAAAATTGTGAGAAGAAGGTGATGATACTAAACGAAACTCAAAAACTGGGAAGTAATGGAGGTGGTGGTGGTGGTGGTAGTGGTAGCCGTCGCTGTTGTGAGGCTAAGTCCGAAACTGTTGGAAGACAGAGGAGAGGAACAAAATGAGATGAGAGATGAAGAGTAAGAGCGAAGAAACGATGAGAAAAACGCCCAGCTTCCACCACTTGGCCTGAAGAGTTCCCAGGAAGCCTCTTTTGCAGGACACGCAGTTGTAGCACAAGTTCCCTCTGTCATTGTCCCATAAATCACAGTCGCTGTCGTATGGGTTTGACGGCCTTGCTTCTCTTTCCCTTCTTCTCCAGAACGTTGCGTTTACGTACTCCATTTTGCAGATCGTTGCCGGCGTGCAGCACCCAGACTAACACACACACACACACATTGTTAGCTACATACTTGTGTTTATATCTGGAAAGGGCAGGAAGGAAAATTTACCTCAATGGAGGACAACTTGTGGAGACTAAAATCATAAGACTTAAGCATCAAGGTTCGTGACACCAAATCATCACAAGCCCCTGTATCATAAATACAAGACTTGATATCCTCCCAATGCGCGTTGTCAAACACCTTCAATCTCAGCCACTTAGGGGACGCGGCCACGGACCGAGTCTCCATCGTATACGCACCCACAAGCGCCAGCCCAATTATGAATATCAGCATCAACGGCAGCATTACAACCAAAAGCCCCAAAACAGGGAACCGAGGCCTCAACAAAACCACGCCATTACTTATCAAAAACAAGACTATGAGCCCAATGCCAATCCCCAGCTGGAAACTGGGCAGCTTCAGAATGGTCTCGCAATCCGAGTCTCTGACGTAAAATATCCACACAATAAACCCCAAAACCGGGATCGAAAGTAACAGCGTCATTGTAGCCAACAGCTTGTCCAAATTGTTAATTTGAAGAAATGGGTTGGTCTTCTTGGGCGGAACATCGCCGGCTTCTTTGTCTTTGGTGGGCTTGGTCTCTTCTACCGGCACTACTGGGGCAGCTTCTTCTGCAACAACGATTGCATTGTTGTTGTCGTTCTCTGCCATTTGGTGAGTGAGTGATTTAGAGAGAATGGAAATGATGTAGATAATTACAGAAGAAAGATGGTGTTTTATATATGTTGATGTGATTGATGTATGGTAAGTTTCCGGTTGTGTTATAACAAACAAGTCAAAGAGCGGACACGTCTGAGTAATAAATTTGAAGGTTTTGAGGAGAAAAATAAGGGTGGGTTAGTTAGAGAGGATGAGAAATAGTAGGAGCAAGGTTTGAAAGCATTTAATGATTACATAAATCTTATTCCTCGAGACATTGTCTCAAATTTTGACCAGCTCTGGTTTCCATAAATTTGGGATCTGTGGTAGCCTTAAATGTAAATAGGTGGTGGGCTATAACACAAGCAAGCAAAGCCCAAGTCCCAAGTCCCAAGTCCCAAGTCCCAAGTCCCAAGTCCCAGGACAGATGGTGAATGGGCTAGGCCGAGTACTAGTTCCATGAAGTTTTGATTAAGACTTGTATTTATTGGTTTTGAGAAAAGGATAGTGGTTGATATTTTCAAATAGTGCAGCAAAGACTGCAACTCCCCCAAGAAATTTGATTGTCATTTCATTCACGGGTCGTCTAAATCTGTCATTTTGTGGAATTGGAGATGGTCGCTTTGTGGATTTGTAGCCACACAAAGTCCGTTGAGGCATCTCCTTTTGTTTCACATGATTCCATTTCAAACCCCTCTGCCTCTGCTTTCTTATCTCAAAAACTGTTCCTTTACTTTTCAAAAATATCTACTTCAACCTTTCCTTCCAATCATGTTCCTGGCTCCTTTCTTTTAAGGTTGTAACCCTTTTTTTTTGAAGTATTATACCCAACTTTTAAATGTCCATACTAATTTACTTTGCCAGTTGAGACAGTTGGATATTTTAAAGTGTTCTGTCATTTTAATTGGTCTCTGTCTCCTAGCATGTGATTCTTCTGTGTAATATTTATATAGTTTCAAATATGTAACTAACTTTTCAAATGAAGTAAAAATAAATTAAAAACTAATTAAAATTGAAGAAAATGAACTTAGATATATGAGTTGTAAAAGTGAGTTGCTTTTATATCCAAAATGTAACTAAAGACATAAAATTTTAGGACATACATACAACCGTTTTGAAGATAGACATGACATTTTTGGTGTATAATTTGTTTCAAAATTCTACTTTATCCAAAAATCAATAACTAGTCTAAAAAGAAATCCCAAAGAATATATTTTATTCTCCTACATTTTTCTTTTAATTCTATACTTTTAAAAACGGAACGATTGGGATTTGGTGTATGAATGTAGTAAGATCCTGATGTTAGAATTTAGATTAGAAAGTTTGATAATAAAAGTAAGCGAATTTAGAGAGTTCATCCTTTAAATGTGTGAATGAATGACCCAAAACAAATAGAATTTGAAAAGCGAAAAGTTTTCGGTTTGGGAATTGGATTTGGAAATGGAGAACCGGGTGAGGAGCAGGCTGCCTAGAACCTACATCGGAAGATCCCCTGTTTTAATCAAATTTGTAATTACAGCCGTCGCTTTTGAACTTTCAACCTGACATCACCACCGTCAACGTTTCGTCCCCTAAACGCGCCTTCTCAAAACGCTATAAAACCAAACCACACCCATTCCCAAACACAAACACGCATCCTTTTACTTCCCATCCCCTCCTTTCCTCTCTGTTTTACTGAATCATTTGGGCGTTGGTTCGCAACCATGGTGCGGTTTAGCAATAATCTGGTTGGGATTCTCAATTTCATAGTCTTTTTGCTTTCTATTCCAATCATCGCTGGTGGGATATGGCTCAGCCGACAGGGGACCTCCGACTGTGAGAAATTTCTCGACACGCCGGTTATCGTCATCGGAGTCTTCCTTCTATTGGTCTCTCTCGCGGGTTTCATCGGCGCCTGCTGCCGTGTCACATGGCTTCTCTGGATCTATCTATTTGTCATGTTCATCCTCATCGTCCTTCTCTTCGTCTTCACCATCTTTGCCTTCGCCGTCACCAACAAAGGCGCCGGCCAAGTCCTGTCCAACAGAGGCTACAGGGAGTACAGGCTGGGCGATTACTCCAACTGGCTGCAGAATCGCGTCAACAACAACAAAAACTGGAACAAAATCAGGAGCTGCTTGGTGGACGGCAAGGTTTGTACCGAATTCAACGTTAAATTCGCCCGTGATACCGTCGATCAGTTATACCAAGAGCACTTATCGTCGATTCAGGTAAATTTCGATTTGGATTTCAGATGTAATGGAAAACCCCCTTCCCACCCCCAAATTTAGAATTGATGGTAAGAGTAACTAAAATTTGTTTGGTTGATTATGTGCAGTCTGGTTGTTGCAAGCCGGCAGATGAGTGCAATTTCGTGTTCGTGAGGCCAACAGAGTGGACAGTGGGCAGTAGCAATTCTACGAATCCAGATTGTGGGCTATGGAATAACGATCCTAAGACGCTGTGCTTCAACTGTTCGTCCTGCAAGGCTGGGGTATTGGACAATTTGAAGAGGAACTGGAAGAAAGTGGCGATTATTAATATTGTTGTGCTGGTGTTTCTCATCATCGTTTACTCCATTGGATGTTGCGCCTTCAGGAACAACAAGGAGGAGAATCATTATCCCAGATGGAAATGAAGTCGTTAGTTGATTTTGTATGTCTGTCTTGGCTTTTGCTTTTGCTTCTTTTGCTTTTGCTTTTGCTTTTTTGCCTTGCTTCAGCGGTGTAGGCGTATATTAACTGCTATTATTTAGCTCCTTTATCACTATTATTGCCCAGTATTTATTTGCTGTGATATATGAATAAAAATCTACATTCGTGAATTTCGATTCTTTTAATGAATTAAAAATTGGTTTTGATTACTGATATTTTGTGTTCAATATGGTTGAGAAGTTGATCGCGTAGTGGCGTGCTTGAAACTATTCTCACATTGTTTAATTTCACTTTTTGACAATTTTATTTTTAATTAATGGACTTTCTGTTCAACAAGTATGACTATTTATTTATTTTTAATTAATAGACTTTCTCTGTTCAACAATTAGGACAATATGGGGGACGTGAGTGGATAAGTGTCAAGAGCTTATAGGGTCCGCGTTGTTGTTGCACAATTATTTCTTGTTTCCCTCTGTCATTGTCTGAATTTAATAATTTATAGCAAAAATGTGGTTGTCGATGTTTTTGTGTTCAGGATTGAGATGCCCAAGCGCCGCCTTCGGACTTCCATTCCCTCTCCTATTTCAATATTTTACGATTAATCCTTTTTTTGTATACATCCACACACAAAAAAGTATATATATTTTTTTTAATTTGTTTTTAATGAAAAATAAATAAATAAATAAATTCAACAATAATTATTATAAATAACAAAAAAATAGAATATAATATTGTAAGAAGAACTGGTGCGTGGCGTACGAAACACTTGTGTTGTCCACGTGTCTATAGGTGAAGAAATTTGTTGCATGATTTTACACCACCATGGCTCTTCCAATATTCCACTTGTCGTTTGGACAATGACTTCAAACTCATCCATTTCATCTGTTACGGAAATAGTTCGCTCAGGAACAAAAATCAAAACTATGATCCATTAATCCATTGAATGAGGTGTGGTGTGGTGTTTTCTCTTCCTTCTGCCACATCCATAACTCTTCCCCCATCTATTTTGTTTTTGCCTTCTCTACCAAACTTTCCTAAGGAATGTGACCGCCTAAATTCACTCCCAGACAAAAATGTCTAGCCTTAGGCGAATCTCGAAAGAAAAAGTCCAAAAAGTGGTAACATGCAAACCTGCTTTGGTAACAAAATGAATATATATAAACTTGGGCTCAAACTGAACTGGTCTCAAAGTGACCGAAGATTGGATATGGCCCAGCCCAAATTATCAAACTAACTACTTATGATTTCCCTTTTAAAAAAAAAAAAAATAAATAAATAAGAAATAGCATATTTTAATACTTTGTATCTTGGGGTGGTTGTTGAATTTTAATTTAATTATTATTTAACTAATTTTAATCGAAATTAATAAAATACAACGAAATATGCTTATACAATTGAAATATTAAATCCACATTAATATTATTTAATATGCTTCCTCCCTATATTATTGACACGGTGTACCAAACATGACCGCCAAAACTAAAGGTGGGCCCTATAGTCATGGATCCTACCCGTATTATATTTAAGAAAAAAATAAGGTTTTGCAGTATAATATATTTAAAGAGATAATAAATGATTTAAAATTTGATAATAAAAAATAAAAAGGGCAGAAAGGGTAGACGGTAGGTGTCACGTCGGAGACACGTAGGAAGGAGTTGGATTGGAGTTGCCCATGTGTATCATGTTCCAAGCCACTGACATGTCAGAACCTCCATTTCATCAACACCTACACATACTTCCAAAACCCAATCCAACCTTGTGATCGACAAGACCATATGTGGAGAAAATTAAACGCGTAATGCCAACTCAGACAGCACAGAATATTCTGGAATCTATTTCTTAAATTCAAAAAACAAAGAACCACATGAATTGATCACATTTGATCACATTTGATCGTGTAATCTGATTCACCAAACAGCAGGGGCTGTTCTAGATCGTTCTTGCACTCATTCTTTTCAATCTTATCTTCTATATCTATTCCTCCTTCAATGCCTTCAACGTCTTTAGCCTTCCCCCATAATACGATGTATAATCCAATTATAACAGCGATAGCACCCATTACGCTGCACCCACAATTTAAATTCACCAAAGATTAAAGGTTTGATCAAATGGGGAGTATTAAAAGTTGTGCAGTTTTTGTTCTTACCTCCCACTGTACAGCTCTTCGTGCAGAAACAGAGAGGAAATGAAGGTGGTTATGACTGTGCACAGAGGATTGAATAATGCTGTGAAAAGAGGGCCTCTTCGAGACACACACCATGCTTGAACCAAAAAGGACAAGGCCGAGGAGATTCCCTAATGAACAATCAAATTTGGGGTTTGGGGTTTAAATTAAAGGGGAATTTTCGAGATTTGAGATTCAATGTGTTTTGTTACACTTACGGCGTATAAACAAGAGCCCAATTCCAATGGAGAAGGAAGGTTCCAGACTTTTGAGCTGTCGTCAACCAGTAGTGTAAAGATGGCTGCTTGGAACATGGCGAAGAACAACATCCATGTGGAAGAAATTATATGGTCGGGACAGTGCCTTGAAATTGGGACCTGTACATTAAATTTGGCTAACAATTAATATTTTTTTTTGTTCTTTTCAATTGTTTTGAGAAATTTGGGGTTTAAAATTAAGATTTTGACGAACCAGCATGATGATCCAAAATGACCAAAAGCAACTGCCTACGAAGAGAAGCACGCAGCCGAGAAGCCAAGTGTCCCCTTCGGCTCTGTTTCCAACTCCGACTCCGACACCAAGCATATCAAAAACGCCAAGACTTTTAGGTAACATGTCTGTGTTTAATAATTTTGGGCCTTTTATCAAAGCCATTGCAGCTGCTCCAGCGACGCATACCACCGTTCCTAGTACTTTTGCAACACTTCTCCAGCTTCTTGCTTTAAGTTTCTCCAACCTGAAGCAATTCAATTTCAGACACCCAATCTTGAAAAAAACAAACCAAATGGAAGTATTGGTTTGGTTGAAAGTTGCGATTCACATACCCTACAGTGAGAGCCATAACGAAAGTGATAGCAGGTATCAAATTAACGATGGCACTCGCCGCCGACGAGGAGGACAAGTAAAGGCCTTCAAAATAAGCATTTTGGTTGCCCGTTACTCTGTGGAATGAGAAAAATATGAACAAAAAAGAAATGGGTTTGGCAAAGATGAGAATGAAATGACATACCCAAAAAGAGAAGTCACAAAAATGAGAGAAAAGCCTCTGAATCCAATGGAAAGGCTGCGCCCACTTTTCCTGCAAAACTGCAACTGGGTTAACAAAAAACCCAACTTGGAATAGGGGTGTGAAGTAGAACTAAACTACCTTGAAGAGAGCAAAGCAGCAGGGGCCATGGCTATAGTGGAAATGGCATTTCTGTAAACAACAAAGACTCTAGGGCTCATCCCATGGACCAACGCGGCTCTGCTGAAGATGGCAAGCGCAGAGTAAATACACTGCAACCCCAGCATAGCCAATGCAGGCTTGTAATCCTCAAAGCGCCCCATCTTCTAATTCTTTCAACCCTCCTCTGTTCTTCTCTGGACGAGGTCCTGATGAATATAAAGGCGAAGGCGACCAAGTTGAAAATAAGAAATTAGAAAAGGATTGGTACGAAATGTGTTGTCGTGTTGTGTTGATTGAGTAAGGAGATAGAGATAAATGAAAGAGTTTTGTAATGGTCACCAATTTTATAATTGTAGTTCAAACTACATTCAAATCTTTGGCATAAAAACTAAAATACAAATATAATATAAACATATATAGAAGATTGATGATTGGAGTGTGAGACGCGAGGGAAGGGGCTGCCAGCATAAAAAGCTTCTTTTTTTTTTTTTCTTCTTCTTTTTTGAGGTATGATTATTGAGAGATTAGGATGGAATTTGCTTTATTTTATTACTATTTAGGATTTGCCAGATATATCATTCATGAATATCGCCTCATTTTTCATTATCTTATATTATACGTATTTTCTAAAATATTAGGTGGCTAAAGATTTGCTTTATTTATTTTTATTTTTATCTTTTAGTTCCATAAATGTGTGGTGGAGGACTCGTATGATTTATGATCAATATCTAAATTATTTTATATTTTCATGTAATTATTTTGAGGATACCATCCACGAATTTTTTAATAAAATAATTTTGGATTATATGGTTCATGATTCTAGATGATATCTTTTAGTTCTAGTTTTTAGTTGTTAATTTTGAATATCGATTTAATTAGAGTTTGGTGTATTAAGTGATAAGAACAGTTGTGTTGTTATAATTTTAATTTGAGGAAGGTATTTACTATTTTGAAAATACAGCCACACTAATTTGTGTCGCAACAAATTCTCTGTATATTGAACTGTAAATATATTCAAAATGCTAAAACGAAGAGATAATATTCTTTTTTGTTTTAAAAATATTTATAAAGTTTTATTAAACGAAACTAATAATTTTCTTTTCGAATCACGTGATTAAATTTGTCATTTATTTTTAATTTTTTTAATAAAAAATGTGTTTATATATATACATATACATATATATATATATTAAAGTTTAAGGAAGGAAGCTAATGTTTAGTTTCCTCTTAAAAAATAATTTAAAAAAGAAAGTAAGAAAGGAAAGGAAAAAATAATACGAAGGGGAAAAGTTAGTATGCAGAAAGAAATAAAAAATTTATATGGCGGCCGACAAACCACGTGGAGTAGTAGGCTGCGTTTGAACTTCTAGCACAGTCGGCCCGCCGCGGCGGAAAAAGAGAGAATAAAATTCCAAAACTAAGAAGAAAAGTCCCTCTATGTTCCTTTGCAAAAATAAATAAATATGTCACCATCATTTACCATAAATAAATTTATAAGGCTAAATAATTTGTGGTGTTCTGTAAACGTGTTGCTCATTCATGATTTCCCATCGTTAAACGAATAATATCTTCTAATGGGGGTTTGAAGCTTATCGACTCTCCACAATGATATGATATTGTCCACTTTATAATGATATGATATTGTCGACTTTACAATAGTATGATATTGTCAATTTTGAGTATAAAGCTTTGAGCTTCCCAAAAGTCCTCAAACCATCTGTATTCCCTAAATTAATAAATTAGCTGCGTGGGACAGCCACTGTATACTTCCCCTAACTTGTTCTGCGCTGTTAACAGCCACTGCGTGCGGCATCAGAGCTGGCGGATTGATCATTGGGGCTTTCATTTTGAGTAGCCGAGGAGATCGGTTTTGAGTGAAGCGGAAGAAATGAAGCAAACTGAGGGCAGTCGGGTTCGAAATGGAAGAACTGGAAAAGAAACCAGGAAACGGCTGTAGTGTGGTTTAGATAAAGAAACGAGAGCCATGGATCATAAGATTACTTCGAGGCGCCGAAGGGTGTTTATCCGTGGACTTCAATTTTGCACAAACACGTATCTATAGGACACTCGGAGAGCGACAGAGTGGGGTTCAGAGCTTAACCATGAAAGACCGGGTCTAAATTATGGGCCCATATCTACCAGAGTAAGCCCATGCTGGAGCTTACGGGATCAAAGACTGGCCCATCTCAATAGCTCGGTCCAATACTTCAAATATTTAATTTGATCCAATGAAAATAATTTTAATTTTTTTAAAATACACTATAGGTATTTGTATCCTTGTACACATACGTAGCGTAAAAAATTCAAAGAATCTGCGGTAAAAATGGGTTTTTTTTTGTTTTTTTTTGGATGTTGTATTAAAATGGCCTTTCATAATGTTGCTGTGGAATTATTTAAATTATTGGAGATTTGTGGGTTCTGCCAGCACAGCCTAAGATCCCAAATTATTGGAAACCACAACTCTTTTACTTTAAATTATCCAGTCGTTGATCGTGGACTTGACGGTCTCTTTGGGTGTGACTTAAAAACTCTGTTTGGTCTCAATAATTATTTAAATTATTTTTTAAAAATTTCTCTCTCATTATTTAATGCGTGGTGACTTCTCAGTTAATATAAAAAAATTGGTGACAAAATTAATTATTTAATTTAGAATTGTACGTTATATACGTAGAATTGGCCATTATTATTTAATTTTTAGTTTCTAAAATATAATTAAGTGGATGGGGTAAGAAAAAATAAATAAAAAAAACAAAGTAAATTGTTGTACGAGGTAGGGGTACGGTGCCACCTTTTTTAGTTCGAGCTGAGGCTGGGGCTGAAAAACAAGCTAAAAATAGGAGCCATGCTTAGAGCCTCAATTTAACTTAAATAAATGCATGGTGGAAATTATTTGCAAGTAGCCATATGCTATAATATGCTTACAATCGCAATTGGCCTATTTAAAATTTTCTTTTCACTTCTTTATATTCCTCTTTTGGTTATACTCAATGTGTTTTTAGTGACTTATATGCCTAACAATTTCAACTGTTATTAAAGATGTTGAAAAATTGACTCGTTAATTAATGTTGCGTTTGAAATGTCTTTACACACCAAAGATAATCAAGAGGAAGATAGAAAGTCCAACTTTCTCTTCCTTCCTTTAAACGTTGCATTTGTACCATTGATTATAAAAATTATATTTGGTTATTATAAATTCAATTCATTAATGTGTTGTTGATGATCCTATACTTTCAAAATTTGATCGGTACATATTTATTATATAGAGAGGGGATTGTGTTTAATGGTATATTTCTGGTGGAGGGTGGATGGTGGTTTGGAGTTGGGGTTGTATGAATGTGACAAATTTATAAATAAATAAATGAATGAATAAATGAAGAACTATAGGTTATATTTTGATAATAATAATATATAATGAACAAACTTCTACTGCCCAACAACTGGGGATTCAATTATTTATGCGTGTGGAACAAAATGCTTGGTCATAATGAATAGCTCTTACGTGGTTAATTCCAAATCAAATGAATTTTCATTTCAATTTTCATTTCAATTTCAATCACCAATTTTTATGTGCTTTAATAAATAAAATAATAACTCTCTACAAAATTAGACGGATTTCTACAACTATATGTTATTTATCCGCCCCACCATCTCTCCTCTTTATTAATCTTTTATTCCACCCAAATTGAGATGCTACACCTACCTTTATTCCCGTATAATTTTTATTTATTGAAGGTATAATTTAGGTAAACATATACTATACACTACCATATATGTCGAGCAACCTTAATTAGTGATATTCTATACCAATATTTTCAATCAAAATATAAGCTTTCTATCTGTCTTAGTGTTACTGTGTATATTTTTTCTTGTATCTTATGTTATTTATGTTCTATATCTGGGATTGAGGGTGAGTGGATACTAACATTTAGTCGGGTCCTTCCTATTACACTTTAGTTTGTGATTAAATGGTTATTAAGAAAGAAAAAAACCAAAGAATGAATGATTGAGGAAAAAAAAAAAAATGTTGCACGTGTGAAAAAAAAAATTAATTTGAAAAAATGATGGTGTTAGGGTTAGAGTTAGGTGGCGTAGGTGAGTGAGGTAGGTCACGAGCCACGCCTAACACTATGGGCCAAAAGCTATTATTCTCCGACGAAAACCGCCCATTTACCACACTATCCCCAATCACAATCGCCGCCCTCTCCATATAAGGGAGCGGCAAGTGTGGTGTGACCATATATATATATATAATATATTTTTAAGCCACGTGGATATTTCCAACCATTCAACTTCATTTTAATCCCATTTATTACCTCTCTAATCCAAGTTACCTTCTTTTTTTTAAGGAATAAACGATTACTCCTAACAATAATATCTATTTAGATTTTAAAACGTTTCTATTGGAGAGAGATTTTTACACGTTCATAAAAGATGTTTTGTTATTCTTTTCCACCAATGTAAGATCTCAATTCAATATTTAATTGCCTCACCAATGGATATGCAAATGTTTTATATATGGTTCGTCTCATCGGGCCAATATTCCCTTCCCACGTCAAAACAGTTTCTCCATGTATATTATGTTCTTAGAATAATAATGGAACTTATTGGTTAGGTCGTTGCAGTGGCTATGGGTGGTTCTTAAGAAGTAATTCAAATGAGCTTTGATAAACAATCCAAACCGCCTAAAAGCAACCCCTACTGTCCCAACCATATTAAGCATTAAATTTTTAGGAGTATTATGGCATCACTACAGCTGTGCGACTCTACGGGTTTGGACAGGAGGCGCGCTATATGCCATGGATTTTGGGCCTCCACCGGCTCTACTTAAACTACATCATATCCATATCCATACCCATACCCATAACATGTATGTATAGATGTATGTATGTATGTATACATGCATGCGTGTACGAAGAGAAATGGGAGTAGTAATGCAGGTACTTGGTCGGGTCAACTTCTGTTGCAAATCACCGATTTGGTTTGTTCATAGCATTTATAAAGGGTGCCCACTGGGGAGCTGGACCAACAATTTTTGTTTTCTTTAGATATATATATATATATATATGCACACTTAGTCTGATCAAAGCGAGGGCGAGGGCGCTTTGGGACAATTTGGAGAAGCAAGTGGAAGATCTTCCTTTCCCTACAACAACATCAGAAGATTCATAGTTTCAGGCCTTTTCCTTTCTTTCTTTGAAATCTTCCTTTCCTTAAAGGGGTAGAAAAAGACACCTAACTACACCAACTGAGTTCATTTGGGATTTACCGAAATGGTTGCTCCATTATCATCTTGGCCATGGGACAACTTTGGCATCTTCAAGGTATTTTTGGAGGTTAAATTTGATGAAACTATGGAATTTTAGTATTGGTAGATGAATTTGTTTGTACTTTGAATGTATGGTGCAGTATTTGCTATATGGGCCATTGCTTGCAAATGGGTTATACTCATTACATGTAGAGGGGAACATCACAAACAATTGGTGCCTCCATATTCTTTTTCTCTGTTTTCTCAGAGTGGGAGTTCATATAGCTTGGAGCTCTTACAGCACCATGCTTTTCTTGACGAGAAACCGCAGGATTCTCCAACAAGGAATTGATTTCAAGCAGATTGATATGGAATGGGAATGGTATGGAATTGCTTTTGTTTTCAATTACTTCATATGGGGTTGGGGAAAAAAGCTTAAAGATTCAAACTTTTTTTCAGGGATAACTTCTTATTACTTCAAGCTCTAATGGGTTCCTTGATGGTGTACTTGTTTCCTTCTCTTGGATATCTACCGCTTTGGAACGCAAAAGGGTTAATTGCAGTTCTGATCCTCCATGTGGGAGTTGCAGAGCCTTTGTTTTACGTGTTGCATAGATACTTCCACACTAAACACTATCTTTTTACTCATTACCATTCTCTTCATCATTCTTCTCCAGTCCCTCAGTCCTTTACAGGTGACCCAACTCTTCACAAACTTAAATCCCTTTTGGTTTATTTTCATTTCTCGTCTTGAATCTCTCAAAATTTTGTCTTTTGTGTTTTGTTTTTTCCAATAAAGCTGGAAATGGGACAGTTCTGGAATATCTTGCATTAAGTATGGTAATTGGAACGCCAATTGTTGGAACATGTCTTCTGGGGTATGGATCAACGGCCATGATCTTCTCCTACGTTTTAATATTTGACTTTCTCAGATGCTTAGGGCTTTCCAATGTTGAGATTGTCCCACATCGGCTGTATGAAGCAATTCCAGTTTTTAAATATCTGCTCTATAACCCAACGTAAGTACTCACCGTTCTTCACCCATTATCGATGAAATTAAATGCCTTTGTGGATTCTTGACACATCTGCCTCTTCGTGGTGCATAAATCGCTTTCATCATGCTTGAATAAGGTTCCAAAACAACATAAAGAGAAAAAATGAAGATTTTTTTTTTTTTTTTTGTTGCTGTTTTTACCGGTGGTTAAAGCTGAAAGGCGATTGATTGGCGTTTATGGACATTTTTAAGGTACCATACACTTCACCACACAGAGAAGAGAGCCAATTTCTGCCTCTTCATGCCTCTGTTTGATGCCATCGGAAACACAGTTGATGAGAAGTCATGGGAATTACATAAAGAGATAAGCTCAAACGCAGGTCCATTTCCCTTTCCCTGTCTTTTGCTATCGATGTTTGATATTTGTGGACATTAATTGCGTAACTAAATGGGGGGTTTTGGGGTTTTCAATGCGCGTTTTTGTTTCACTTTACTATCCGATTCAATCCTCATTATTAATGGGTAGTTACAACCTCTCATTTAGTGCTTAACCTCATAAAGATGCGCCTCCTCACGTTAACGCATTCAAAAAGCTTCATATATTCAAGATTTTTGGATGAGAAAGCATTTATTATGTTGCCAAAATCTACTATTCACCAAAACTAATATCTAACTCTCTACATGTTCTTCAACTTTAAAGCATAGTGGCTGTATTTTTGATGTAATGAGGGGTTTAATGACAATAATAATGAATGCAGGAAAAAACGGGAAGGTGCCAGATTTTGTGTTTCTAGCCCATGTGGTGGATGTTTGTTCATCAATGCATTCGCCATTTGTATCAAGATTCTTTGCTTCACACCCCTATGTTACAAGGTTGTTCTTGCTTCCAGCATGGCCCACTACCTTCATAGTGATGCTTGTGATGTGGGCAAGATCAAAAACCTTCCTTTACAGTTTTTACAACCTTAGGAAGTCGCTTCACCAGACATGGGTGGTTCCAAGATTTGGATTTCAGGTCATTTGTTTAATAATCATCTCCAAGTTTGGATTTTTGATCTCCGGGTTATATGAATGTTAATAAATTTGGTGTTTGGCAGTATTTCTTGCCATTTGCAAAAGATGGCATCAACAAGCACATAGAAGATGCAATTCTGAGAGCTGACAAGTTGGGGGTTAAGGTCATCAGCCTTGCTGCACTTAATAAGGTAGGGGTAGGAGGCTGTGCCTTTATTTCTTTTGTCAAAAGGTTTAATGCAACTCTGATCATCTCTGAATAGGGTTGGTGACGGAAATTAATGACTTTCAGTCGGTTTAATCTTCCTCTTCCTACCCGTTTGTGTAATGTCCTAAGCCTATCGCTAACAGATATTGTCTTTTTTGGGATTTTCCTCTCGAGCTTCTCCTCAATGTTTTTAAAACGTATCTGTTAGCGAGAGGGTTTCCACTCTTATAAAGATTATTTTGTTCTCCCCCTCAATCGACGTGGGATGTCACAATCCACCTCTGGGGTCCAGCGTCCTCGCTGGCACTCGTTCCCTTCTCAAACCGATGTGAAATCTCACAATTCATCCTCCTTCGAAACCCAGCGTCCTCACTGACACACGTTCCCTTCTCCAACCGATGTAGGATCTCATAATTCACCCCCCTTCGAGGCCCAGAGTCCTTGTTGGCACTCATTCTCTTCTCCAATTGATGTCGGATCTCACAATCCACCTGCTTCGAGGCCCAGCATCCTCGCTGACAATCATTCCATTCTCGAACCGATGTGGGACCCCCCAACCACCACCCTTTAGGGTCCAGTGTCCTCGGTTGGGGAAGAGAACAAAACATTTTTTATGAAGGTGTGGAAACCTCTCCCTAGTAGTAGATGTGTTTTAAAAACGTTGAGGCAAAAACGTGAAAGTACAAGCCCACCGAGGACAATATCATCTAGCGGCGGACTTGTGACGTTAGAATTGGAGGCATTTAAGAGTGGCTTTGTTTTAGTTATTTACCTCATATATAATTAATACTTCAAAGATTTAAGATTTGGCAAGATCCAAGAGGGATGGATAAGGAAACATAGAGTGAAATAAAAGAAATATGATTGAGTGATCGGTCTGAAATAACATATTTGGGGTTTTGTGGACAGAATGAAGCTCTAAATGGTGGGGGCACACTTTTTGTAGACAAACATCCAAATCTTAGGGTAAGAGTTGTGCATGGGAATACCCTAACAGCTGCTGTCATTCTCCATGAAGTTCCAAAGGATGTCAAGGAAGTGTTTCTAACTGGAGCCACTTCCAAGCTTGGAAGAGCCATCGCCCTCTACCTCTGTCGAAGGAAGGTTCGAGTCCTTGTAAGTTTCTCTTAGGCCGCATTAACAAATTAATACAAAACTGTATTAGATGCTCTGTTTCTGAACATTTGCCCCCTTGTAGATGCTTACACTTTCCAAGGAAAGATTTGAGAAAATACAGAAAGAAGCCCCTGTGGATTGTCAAAACTACTTGGTTCAGGTGACCAAGTACCAAGCTGCCCGCAGTTGCAAGGTAACTAACATTAATTTAAAAAAAAAAAAAAACTACTACTTGCTAATTAAGATATGGTTGATGTTGATGTGTTGTCAAACTCCAACAGACTTGGATCGTTGGGAAATGGATCACTCCAAGAGAGCAGAGTTGGGCCCCAAAAGGAACTCACTTCCATCAATTTGTAGTCCCTCCCATCTTGGCTTTCAGAAGAGACTGCACCTATGGCGACCTCGCCGCCATGCGCTTGCCTGACGACGTCCAAGGCCTTGGCAACTGCGAGGTATCAGTTTACATCATTTGGTTTGTTACGATACCATATTAAATTATAACAACTCACCAAGGTGGTTGTGTGTTTGTTTGTTTGTCTGTCTGTCTGTCTGGGCAGTATACGATGAGCCGAGGAGTGGTGCATGCGTGTCATGCGGGCGGTGTGGTGCACTATTTGGAAGGATGGACTCACCATGAGGTTGGGGCTTTGGACGTCGACAGAATCGACCCTGTCTGGGAAGCCGCTATAAAACATGGCCTAAAACCAGTCTCATCCAATTAACCGCATTTTTTTTTATGTGTATTACAATTGTTTGGGATTTTACATTACGAATTAAACAAATGTGGTGTAGTTCTTTCTCTTATGATGTTTTATATGATGAATAAAAAATTAAAAGAAAAAAAGAAAAAACAAAATGCTCCCACAATAATTAATCTTATAGACATGAAAGTGGGCCTTTGAGCCCACTGAATGGTTTGTTATCTTATTCCTACGTGTCAAACTCTCGGATCCTCCAATATCCGTGGCGCATCCCTGTTCCAGCACGTGTATCATCGTCCCTCAAAACCCAACCGCCGAAGCACAATCTAGCACCATTTCGACTCTGTTTCTGGGTGTTGGGCAAAAAAGAAACAAGAGAAAATTAAAGGGATGGCGAAGGAAATGGTGCACGTTGAGAGTGGCGGCGGGAATGTGAAGAAGAGAATGATGAAGAGGAGGAGGAAGAAGAAAAACATTCACAAAGTGATCGATTATCTGTTATCTGATTGCTACTTGTTTGCTCCTCTAATTTCTCCTTCACCCTTCAATTCTTATCGCGCACCCAGAAAAGGTTCATCCTTCATCTCAGATATCGAAATTAGGGAACGCCCAAAAGATCATCGGAGTTTTCTCAAGAAGATGGTGGATTATTTGAAATCCGATTGCTACATGTATGCTTCTCTCGTTGCACCCCAATCCTTCAAAGGTACTTAAACTCCTCCTTTATACACAGCGATTGTGTGCGTGTGTGTGTGTTTGACGAGTGCACTGCAAATACAGGGCGTGCTGGGTATGTAAAAAGGGTAGTAACTACGGAAGTGTCGGCGAGAAGATTAATTCTCAGAGGGGACGAAGTTATGAGTGAATCCGCTGCGAACATGACTAAAGAGAGGAGAATTTGCAGCACCGATTTAATGGAAGCGGAGGTTGTTATGGATCAACCAAATGCGACAAGAAAGGAGCCACCTTTCTCACTTCACATGCCTGCCACTCGATGCTCTGTTCGCAATCAAAACACGCCTCGGCCTATTCGTATGGCTTCATAATGGACCCTCTCCCCTGTATTTGATAATATGTTTCAGTTTGACTCTAATAATAAGTCTATAAAGTGTTGAATATATATAGTTTTGAGGTTTAATTATGAATGGCATGATACATGGAGGGTTCTGTTTTTTGGTGTGTCAGAAATTGAGGCTTCATGTACCATTACTGACACCCAACTCTGTTAAAGAAGAGGCGCAAATCACGGGCTGTCATTACCTTCTATCTTCTTCCACTAATCTTCCTCTATACATATTCTAAAAAAATTAACATTTTTTTGGGGTATAGGGTTTGGTGGTGGGACATGAACTCCATGTGCTTGCATGTGCTATGTCTCTCTCTAAATGCCCCACCTTGCCCTGCTTTAACCACATAAATTCGTTTCTGCACATTCTTCTGTTTCTCATGCTTCCCTCTTCATTTCTCTCTCAATTTTACACTTTTCATCACTTTTTCTCAGGTATGTTCATTTTCTTCTTCTTTTTTCCTTTTTTTTATGCACAACCCATGAATTAAATTCGATTCAATCTCCGGCCAACAATTCATGGTTTTATCTGTTTGTAATATATATGTATGTTGCAATATCAGAATGCGCAATCCCAGTTGTTTAAAACGAGAATTCTTGAAGAAATGGATGATGGGTCTTGAAATATACACAACCTCCAACAAAAACATGACGGTCACCCAGAGAAAAAACGCCATAAAATTATCCGCAGATATAGCCTTGGCCTCCTCCAGAAACTGCGCCACTCGGTGGAGTCAAGCGCTCATCGCCGCCACCTCCGTTGACGACGGAAGCCGCCTCGTGGCCGATGTCCTTCTGGGCCGGACTATTAACCCCAAAATTACGCGAATTATGTGGAGTAGTGGGAAGATTGTCAAAAGAAGCCGCCGCGTGCAGCGGATGAGAAGAAAATGTAAGAAGCCGGCGGCGGAGTTGATTGCGAAGAAGTTGGTGCGGAAAAGAAGGAAAGTTCTTCGGGGATTGGTTCCGGGAGGTGAATTTATGGATGAAATTTCATTGATAGAAGAAACCCTAGACTACATATCCGCGCTTCAAGCTCAAGTGGATGTAATGCGATGCCTTGCGACTGCATACATAGCATCATCATCATGAATACCCAAACATAATTATAATCAAACCCCCTTTTTGTTTTGCACATATATGTAGAGCTAAATTTGAGGTTAATGTTAGTGATAGTTTGGGATCATTTTGTGAGTTTTATGTACATAATAAATGTTTATGTAAGTTAAGACAAATATGAATTTGTTTGGTTCAAAGTTTGAAGCATTTATTTGTGTATTGAATGTGGCGTGTGGATTCCATAATGGAGCATTTAGTTAGGGAAGAAGGCCAAATCCAAAGCCGATAGTGTTCATGCATGTTGGAGAATGAGTGTATCGTGAGTTTCTTCAACATTATTCTTTTGGCACAATGTTTTGTTCATAAATGCTCAATCTTGATAGCGTGACAGCACGTTGTTAAATTATTGGGTTTCTAATTGGTGTGGTGTTTGAATTCAAAGCTTGGAGTTTGATCCATGTCTAGTTTCAATCTGGGTTTTTGTGTTGTTTGAGTCATAATATATGCTTGGTTTCATAGCCATTTAGCTCATGAAAATATTTGGGATTTGACCTTTTGAGTAAAGGGTTAGAGTCAATTAGGTCAAATTCAATGTTGTATGTTGCTAAAATGGTTGTCTTACAACGACATACAACAATAAGGAATGTGTCATGTCATTTTTTACAATTATTTTTTTGTGGTCGTTGGATTTCTATACATGTATTATATACCGTTCAAAAGAAATATTGTACAGTGTGTGAGGTCCTACATAATTAGAGAGGGGAACGAGTGCCATGAAGAAAACATTCATTCCCTTCTTTGGGCTTTCTCTTCCGGATTGTGAGATCCCACTATTGGGGAGAAGAATGAAACATTTTTTATACTGACGTGGAAACCTTTCCTTAGCACATGCGTTTTAAGAATTTTGAGGGGAAGCCCAAAATGAGAAACTCCAAAAGAACAATATCTGCTCGCGGCGAGGTTGGGCTGTTACACACTGCTAACATATATTATCCGTTTTGACTCGTTACGTGTTGCCATCAGCTTCACGATTTTAGAACATGTCTACTAGATACTCTTATGCATAATGTTTCGTTTCTCTAGAATTCACATACATGAAAAGATATAAAGATTACGTATATGACGAATTCTTATACTAAAGCGTAAAACATATTATGTTTAAGGCGGGATAGATTCGATTAAATTATGGGTTTTAAAAAAGTTATATTCATAAAGAAAACGACATTATGCATTTTAGAGCGAGACCCAACATTGATTTTGACTTATTATAAATATCAAACATTGAGAACAGAAAATAATAATTAGAATATTCTGTGGTTTTAGTATCCGATAAGAAAATGAAACAAAGATATACACGCTCCATGGCCCATGTCTTGTCCCAAACATGATGGACCAGTCATCATTTAATGGGCCATTAACAAAACCTTAGGCCCATATCGATTTCTAATGAAATGGGCCTATACATAATACTAATTTTGATTAGGTTCAAGCATACTTTTCCAACAATTTCATGCTTGATATTTATTAATAAATAATAATATTATAATATTATTAACTAACTTTATATTAAATTTTTTTACCTAGTTATATTTACAGGCCGTATTAAAAAAATTAATAATACATAAACAGTGGTGTTATGTCACTTCATATAAATGCCGAAATAGAATAGAACCAAAAGAATGTGGAAATGTCTCTATTATTGGGAGCACACTATACTATTTTGTATGGTTTTCCACTTCACACCACCACATAAATTACCTTATATTTTTTATAAAATAAATAAAAAAGAAATTCGATTGTTAATTAATAATATATATATATACACACACACGATGTAATGATTGAGATTCATGCTTCGTTATCATAATCTTAAATAAATTAAAAGAGACTTTCGACATAATGAACGAATTTTTTTAGTCACATGAATATAATGATGATCGAGACGACACCTTTAACCGAATCTTTTGGAGAGTTAATAATAATTAACACGAACCCTTTTCTCAATGGTAAAGTAATTAAGATTTAAAAGGGAAGAAATAGTTAGAGTATAATGATGGGATGATGCCCACATTCCTTTTTTTGAAGAAAAGAAAGCAACACACACATCAATCATGCATGTCTGCAATTACTTTTAACGAAGATATAAGTTGTCCCTAGAAAGAAGCATGGTTCGGTTATTATGGGTTTTTATGAAAATTTATAATGAAGGGGGTGTGGCCCTTGGACAGCTCTTGCAAGCAAAGCTACCAATGCAGCAGCAGCATTTAATGCTGCTTTTTTGGTGCATACCTACACCCTCTATGGTTTAGATTTAAAGGACATTGGTTGGTATAAGCTTTATAAATGGTTTTATCCCACAGGCCCTTTCCATATATATATATATGCTTCTTTAGTGGTCGCCATGTGTTTACCATATTCATATCTTTTCTATGCAATATAATATGTCCAAACACACCCTTTCCATCTGTCAAATCCCCTCCTCATCCATTTAACTATTTCATTGCCTTTTTTTAAATTTTATTATTTTACCCCTTTCAGATATATAATTTCTTTTTACGTGGTACGGATCATGTTTGTTTACTGTGTCAGAGACGGGAGAAACTGGGTTATATATGGGGTTTGTGCAGCGCAGCATAAGAACTGAACTTCCTCTCTCACCTCACCTGCTTACAACTTCTGATTATTACTCCAAATGGAAGCCAATGGGAATTTGAGTAGCGCTTCTGCTGCACATCCTGAGACGATGGACGTGCTTTCACGAGCTTGGTGCAATTTTGCTGTTCAAACTCTTAACCCTGAGCTGCAACCTGATCAATCTCTTGCTCTTATAGACACCCCCATCAAAGATCTTGACGTGACCCTAACTTCAGATCCTTTTCCGGTGAGAAAATTCAAACGAACCCATTTCTTGTTTTTGTTTATTTTTTTTACAAACAGGAAGATGGAAGTAATTAATGGGGTTTCTTAATAGATGCAGAAAGTGGAGAAACCTGTAAAGATGGAAGCAGAGTCCATACCACCGTGGAAATCAAATGATATGAAGGTAACCAAATTGCTTGTGGTTTGGTTTCATTTTGTTAAATACACGAAGATTCTTAACTTTTTTCTTTTGTTTTCAGTCGTTTATATGGATGCAACAAGCAATGCATCCGGAGTTGAACTACAGTAGTTATTTCCGAAAGAAATGGGTAAGTCTTTCACTTCATGGAAGAAGTATTGATGTGAACAGATCTCACCAAAGAGAAAATGGGTATTGAACTATTGATTTGAACACTAATTAATATGTTATGATATGGACAAAAAGTAGCGACAGGACCAAGAGAACTTGACCCCCAAGATTCATGGGCCAAAGAAATAGTTCATATATTTCATAAAAAGTAATAATAAAATTATTAAACATTTGAACTCTTAGTTCACATGTTCGTATTTAAATTCAGTGTACATTGCAGTTTCAATGGAAAATCGTGCCATTCAAGAACTTGTCGATAAAGAAATGGCTAAAGGAGATAAGACAGAGCAGAAAAGAAGAGGATAGGCTTCAGAGGGCTGAAATTCATGCAGCTATATCCGTGGCAGGTGTAGCAGCTGCACTTGCGGCGATTGCAGCCGACACCTCGAGATCAAGAGATGACAACTCAGACTGCGGCGCGAGGGATGCTGCTGTGGCTTCTGCAGCCGCATTGGTGGCTGCACAGTGCGCACAAGTGGCCCAAGCAATGGGCGCCAAAAGGGAACAGCTTACCACTGTAATTGGGTCAGCCATGAGCAGTATCACAGGCACTGATATTCTCACACTCACAGCTGCGGCAGCTACATGTACATACTTTATAAATCTGAGCTATAATATCTGGCTGTTGTGCTTGTTGTGTAGTTGAATTGCATAATCTTTTGTGTTTTGCAGCCTTGAAAGGAGCGGCCACGCTTAAAGCAAGATCTGAATACAGAAACAAGTCAAGTGGAGTTGCTTCTGTGCTACCTATAGAAGACAACCATGAGGTTCAGATTGATTTCAATCTTGAGAAATCAAGATCCACGCTCGCCAAAGGTGTTCTTCTCAAAGTTGAGTCCCCAAATGGTAAGATCACAAGTACTTCAAATCACAAACCTTTTAAGTACCAATCAAATCTTTATTTTCTTTCACTAAAAAAAGTTTTTTTTTTTTCAGGAAAGTACAAGAAGAGATCCATCTCTATCATCCAAAACAGTGACACCAAGGTTTGATTCTCAATTCTTCATAGGTTTCATGAAATAATCTCATGTGTACCCGCTTTGTTGATTATAGAGTAAAGACATTCACCGCTAGCAAATATTGTCTTCTTTAGATTTTCCCTTCCGAGCTTCCCCTCAAAGTTTTTAAAACGTGTTTGATAGGGAGAAGTTTCTACTCTTGTCCTCTTTGGGCTTTCCCTTTTAGAATTTCTCTCAAAGTTTTTAAAACTCGTCGTCCATTTTAAGCTTTCTCTTTCAGGTTTCTACTCAATGCTTTTAAAACGCGTCTACTAGGGAGATGTTTCCAGCTTTTCCTCTCGGGCTTCCCCTCAAAGTTTTTAAAACGCGTATGTGAGGGAGAGGTTTCCACCCCTTATAAAAAAATGTTTTGTTCTCATCTCCGCCTAATGAATTTTGCAGGTAATTTTGAAGGTAAAAAAACTCAACATGCTGAAGACCAAACAAGAAAGTAAGTCATTTTCACTTCAAAATACCATTCATTTGAACTACGTAAGGGCTTTGAGTCCATTATCTTAACTGCTACATTGTTGTATCCAGGCGTTGTGTTGGATATGTACATTGAGCTGTACAGACATGAAAATGAAGATGATGAGGACAACAATGAGGACGAGGAGAGTAATACATGCTATCTCATTGTGTTGACTACAAATAAGGGCACATTCAAGCTAGATATGGAGAACGATTATCAAAAATACAAGATCTGGGCAACCACCGTAAATCAAATGCTCATGCTTTCTGCTCATTCTTTCACAAGATTATGAACTTTTCTATTTCCATGTTATGGTGTTGCTTTATGCACAATGCTGTGTTTCCATAATTCTATATTTGTAATTTAATTATATTGTGTAATTAGATTTGGTACATATTTTCATCTAATATCATCTCATAATTTTGCTTTCTTATATAGAAATGTGTGTAAATTATCTCCTTCAACCTCTCAAGAAATAATGTCAAATGCTAATTTTCGTTTTATAGTAGAGTAAGTCTATAGTCCAAGTAACCATGTTCCAATAACGTTAGCAAGATTAATATTTAGCTGATATTGACTACTTTATAAATAGTATCATTAATATAGAGAGTTGTCAATTCAATATTTTCATGCTATATTATGAATTATGGAGAGGGACAACATATCCACAGAATTTTACAATGAATAGAATTGTAGTAAATTAAAAACAGAAATGATCTGTGTACCGGTAGAGAGAGAAAATTGCACGTAAAATTATGAGCAAAACTCTATTCAGTGCAATATCAGAGAAGTTCTGAGAGAGCAGTCCACAGGAGAATCCTGCGTGGTCGATCTAGAAACCTGGCTTGCCAAGCAGGTTCGTCACTTTCATGGACAAAACCACTCTTCAAGTAGAGGTTCTTTGCGGGTTCGTTGTCGAAAGCTACGTGGACGTATAGATCACTGATGCCTAAAACATTAAAACATTGCATCACAAATGACAGTTTTTCATGGAGAAGTGTCACCATAAACGCTAAAGACCACATTCTAAAACAGAAGCCATAAAGACGGAGATGCTGATAATTCATAAAGATCATGACCATATTTAACATCAATGAAATTGTGTCACAAAATGGTTACCCCAATCTTCCGCAATTGTCTTTGCCTTTGCAATAAGTGCAAAACCCAACCCATTTCTGTGCACTTCCTTGGCAACACATACATTGCTCAGGTATGCCCTTGCGAAATCGGCACCAATTCCCTGTTGGAAAAGTATTTTAGAAATACTTTTATCATGAAAAATCAACTCACGACCTAGAATCAGATCTATGTCAATACAAGGTTCAGATAAATTGAAACATACAGTTGCGTGAATGAATTTGGAAACGATGTATGAATTCTAGAGTGTGTCAGGAACATTTCCAGTGAAATGTCAAAACAAGGGTGTACTTAATTGGAGACAAACCTCACTAGTCATTGAAGATTACAGGAAACAATAGATGATGTGGAAGGATGTGCAACTGCAAAGTGTGCCCGCCCGTATGTGTTTTCTTTAAAAGAAAGGGTAAGAAACAACTCTCAAATGAATGAAGGACTACATAAGAAATGGAAGAAACCAAGCACAATAAAACCAAAAATAATAAATGGAACCCCTGTTAGTTAGCTATTAGAATGAAAGAGACTGGAAGACGCAACATCAGAAATTTATGGACAATCTGGCAGACTCCAGGCGATAGTTCTATCAAAATGGAGAAAGCAATCAATGAACCATATGTTGAGATAGTAGAGTTGGAATTCAAGTTGAAAATAAACTTTGCAGAACTCTCTCTCTGATTAGGTAAATCAGCAAAGGTATTGGACGTAGTGGCCTGAAGCAGCTATTTATAGAGCACAGATATAGAAGGATTCTTAGTTGGAACTAGGAACCCATTGAAAATTAATCAAAGTGGAAGTAACATTTGAATCCATTATGTCAAAAGTCTCCATAGAGTTATCATATGCAAGGAGGAAGCTACTAGCCTTTTGTATGGTTGAAGACTTGATTCTTGAGGTGATAATTCTCATGACAGAAATTAATATTTGGGTTCAAAATCAGTTAAAGACACTCTTTACGAAGTTATCTTTTCATCCATGATTTGACCGAAAAGGCTAGCAAATCAGATAGCTCTTCATCTTATAAAGATATTTCTAAATGGAGAGATATCCTTCATTCTGATTTGAAGGAGCCCTTGCATTGCTTAACCTTCGCGTTACACTGCATGGCAAAAGGCCTTTTGAGTGTTACCCAGATCTCAGTAATACTGCAATTACCAACCTCAGACTACACAGCCTCAGCAATTTTAACAACTAAATACAGGAGACAAGTAATCGATCCTAACAGTTCCAGAGTGAGTATTCTTGGCTGATGTACTGTTGTCATTCTCCAATTCAACCAAAATTTCAGCACCTATTCAACTTTCTAGGCCAACACTCTTATCATCATTCTGAATTGAGTGAAACTGACAATGCTTGATGTTAGTGCAGCCAGATTATAAGATCAAGGATTGGACGAAATTGAAGGTGATAAAGTCTTTCGAGTATTAGCTGCTATAGCTTACAGAAGAATATTCTGCGAAGGCTTTGTTCAACTTCAAGTCCTACTCTGCTATTCACACATATGAAGCTCTCCCTTATATTACACGTTCAAATTAACCAACCTGGTTTTTCAATAACAATAATAGAACACATACTGTCCAATGATCTGAATAATGGCAAACACATGGAGCTACCAAATTCTGATAAAAAAAAAACAATCAAGAGCTAAAAAATTCCAGTTTTTGGATAATAAATAATAGTCAATATTTTGAATCCACATTTTTCACGTTAAACAGAAATTGGGCCAAGAAGGTGACTCTGATTTTCGTAGATAATAATGAGACGTGTTCATGACCAATTATTCAAAAGAGTGAAAAACATAATTTAAGAAACTAAAGAATTAAAGAAATTGATCATTTACCTCAGGTTTCATTCCCGCTATTTCATCTGGAAGCCTTATACACTGATTAAGGTCAAGTGATCCAACAACAACTCGGTCCTCTCCATCATCAGAAAACTAAGAGAAAATGATAATAAAATAAATAAATAAACGATTCGAGATCGGAACAAGTAGAACTTGTAGAATTGATATAGTGTAAACTAAGACATGAAATGTTGCATAATCTTCTTCAATCAACTAAAAATCAACAGCAGCAGGAAAGGATAAAACATGGCCAGAGCATTACAAATAACATTCTAACTTTTTTGCATTAGAAGATCCTGCATTTACATAAAGAGGAAAAAGTAGCCAATATACTTTTTTTTTTCAATCTGCCTGATTCCTTTCCCACCTCTGATTATGCCTTTTGTGAGCCCACATCTCTTTTTCAGGTATAAGATTTTTTTTTCATAACTTTGGTATGCACACATTATCAAACAACATTGCTTCCAACACATTCATTATCTAAACATGTCTAGCACCACAGAGGCAATTCACCTCATGCGAGGTGAGGCTGCATGATTAATACACGTGCCTTGCTTGTCCTGCAATATCAGCTAGCTTTCTCTTCTTCATTGCAAACGAAGAAAATAAATAACGTCTTTAATTTTCTGAAATGAAGGCTATTTCTTCAATCAACCTCTTCATTTTTCATTGTCTCATACTTCTCAACACCATTTTTCGCAAATAAAAATGTAAGAATTTACATAACCCACAGAACTTATTGAAACTTCAAAGTTTGAAATTCCTAAAGTGATCTAGGGATGGAGTACATACATACTATTCATATGGGAACGATGAAGAAATAAACGGACCTTACATGTTGAACATAAATCATCGGCTAGGGTTGATATTTCGGCTAATGGAAGAGTAGCATTTATGCAAGATACTCTTTTAAAGCTAACCCTTTTTCCAGCAATACGTTCTTGAATTGCTTCATATTCGTTCTCTGCCAAGTACCTCTTATGATCCTAATAGAACTTGACAAGAAAAAAAAAAAAAAAACAGAAGTAACGGCATCAGTACAGCAAACGGAGAGCAAGAAATACTACGTGAAAAGTGAAGTCTTAATCACGAGGGATTTGAAATGGCAGCTAAGACAGGCCAGCCTCACGTTTCATTTATCCATCTCTATCGTTTTTCTTATCTACAATTCCCTTCTATCTCAAGAATCCACGAGTGTTCTCTCCATTCGAGTCCATTATCAATATACACAGCATACTTGTATCCACAACCGATGAAAGTATGCAAATGTGCACTCAATGATGTTCTCAAGTTGTCGATAATGATACTCTTAAGATAAAATACCAAATTGATAATTTGGTCTCCAGTTCTCAAACACTTGAATAAATTGACTCCCGATAAATTAAAACATCAAAAAGAAAATTGCTATCAAATTTTCATACATTCAAATCTTAGCCCCAGAACTCACACGGAACTTCCAACAGATTTCAATTGAACTCAATGACTCACGTCGATGTCATAGGAATCGGGGCGGAACTGATTAAAGGTGCGAACGCGAAGACAAGCAGCAGCCCAAAGCTCATCCTTGGAGGTAGCTTCGGAGACCCTCAACTTAGATTTGTCAACTGTGATCGTCCGTTGGTGGGTGAAAACGTTTGAGACTCTAATGGGTGGAGGACAAGGAAAACAGGTTGCAGGAACGGGTAGTTGGGTTGTAGGGAAAGAGAAAGAGTTGGAAGAGAAGAATGAAAGCCAAGAAAGGGAGGAAGATGAGGATGATGAAGAAGAAGGCCGATGATGGCGCCAAGCGCAGAGAGGAAGAGATGAGAGGACCGCCATCCCTCCTTCGCTCTATGATCGTGTGGTTAGAATATGGATAATGCTGCCAATTCTATAATTCCGATCTCTTTGCTTTATTATTTTATTTCATACACAAAGACTTGATTTGTCTTTTCTCTTTTAGAAATAAATAAATATTTTCCTAATATTGTAGCTATTGCATTTGCCTCTCTAAAGGCGAATATTAGAAATGTGAAATTTTCAAGACTTATATGAACCAATTCACTCATATAATTTATATGATTTATTCATTTGGGTCAATCTAATCTATCTAACGAGTTAACTTATTAATAGAGATGACAAGGCGTGACTCTAAATCAATTTATTAAGGTCCGCACTATTCTTCTTTAATTTATTTTATAAACTTACTCTTTTTTTTTCGTGTGGATCAAATTAACATTAATTGATTTTTTGGAAAAAAAAAAACAATTTATACATCTAAATTTTGGGTTTTTTATTATAAAATTTTTTAACAAAAAATTATATTAATTTAAATCTTTAACTTTAGAGTAATCAATTAAATTCTTAAACTAATAAATTGTCCCAAACAAATAAATGGTCCCAAACAAGTTGAATTATGGTCACTTTAGTAATTTAAGGTCTTTAACCTTACTTTTATGACATAATTCTATAATTTGGTTTGGATGATCTCCAGTATTTACAAGTTTAGAATTAAAAGGTTAAAAGTTGGTAATTTCATTCTCAAATAATTGAATCAAGAAAGATTGAAAGAAGCATAAACCAGATCCAAATATTATCAGGCATTTACTCCAGGGAATACATAATGATTAGCTCCAGAAGGGAATGACCCATGAGAACTTGATTGCCGGAGCCCAGGCCTTCAATATCTGGCCAAGTGGTTCCCGCAAGTTCCGGTTGGCATAGCATGGAACTCAAGAGTGGCATATATCCGGAGTTTTTCGGCAGGCAATGATTGATGGAAGTCTCAGGCAGCAAAAGGAAACCCCCAGAGGAGTATCGTGAGCACGACACAACTCGTGAGATCGGAGCTGGGTAGCTAAGGGGGTAGGTTTTGATGGTGTCTCTTGAGAGCATTGGCATATTGGAAGTGACAAGCTTGTTCTTGCAATCTCCTTAGCGATGGGTACTTTAACTGGAAGCTTAACGAAAGAGACTATGCCATTGCGGCAGAGGGAGCAAGAAACTGAACCTGGAGGGCCACGAGCAAAGGTTGTCCCACGGTTTGTACAACAGAGGTACAAGGCACATCTTGTGCAGAATTCATGATCACAACCTGCAGGGGATTCAACTTCTTATCACCCTTCTACAACCCCACATACTAACAGCCTGGGCTAAGTATATAATTTAGCTACTCATCAATTTTCTCTCTATAGTATTTCAAAAGTTGGGTTTCAACCAAATCATTACCATCACACCACTTTAAAACTCACTAACAATATATTTTATTAACCGAGCTAGATGGAAATAACCCATGTGTTAAGCATCCAAGTTCAATTTTTTGCACATACTTCAGCAAACTTGTTAAAGCTTTAATGGAATGATTTAGCAACAGAAATGATGCTTTACATAAGCTAGGTTATGCAAGTTCAGAAAATAAGAATATCACAATGGTCTAATCAAGTACATGATGATATTGTAAAGGTAATGATATATATATACCTTCAGCAGCTACCGCACACTTCCTCTCCAAGCAGACAACGCATGGATCCTGGCATCCGGGGGCAGATTTACTACTCCATCCATATTCTCTGCAAATGGATCCAAAAGCAATGCAGAAATCAATTTTGTTCATTATGCCAACATTCTAAATCAACTGGACGCCAGACTTGCCCTATATAGAGACAGAAAACAAACTCTCAGCTTGTTCTATGATTTTCTAAACCATTTACATTTTAGTAGAACAACTTATGTCTTCAATATCTTGTTCTGTGCCAACCCAATCAATGTGAGCTTAGCCTTGAGGGGGCAGAGTGAAGAACTGTAACAAGAATGCCAGAAGCATATATTCCATGATGTAGTAACCAAAAGTTGCCAATATTGTCAAGAAAGTTGGTGGCTCCCGAATAAACGAAGAGTTCGTCATTTTATTTTCCACGAATAAAAGTTGCTTTGTTTAGAAGGAAAGAAACGATGAATGGTGCTTTGAGCATAGAGGAGAAGTTAGAAAAACAGTACCATCTCAATACGTGTTTTATAAGCGTTAGGAGATTTTAGGAAATTTTCCATGAATAAAAGCATAATCCATCTAGGTACAAATATCTGAAATCAGAAATAGAATAGACATGTTTGAGCAATAACTCGTAGAAAAGCCAAAATGCTCTTGTTCTCTGAAGTTCGTCTAAACTCTAGATTCCAAAGAAATAGTAAGCATACTGGACAATCACGATGGATACGCTTAAAGAAGTTATATGCTTGCATTCATCATTGTGTGAAGGATGAGCAGTACAAGGAAATAACAAATACCTAGCAATTTGAACAATACTCATAAGGGGCAGCGACAGGTAATGAGAGGGAGTAAGTTTTGGCCGGTCTATAGGCTCTGTGCTGAGAATGTCCTCAAGCCAACCTTTATGCCATGAGCGAGCAACCATCAATGGTGTCCAACTGCGTTATTGATATGAAGGGAATGACCCATCAGTGTCATAATAATACCCTAAACTTTTATTCTAACACCATTCCTATCAAATTCTTCATGGCCACTACTGCTTTCAGTTTCAGTTTAAGGAACGGATCCCGGATATGCCCAATTAATTAAAAGAATCTAAGCTTATTTCTTAAAACTAATTTCTTATGAGTAGTTCAGAAATATTGCATAATACAAAGAATAATCCAAGACTAGTACGTACCCATTTTCATTTTCAGTGGTCAGACTGGCACCCCTGGCGATCAAAATCTATACGAATAGAAAATTCGAGTCATAGCCTCAAAGAGTAAAAAATAATGCATTCATTTAAACTGATTCAGATTTTTTTCCTTCAAATGAAGTACATACTTGACAACATTTGGCATTACCACCGCATGCAGCATAATGAAGAGCTGTGCTCCCAGCACCTATTGGAGTTGTAACAGACAAGCTACTTATATCATCGGAAGGGATAAGAAATCAAACTGTTCAACATCCCATGGGCATGCTAATTCTGGACTTTATATGACCATAGAAACATATCTAAAACGTAACGCCATTAGTTCAGAATCATGTTTTGTTATTGTGAAAAGGAAGATTGACAGATTCGTGAAATGGTAAATTAGGAAGAAAAATAAAGGCTAACATGAAAAAGGTCTCAATTTTCTTTTTTGTTTTTAGTCAAAGAGAAGGCAGAAATTCAAAGGGAGAAACCTATAAGATCAATTACGGTTCCATCGCCCACAGTCACCTCAGAAACAGATGCCCCAAATTCCAGAAGTAACTGCACGCTTTCAACTTGCCCATTAAGGGCTGCCATGTGTAGAGCGGTAATGCCACCATCTGCCGGTTGGTTAATAATCTGAGACAAGGCCCTAAAACACAGAATCAGGAAGTCAATGAACCATCTAAGCATTTCAACCTAGAAATTCTTGAATTTGACATGTACCTATGATCAAACTCTGAGATTGATTCTTCATCGCCCGTTACCTTACTCATTATATCCCTAAAGTTTGGCATGCTTGGAATATAATCAGCAAGAAGAAGCCTGATGCACCGGGAGTGACCATTTGAAGCAGCAAGATGAAGTGCAGTCCCTCCGTTCAAATAATCTGCTTTATGGACCTAAAATGTGCAAGAAATTTATGAATGACTAATAAGTTGCTCACGCTATGCACCAGAGAGCTAACATGAAAGATAAATTTCTCACGTTGGCTCCAAAAAGTACTAAAATCAAAACAACCTCCCAGTGACCCTGTTGACAAGCTTGCATCAAAGCAGTCTGTTGACAAAAGTAAGGAACCCAATGATGAACTCAAGATACAATATGAATTTAATCTTGAAACGCAAGAATTACATCTTAATGGCTAAATGGAAAAGATAATCACGTGTAGTAGAAGATGAAGTGTTTGTGTGTGTGTGTGTGTGTGTGTGTATAATCACAAGCGCGCTGGTCCCTGAAAGAAAAAGTGTAAAGAATGTGAAGAAATTGCAATACCTGACCCCTATAGTTCCTTAAATTAATATCAACTCCTGACTGAAGCAAAAGTTCCACTATCTGCAAGCATGTAAAGGACAAGCACAATGACAATAACCAGTGGGATTCTCTAATCTTAAACGAAGTGAGACCAGCTTCAATAACATTATTAGCAAGCATTTGAAGAGTGAGAACCTCATGATGTCCGTGAGCTGCAGAGTAGTGGAGGGGGGAATTGCGCACACCAAACGTTGAGTAGCGAGCCAATCGTGGATTATACTCCAACAAAGCCTGTGCTTCTTGGAAATCTCCATCTCTTGCAGCTGAAACTAAACGTTCCCCAGATGCAGAACATCCAAAGGAGTTTACCACAGCACTTGCAAGTTTCATGGTATTCACTAATGTTTGAATCCAAAACTGAGGAACTAATTTTCAGAAAATAATAGCTTTAGAGCTCCAGAAAGCTCTTTAAACATGATGATCTCCTTCGATTGTATTTAATAGCAGAGCCAACCCAACTCAAAATATTCAATAGCAGAGCCTACTTCCCAATTTCTATCAATAACAAAAGAATTTCCAAAGACCAAAGCTAATTAGTTCTCATCCAATGAAGAATATCAGGCTCTCAAATCCAAATTTACCTAAAATGTAAAAACTATTTTGAAATATGCCTCCAAGTAACGTAGAAATCACTTTCACCTGGAAAACTCTGCAACTTCTCGGAGAAGATAGCCTAAGAACGAAGCAAAATTATAATGAGCACAGAAGAATGTCGCGACATTAAACGATAATTGCGAAAAGTAAGAACGAAACGTGAATAGGAAATCACAAGTGGGGAAACTGTTTTGATGGAGACGAAGACCTTTTCCTACAATCTCAAACAAAAACTTACAAGAAAGCTGTGTCCCAATGATTATATATTATGTTCGGTCAACTGGGTAGTTGAATTGTTCTTTTCCTCTCCAAGCGTTGTCCCCCGCGGGGGCCTTCCCCTCTGTCAAGATCACTTAAAACATTCTTCAGTCCACCGATTTCTCTGGTCGACTCGCTTGATTCTCTCGAGGACTTCCAAATGATTGCTTCCCTCCATTTTCTGGATTTCGCCATAGTTATTCGTACCTCGTAGAATTCTTGTGGAATATCGAATCGAACACTCGGACTTCAATTTCGGCGCCAAAATCTTTTCACACTCGTGAAAGACGAGGGCAAATTCAAATAGTCTACGTATATTTTGTGTACTTCTTATAAATTCTGATTAAATAATAATGAAAAAAAAATATAAAAATGTCATTTAAATGAATAATGAAACCGTGTAATTAGTTAATATATATATATATATATATATGAAGAAGACATATTGGTCAACAGCGGGTTGTTCAACGTTTCAGAATAATGGAAAAAACGGAGCGTCGTGAGCTTTTATTAATAAGCATGAAAGGGAAAACAAATATAAAAAGTTGCCATGTGGGACATGGGTTTTATTTAATCTTTCCTATCCCAACTCATCATTCCCAAAGTTTTGACTTTTTATTTTTATTTTTTAATTCAAAAATGCATTTTGTTTTAAACTTTTTTTTTCTAAAATACTTTTATACAAAATTTGTTTGATTAGTTTACTAAAAGGATTATACTAATATCAAATTACTATTTATTAAGTTTATGTTTAAAATGATATTTGATAGTTGTCGTCCGAATTAGTCGCTAACAATATTTTTTTAAAGGTATTCCGTTGTTATACGTTTTAACATATAAACAATTGTTCTTATAATTACCAAACTTTATGTTTCCAAGTAAAAACTTAAACACAAACATATACACTCGTGCACATGCAATTGATTGATTTTTGTTTGATATCATCCCATATTTGATATGAGATTAATATTTGATCTTATTAATCATTCTAGACTAAACTAAATATTTAATTAATTCCAATGCTGATTAAATAATCATATCTATCAAAGTGTGGTCCAAAGATAACGGTATATGAGTTTTATTTATATTTTCTTTTCGTCTATCTTTTATAATAGTGAAGTTTTAGGTCGTATCTTAGTCTAATTAATGTAACCACCAATAGTTAAATTTACGTCTTATATTTACTTATTCTAAAGTTTTAAACGGTGTATTTATGTGAAAATTAAATAAATTTTAAAAGATGTCATAAAACATAAAACATAATCTCTGTCTAAACAAATAAAATTTGAATACCCAATGGAAAGAAAACATATATGACATCATTTACTAAAAAAATAAAAAATTTAACACAATATCCAATCCACAAATACAAGTAACTTAGGTTTAAAAAGCCCTCAATCACACATTAAAATTGAGCATTGAATTTTGGGAGCCTCTCGCAATGGGGAGAGGAGGCAGGGCACACGATTTAAATTTGTTTGGACTCATCTACCACGCAAAGTCAAAAGGAAGGTAGCACCACAAGTGAAAGAAGCAGACAAAAAGGTGGAGAGGCCCTTCTATAAGGGGTGTCTGTCCCTGCATAAAAAGTCAAGTGCCAAAATCCAACACAAAAGTTCAATTAAAAATTGTCATTTTCCGTCCCCCCCCAATGAAATACCCTTCGTCTCAAGAAACCCCTTTTATTTTAACTAGATTTTGAAACAGGACCACTGGAGTAAATTTATAGGATGGATTACAGATGCATCGTTTCCAGCCGGAGTATGCCTGCTGTGCTGCAAACCAATTCAATGAAATCAGTAAATGAAGTAAACTCCGTTATTTTACTTGTAATTGAAATCATTGCAATAATTGCGTTCTTGTTTTGTATCCCAGAAACAGCCTGCAAACTGACAGTCAAACCTTTTAGCCACTGATCTGAGATCTAATCTTTTTCTTAAACACTTTTATTACCCTCTTCTCATCTCTCCATCTGTCCCATTTATTTCATTTTCTGATCTCTCTCCAACCCATTTGACTCGCACACCCCAAAACCAAGGCTATGGAGTGACCTCTTTTTTTCTTTGATTAACATGGATTCACTGCTTCTCCAAGTAAACGGAAGATTCTTCCCTTCGCCGCCACAGCTACAGCCTTACTATCTTGATGCACGGCCTCCTCCTTTTGCCCAGCCGAGTGGATTCAACTTGGAGAACAAGGTGAGTCCAAGTATACTCCTCATCATAATCATTCTAGCTATCGTCTTCTTCGTCTCTGGTTTGCTTCATCTTCTCGTTAGATTCCTCTGGACTCCCCCGTTACAGAGAGACCCTGAAAGTTCAGACAATGTTACTGCCTTTCAAGGTCAATTACAGCAGCTCTTTCATCTCCATGACTCTGGGGTTGACCAGTCCTTCATTGATACACTTCCTGTTTTCCATTACAAAGCCATTATTGGATCCAAGTCCCCATTTGATTGCGCTGTTTGTCTATGTGAGTTTGAGCCTGAGGACAAGCTCAGGCTGTTGCCTAAATGCAGCCATGCCTTTCACACAGAGTGTATTGATACATGGCTTTTGTCTCACTCAACCTGCCCCCTTTGTAGATCTAGTTTGCTACCGGATCATTTCTCTCCACATACCAGTTATGCGCCAATTGTTCTTGTTCTCGAATCTGGGAGTGAGAGCTCTAGAGATAATGTGTCGAACACAGAGGCTACAAATCCGATTACAGGGTCAAATTCGCAAGTGGGTCTTGGTGGGGATAGCGAATTTGACGCTGGGTCGAGCGAGATTGGGAAATTAGAGGACTCAAAAGCAACTGTAGTGACTGTGAAGCTTGGAAAATACAAAAATATCGATGCTGGTGAAGGTGGAAGTAGCGGGAACAAGAATATGGATTCTCGTAGGTGTTTTTCAATGGAGTCTTTTGAATATGTAATGGAGGAGAATTCGTCGCTGAAAGTGGCCATTAGGAGCACCCCAGCGAAAAAGCAGCCAAGCAGGAAGCCAGCTCTGCCATTGACACCAGGTTACAGAGCAGCCATGTCCGAATGCGACTGCGAATCCAGAAGAGAGTTCCGACTCAGTGGGATTGAACCGTTTCGAGAAGTGAAAAGGGGCGAGAACACTGATAGAAATTGCAAGAAAATAGACAGTTTCTCAGTATCGAAGATTTGGCTAAGAGGAAAAAACCAGAGAGAAACGCCCACAGAATCATCAAGAAGGGCAGTTTCGTTTCGATTTCCCATTCAGAAGAATGGTGGGGATTGGAATGCTTCAGAGATGGGCGTTTCCAGATGGGAAAATGAAATAATCCGAAATGAAACGGAATTGGATGAAGAAAACCAGAGTCGTTGCAGTCTCGATTCTCAATTCAATCAATCTTTCGCGAAGAGAACGTTGGTATGGCTGATGGGAAAACAAAACAAGGTTACTCACTTCGAATCATCGTCACCTTCATCCTGTATTTCAAATCTCTAATTCTTCTCTGTTAAATTGTTAATTTCCTTTCCTTCAAATTCGATTTCTTGTTCAGATAGATATGAAATCGATTAAAGAAAATTAGTCTAAGCAAAATAATAATAATGGGGGCTGTTGAATTTAGTTGCGATAGAAGTAATTAGATTCAGAATTGGGATTCAGGAACAGATGAACTAATTAAATCGATGGGACATGAAATGCATTAAATATGAAATGGGGATTTAAATTCAAATGAACCGGAAGAAGCAGAGACGGAGGCGAGTTGTAGGGGCAATGGGCTGTTTGCATTTAATGGATACAAATTTTCATTTATTAGTTTCGGGGCTCTAAATAATAATGGCTGAAATTAATGCGGTCACGCCAGATGTGCCGAAATGGAAGGCATTGTCAGTTGGAATTTTTGTTATTTTCTGCTTAAATTATTGAATTTCTAAAATCTCCATCATTTTATACGTATAGATTTTGTTTTCATAATTTAAGGGAAATTTTTAAAAATATTTTTTCAGCACCATCTATTATTTCATTGGTTATATCAATTAAACTTCATAATTTTCGTAATTAAATTCATTTCGACTCTCATCTTAAATATAAATTTTAAATAAAAGAGTTAAATTGATTCGTGATATATTATAAATTTAATTGATATGATTTTATGTTCACTCTAAGAAAAATAAATAATGTTTTGGTTTGTTTTGAATTTTGAACATGGGGGTTTATAAGGTGGGTGGGTAAATTTGAACGTAGAATAATCAATTATTTATTATTTTATTTAAGGGGCTTTTTTTTTTTTTTTTTTTTTAAAGTTAAGTTGGATTAAAATCACATCAGATTTCATCGAAGGCCCATAGAAAATAGGGTTATAAGTGTAAATTACCCAGAACAAAAGAGTCTAAATAAAGGCCCAAAGGGCGGGTTGGGCATCTTGAAATACGAGTTAAGTTATGGGCTACCACGGCCCAAATCAACCATTGGGCCTGTTCTTTTTGGAGAAAATCAACCATTGGGCCCGTTATTGGGCCCGTTAGTGTGCTCATAGCATTTGTTTAGTTATTTGTAGTTATGGGGTTGATGGTATGATGACTGCTAAGTAAGACAACCAATTAATTTAGTAAACATGTCATTAGAAGAAAACAGCAACAGTAGACGGCGGCTTGAATTTGTCCACAAAGGATAACTAATAATTATTAATTTCTGACGACAAAGCGACAAAAACCTGAAAATTATGCCAAATATAAAAAAACAAGTGTCTGAAAAGGGGAATTCAGTTTCAACAAAAACAAGAACAAAAATCATAATAAGGTGAAGGGTTTGGGAGACTGAAATGCTACTTTGAAGCTTTAAAATGAAGGAGAATAATGATGTGGAGGTGGAGGGGAGGTGATTGAGAGATCCGCATTACAGCAAAAAGTGAAAAAAGAAACACAAAAATTCAGGGAAAAAGAGATGAAAAAGAAGAACAGGTGGATGTCCACTTCAACTAGGAGTGCCGGTTCTGGACATCAACTACAATATTTGTAGATTTTCAATGTATATTAATCTAAAAACTATTTGTTTAGTAGAAATTGTTGTTCTTATTGTAATGGGTCATGAAATTAAATTATGAATATGAGACACTGATTTGACAAATTGTAGAATGTTTGTTTGGGAGAACATGCTGATTTGAGGGGAGAACCCACATGACAAAGTTTTCATCGCTGTTCAGAGAACAGCCAATTTCTCACTCAACCATTCCCATTTTGGATCATTCATGTTTGCTTTTAACAAATGACTGAGCGATGGCACAGCAGCCTCCAACACAGTGCTGCAAGAAGACTGGATCAAAAGGGTCGTGAGTCTAGAGGGAAGCTCGTAAAAAGTCCAAAATCATTCTGAAGGTGGGAACTGGAGGCGGTGCGGCGCTCTTTTCTACTGGAGGGTTATCCACTCACGTGGGGTTTCGGTCTATTGTTGAAAGGTTCGGTTCCACTTTGGTTGGCTTTCCCAAATTTTGCTTTTCTTCCTTTCTTCGCATCATCACTCAACAACTCCTATTCCCAGTTCAAACTCTGATTACCTCAATACGCAACACAACCTAGATCGCCTCTCTCTCTCTCTTTTTCTTCCTCTGTGCTTCTCCTCCAGCTACTAGGCCATGCTGCTGCTATTTTGATGGGTCATTGAGAATTTCTCGTTTCAGCTTCTTTCTTTTGCTTATGGGCATGGAACTGAGGAAGGAAAAGCTTGTTAGGTGATTTTTTCTTCTTCATTTGTTTCTAAGAATGTAGCATGTTTGAAAGCGTTGTAATTCTGTGCTGAATCTGTTAGTCCAATGGAAACAATGGAAATCTTAAAAGTTTTGGGGCCTGTTCTGTTTTCTTGTCGAGAAAATGTGGTGGGATCTTTATTTTTTATTAGATGGAAACGGAAGAAGACTAGAACTCTGCAAAATCGTCTGGCCTGTAAGTCTAGTTCATTATTTGCTTAAGGAGTCGTAAACGTAGGCTACTTTAACTTGCTTTTGTCGGGAAGAAACCAAAAGTTGTCTGTCATACATAATCACGCAAATGTTCTATTTTGTTTATTTATGTGGAGTAGCTTTAAAGCTGTGATTTCTTGTGCTTGTAACCATATAATCACTATGTTCGTATGCAATTAGGATCTCCTTGTCTGTCTTTTCGTGTTTTTATCACCACAGAAAATTAGATTGTACTTGTTTGAAACATAATGAATTTACAGTTTTTATTCGTATCATGAACTCATCTAAACCTAAGTATGAAAAGGTCTGGGAAGTGAGTATTGTTTGGCATTTTTGTTTATTCAATGCTTACGAAGAACCGTAGCAAAAGGAACTTTATGTATATAAGTAAGGCGTTTATAGACTATTGTTTAACTGTTATGGTCACCATTTTATTCCTGAAATCAATAGGTTTTATTCTGATCACAAAAAACATAAGAAATCTTCCATTGGGAACAACAATGAAGCAGGGCAACTTGAGAAGTCATCATCGAAATACTATATTCCATCGTCGACATTCTTAATACCTGACAATGGATTAGGGGCAAGCAAAAGTAAATCTGCTGAAACTTTTAGAACTGAGAAGTCCAAAGTGTTTCCAGAGGACCATGAGCCATGGAGCAGAAGAATACTAGACCCTGGCAGAAAAATTGTTTTGAAATGGAACCGGGTGTTCATTTGCTCATGTTTATTGGCACTCTTTGTTGACCCGCTGTACCTTTACTTGCCATCTTTGGCTGGGAATGGGAAATCCTCATGTGTGAGGACAGACTGGAAGTTGCGAATTGTTGTGACCTGTTTCCGGACTGTTGCAGATTTTTTCTATCTTCTGCACATGATTATCAAGTTCAGAACAGCTTATGTTGCTCCTAGCTCTCGAGTTTTTGGGAGAGGTGAGCTTGTGATGGATTCGAAGATGATAGCAAAGAGGTATCTTAGATCTGACTTTTTTGTCGATCTAATTGCCACGTTGCCTCTCCCTCAGGTACTTCATTGAGACTTCCGTCTCTCAAACTTTGACTTTATATTTGGTGTACTGTCTTTAATCTCCATAGTTCATATGGCATTTTCCATTTCTTGCTTGGGGGAAATGTAAGGACAGAACGAACTCTGTAAAACTATATCATACCCTTATTTTGGTAAAAGTAGTGCTCTTACTGAGATGAGCAAAAATACCTGTAACGACCCAAACCCACCGTTAGCAGATATTGTCCTCTTTGGGCTTTCCCTTTCGGACTTCCCCTCAAGGCTTTAAAACGCGTCTGCTAGGAGAAGGTTGCCACACCCTTACACATGGTGTTTTGTTCTCCTCCCCAACCAATGTGGGACATCACAATACCTCATAATTTTAGCAATTATCACTTCTTTAATGTTGTAAGTTGAGGAATGAAATTATTTACTATGGTACTCGGGGCATTGCTGGTTAGTAAGATTAACTATTATTATCAGATTAACTATTATTATCCACCATCCATATGCTTTATATGGTATGACAATGATGATTTTCTTAGTCAAGGCATGATGTGGGAATTTTCCATTCGTGCTAACGCTAACCTACTCATGTCCAGGCAGTAACAAAATGCTAGCACATCTTTCTCAACCTGCTTCTTAACAAGGAGAGTTTTGTTTCGTCTAATACTCTTCAATTTGGTCCATTGAAGGCAAGATAGTTTTTTGTTACGGGAAGGGTGCGTGAACTTGTAAGAAGGCTTAATCCTTAGCCTGTTTGTCAAAGTTAAGGGGAAATTATATGGGATTGTCTCTTTAGATCTAGGAATATGTAACTGCCACACCTTTTTTTCAGGCTTCTCTTTTGTAGTGGTGGTCCGACAGAATGGATGGTTGGTGGAGGGGATTAAAGTTCATGATTAGGCTTATTTTCAGAGAGTTGAACTTTTGAGTGTTAGGTGATACTCTTTTGAAGTAGGAACGTAAGAATAAGATATATACTTAACGAGTTGGGAGTTGGTCTTAATGAACGATTTGAGAGAAAAATAGGCAATATTGTTGTTACGTTCCTATTCTGGTGATACTCATTTCCATGAATTTGTTTGACCATCCTAATTTAGTTATTAGATTTTTAACAGAGACTTGTAACTGCGTCTTCCGTGCAGATTGTCATCTGGTTTATCATACCCGCAACAAGAAGTCGTCTAACTGATCATAAAAACAATGCGCTTGCGCTTATTGTTCTGCTTCAATATATTCCGAGATTGTATTTGATTTTCCCTCTTAGTTCAGAGATCATCAAAGCGAATGGAGTTGTTACAAAAACTGCTTGGGCAGGAGCTGCTTATAATCTTCTACTCTATATGTTGGCTAGCCATGTAACTCTCTCATATCTCTCTCTCTCTTTCTCATGTGACACATAAATATGTAAATGCCTGTGCTGAGGATTTCAATATCTAATGCTATTAAGAAAACATGACATAATCTTGGTTATGTTCCTACTTTTTGAGGTAATTCGCCATCAGTAACGTTACCTTATTTTGCGTTTGGCAGGTTCTAGGTGCGACATGGTATTTGCTGTCAGTTGATAGATATACATCATGCTGGAAATCATTATGTAGGAAGAAGGAATATAATCCACTAGAATGCAATCCAACTTTTTTTGATTGCGATACACTTAACCTTATTGACCGCAATACATGGGCTAATAGTACACTTGTTTTCGACAAATGTGGCCCTAGTGGAATTTTCAAGTATGGCATTTTTGGGAATGCAATGTCAAAGAATGTTGTCTCTTCAAGCTTTGTTGAAAAGTATTTCTATTGTTTGTGGTGGGGCTTGCAAAACCTGAGGTATGATTTTCTTTTCGTTGACTTAATTGCTTGGAAAATGTCCTTAAAGTGTAACAGCTAGAACATTCTATGATAAAGTATAAACAATGTTCTTCATAATGTTATTGGGCGGTCATGTCACTGGATCCCCATGGTTAGGAAAGCATTCTTTTGACAGAATGATGTTGGCTTGTTATTGACTTCTCCAACTTTCCTGTAAATGCTCTAGAGCTCTTCCCAAAGGCCTTCACTAAAAAGTTATTTCCGGCATAGTTTATCTTAGAACCAACCCTAGCATGAAAAGATCCCTGGTGATACATGAGCAGAGTGAAAGCTAGCTGAGTATCGATATGTTTGTAAGCAATTTTATTTCTGATCTCGAGGAACTATGAACCATCGTTGGGATGTGGAAAGTAGCATTTACACAAGATGGCAAATGAGTTTGTTCTTTGTGGAATGAATTTGGCTTCATGTACTGTGAGATCCTACCTCAGCTGGAGGGGGGAACAAAACATTTTTGGAAACTTCTCCCTAGCAAACGTGTTTTAAAACCTTGAGAGAAAGTCCAAAGAGGATAATATCTGCTAGCGGTAGGCTTGAGCTATTACAAAATAGTATCAGAGCTAGACTAGCGAGGACGCTGGCCCCCAAGGGGGGTGGATTGTTAGACCCCACAACGATTGGAGAGGAGAACGAAGCATTCCTTATAAGGGTGTGGAAACCTCTCCCTAGCTGACGCGTTTTAAAATCTTGAGGGGAAGCCCAAAAGAGAAAGTCCAAAGAGGACAACATCTGCTAGCAGTAGGCTTGAACTGTTACATGTATTCTTGAACTGTTACATGTATTGATCTCGAACATTTTATGGCTATATGCTTTGTTCTGCTAATTGAAAGTTTTTGTTGTAAACTTGCTACACATGAAAACCTATGGACTTGCTATTATATTGTTTAGGCAACTGTATAGAACACTCAGCATAGGTTCTGTACTGATTACATGGATGGCAGACTAGTACAGCTTGATGTATGATCTCATTCTTTTTTTAAAATTATTATAGATGGTTCTTTAATCCTTCATTTTTTCCTGGAAAAATACTGAATAACTTCTTATTTATTTTGTCAGTTCATATGGACAGAATTTGGAAACAACCACTTTCATTGGTGAGACACTGTTTGCTGTGCTTATAGCCATCTTAGGCCTTGTATTATTTGCCCATCTGATTGGGAATATGCAGGTGAGAGACTGAGGGATAAAATTGTGTTCTTTATTCATTGAATTCATAATTTGAGAATTAAGATGCGCTTGTTTCTATTAAACCTAACAACTCTAAGAGAGGCTCATGCTTTGGTTTCCTGGATGATCTTTTTGCTTAATGGTCATCATAGACGTGGTTGGGTTACACAATTTTTTCCACACCCTTTAAATTTTTTCTAAGGCGTTTCCACAAAAATTCTTAGTACAGTGATCTTTATCCCTTTGTCTTGTCGTCTAATTGAATTCATTATCATGTGCTGTTTTAATTTTTCTTTTAATGCAGACGTATCTGCAATCCCTCACTGTGAGACTTGAAGAATGGAGACTAAAGCGAAGAGACACTGAAGAGTGGATGAGACATCGTCAACTCCCTGAAGACTTGAAGCGACGTGTTCGACGTTTTGTACAATATAAGTGGGTGGCAACTCGAGGAGTTGATGAAGAAGCCATCTTACAGAGCTTGCCGGCTGATCTTCGACGAGATATTCAGTGCCACCTCTGTCTAGATCTTGTCCGACGAGTACGATTCTATTACATATATCTTCTTTATTTTTTATTGGAGCCAAAGACATAAGTTTGAACGGGCATCATATGCATTCTAGTTCTCATCTATCAAGTTGTCGAGCCACACAATGTGAAGGCTTATGGTTCTGCAACTATCATCTAGTATTCCTTAAAACTTCACAAAAAAGAACAAAAAATTCTGCAGCGATTCATTTCTTGTGTAGATGTGGTTATATGCTAAAAGTTCATGAATTGAGTTGTCACCCATGACTCACTAAGCAGGTTGAAGCACTCTTTTTTCCCTATTTTGCAGGTCCCTTTCTTCTCACAGATGGATGATCAGCTACTAGATGCAATATGTGAACGTCTGATATCCTCCTTGAGCACTGAGGGTACCTATATTGTTCGAGAGGGTGACCCAGTAACCGAGATGCTGTTCGTTATCCGAGGCAGATTGGAGAGTTCTACTACAAATGGAGGTCGCTCTGGTTTCTTCAACTCCATAACGTTGCGTCCTGGAGACTTTTGTGGGGAGGAACTACTTTCTTGGGCGTTGCACCCAAAATCCACCACCAACTTGCCCTCCTCAACTAGAACAGTCAGAGCGCTCAATGAAGTTGAAGCTTTTGCACTCCGTGCTGAAGATCTTAAATTTGTAGCCAACCAATTTAGACGTCTGCACAGTAAAAAGTTGCAGCACACATTCCGCTTTTACTCTCATCATTGGAGAACATGGGCAGCTTGCTTTATTCAAGCTGCTTGGCGTCGCCATAAGAAAAGAATGATGGCAAAAGATCTCTTAATGAGGGAATCGTTTATATTATCTGAAGAAGTGGCTAGTGAAACTGGCCAAGGAGGAGGGGAACAATTTTGTGTTGTTTCAAATCCTTCTCAGACAAAAATGAATCTGGATGTTACCTTACTGGCTTCAAGGTTTGCTGCAAACGCAAGGAGAGGCGCTCAGAAAATGAAAGATGACATGCCAAAGCTGCAGAAGCCTGATGAACCCGACTTTTCCATTGAGCCAGATAGATAACAGTTTCCAGTAGTGTCAAAGGCTATATTTCTCTATTAGAAGGATGAAGTCCATTTCAGATGTGCATCCCTTTTCTGTCATCTGGCATTTCAGACCTTACAGGGACCTGTCTGTTTCTGTATAGTTTTATCAATTACCAGGAACGCAACATCACAAACTGTGTATTAATGTCATAACCAGTAAGTTGGTCTCATTACAATATGTTTTAACTCTTAATAGACAGTAACTGAGTTCGTAGGATGGTTAAACGAGCTGCTGCAAGCTGCAAGCTATACTTCACCAGACTGTAGACAGAACCTCAGCCACACTTGTGTTCAGACGGTGCAGACAGTGCGCTGTGTCACAATCCAACTTGCGGCCATGCACAACACGCTTTGGATGAGCATGACTGTGACACTATGTAGGGATGAGACTTACCGCTGGGCTAGATATTTTATGATCAGCGACATATATTACATAACACATACTTGTCCTTTTTTAGAATTTTCTGACTTCTCCGTTATCCCTAATTTTGATTTCCAATGAAGTGTGTCACTGAATATGAACATATGTCAAGACTGCCTTAGATTCAAGAGGTTGTAAAAGTAACCCTGTTCAGAGGTTCATGTTGACTTTGATCAGGCCTTGCAAATTTATCTCAGTTTTCCAGTTTATCAATGGACGAACAGTAATGGATGTTCAAAAGGTTTTATTTCATGTCAAATCCAATCGTTTTTTGCATTCTGATTGGAGCGATTGATGAAAGAAAAGTGAAGCAATGTTCCATTGAGTATGATGCAATGGAATACAATTCTTAAGGTCTGGCATCAATGTTGGTTCCATTACATTCTCTCTTTCATGGAGTATACCTATCGATGTCATAGAACTCTATGTTCTTGTACTTCTGAGAGATTATCTCAGCTTGTACTTTTCTGGCAGTGTCTGTAGCACAACCGACAAGAATGAGAACAGAGGTTCCTGCAAATCCTCGAAATGCTGTTAAGTGTGTTGTTTGCTCAATCACCGCTGGACCAGCAGCAAGGATTGCCAAGAAAGCAGAACCAAGAACTGAAATCCGACTTAGAACCTATAAATTAGTAAACAGGAAGCCATAATCAATCAATAGTCATTTTAGGTGCACAAAATATTCAGTTGAGAGCAACTTCACTGAGCCAGATTATTGATTCAACAGCAAGAACTTCGAAACAAGCACATCACGTTAGGTGAGGCAAAATTACCGCTTTCAGAAACGAAGCTGTACTTTTGCCCGGACGGACGAGGGGAATTGAAGCACCCTGCCGCTTCAATTGTTCGCTCACATCATCGGGATCCAACTGTAGGAATGTGTAGTAATAGTTGAAGAAGGCTATCAAAAGGATGTTGGTTGGAAGATAGAATGAGCCTGAGAAAATCCCATGTGTTAGTTTAGGAATACCAGGAAGTCCTGTCTACCAATTATGAGAAACCCTGTACACTTTAATGTGATTGAACAGTAAAGTAACTGAACCAGTTCTTAAAAAAATTGAAACTTTATTACAAACTTAACGCGAATATACCATATTGTAATGGCCGCAAGATAAAGAGTTTCATCAGTCTCAAAGTACTAAGCCCTCATGTTATTTTCAATTGGCAGTAAACCAAAACATCTTACCTCCTGGATTTAAAGCAAATGCAGCGTTCTTTAGGACAGATAAACCCGTGAAGCGAGCTAGAGTACCCGGCAGGGACAACGTAGATGTTGAAAAAATGATCGGCATTACACCAGAACTATTTACCTGTGCATAATGAACTTAGTAAAATAAATATGAAACTTGTACAAAATTCTTGTTGGTTACCCCAGATTACAAATTTATGAATTTAGAAATGAGAGAGCATGGATAAAGATTTGAAATTGTAACATAATGTATGCTATTGTCCTCTTTGAGCCTTTCCTTTCAGACTTCCTCTCAAGATTTTTAAAACACGTTTGCTAAGGAGAAGTTTCCACACCCTTCTCCCCAACTGATAAGGGATCTCACAATCCACCCTCCCCTTTTGAGGCCCAGCATCCTCGCTGACACTCTCGTTCCCTTCTCCAATTGATGAGGGACCCCTCAATCTACCCCCTTCGGGCCTAGCATCCTTGCTGGCACACTGTCTTGTGTCCACTCCCCTTCGGGGCTCAACCTCCTCACTGGCACATCGCCCGATGTCTAGCTCCGATACCATTGTAACAGCCCAAGCCCACCGCTAGCAGATATTGTCCTCTTTGGGCTTTCCCTTTCGGGCATCCTCTCAAAGTTTTTTAAAATGCTTCTACTAAGGAGAGGTTTCTACACCTTTATAGAGAATGTTATGTTTTGTTTTCCTCTCCAACCAATGTGGGATCTTACAGAAATTAAGACCTCCGAGTTGGCAGTTAGCTATAATTACTACATCAAAGTCTGCAGGACTTTTAAAGTTTAAGCTTCTTTTAAGGTTAAAAGTTAATTACTGACTAATATAATTTTTCGATGACATAAGAACAAAGCAGGAAAACAAACCTTGAAGGGAAGGTAAGCAGATTTCTGAAGCCCTCCACCGCTGCTTGTGTATCTTGAAGCATAGTTGAGCGGGATTTTCCTTTCTGCTTCCTGAAAACATTGGTTCAGATAAATTATAATCACATATAATAAGACTTCTTATGTAATGAGGAAATAAAAGGTAAATATATCAAATCAACCATTACTTACCTGAACATATACGATTCCAAGTACCAATAGAAAGAAGGAGATTATAATAGCAACCAATCCAACATAGTTACCATCCTGTAAAGCTTGTGCAGCTGTTCTTCCAAAGGATGCTGGTAGATAGGAGATGATGCTGGTGAATATTAAAAGAGATGTCCCATTACCTAGCTTTAGGTCTGTGATCCGTTCCCCAATGTACGTTGTTATGACTGAGCCAAGTGTTAATAAAGTAACAGAAGAAAGCACCCACTCTGTACTAAAATCATTAACATAGGGGCGAAGGTACAGAACTTGACCAATTGCCTGTGTAGGAAATGGGAGCTTAATTAAAGAATCTTAAAATAAAAGCTCACAAATTTTATTAGGAACTATATGATCATTGCCTAAGATCCTTCCGAATTCATTTGGCTATTGCTCCAGATTTTTGCTTGCATCTACTACAGTTTGAATAGGTGCCTACTTGGATATAAATTTTTTTAAATCCTTCCAGCAGAAACGTTTGGTGTCTCTGAGCAGGCTTTGGGGTAGAATCAAGTATAAAAAGCTCAAAATACTTGTATCCGTTCTTTTTGAAAGTGCAAGTTTTATGTATTTACCTACAGAATGTCCATTTAATATGTAATCCAGTAAAACTAAGTGAGTTAAGCCCAGCTTCTACAGTTTTCCCTTCTGAAGTAATCTAAACTTATTATAGGCCATATTGAGTAATCAAGCTCCTTACTTGTACAATTGCAAACCCAACTGAGGCATATCGAGTGTATTGAAGAATTTTCTTTCGCCCAGCTTCACCTTCTCTTTTCTGAAGTTCTTGCAATTTTGGATAAATTTGTGTAAGAAGCTGGAAGACAATTGATGCATTGATGAAGGGAACAATGCCAAGGGAGCATATCCCTAATCTGCCAATGCCTCCACCAGAAAATGAATCTAAAGTGCTCAATAAGCTGTTCTGATCCAAGTTCCCAACAAAAGCCTCTCGGTTCACTCCACCAAGAGGGATATAGATTCCAAGCCTTGATAATGCTAAATAGCCCAAGAGCTGTAGAAATTTTCCTGGCAATGGACCTTTGAAGAAGTCCCCTATGTCAATGGAACTGTCCTCGATTGCAGCTGCAAGGTCAACTTAGTTTCAGTAATGCAGTATGAAAGATACATCAAACTACAACATTGAAGGACAAGAAACAAACCTGCCAATCCACGTGCTGAGGGACCTTTATCTCGTTTTGTGCTTGAAGAACTGTCAAATGTTTGCCCCCAAAAGCCAAGAAAACTTTCCCACCCACAACTTAATTCAGAAGAAAGATCTGGACGGATTCCCAAGGGATCAAAAACTGAGCTCTCAGAACTGAAAAAAAGAAACTACTATCATGTCAATTATGGACCAACAACCATTAAAGGACATTGAAATCCAATTGAAATAACAGGACTCAAATGGGAAAAACCAGGATATGTAAGCAGCCCTTGGGGAGCCTATTTATGGACAGCTTTTGGGTTTTAAACCAAGATACGTTCTTTTAACACTTGGTAACATGTAGACCAAACTTCAACCCAGCCTTCCAAAGACATTCTTATCTAATTTAACTTTTCTACATTCCTAAGTACCGCAAAAGCATAATCTTGCTCAAGAAGCATCGGCTAACAGTTCGGCCCAATTCTTCAGGGGAAACTCCTTCTCTAATGTCAGTGAAGCATGGAAAATTTAGAGAGCACAAAAATATGTAACTGAACTACGCCATATGCTCTGGCAAAACAAAAGGTACAGAAAAACACCCAAAATTCTACAGCCAGAAGAAAAACCCATATGAGAAAATCTCATGAGGCAAAAGTGCAAGACTAATTCGAGTAATTGAAGTGCAATGAGCAGAAAAAGAACATAAATGCTGGAGACCCACCTGTTGGAAGTGAGGCCAAGGTTCCAGGACTTGGTAGCGCGGGGCTTGTTAGGAACAGAGAAGGACGCTCGGGTGAATGAAAGTCTAGGCCTTGGAAAGCGCTTAGAATTGGTAAGATATTGGGTGGAGAGGGTGAAGCAAAGGGGCGAAGAAGAAGCTGCAGCAGCTTCTCTGACTGATATCAACATTATTTACTCCCACCACAGTTTCGGTTTGTGAAAGGCTAACGTTGAGCGACGCTCGGTGGGTTAGGCGTTTGCCTCATCGCCCTATCCATTTCTCTCCTTCCCCTTTTTGGATTTTGTAACCTTTCTTTGAGTTTGACCCCAACTCAATTTTTTTATAATATGCAGTTGAATTTGTTGGATAGAAATCAATGTATTTGATATTTTAGATTTACCCGTATAAATTCAATCATAAGAATTTCATCAAAATTAAATCTAGAGTAATTATACATTTTTAAAAGGACTCGTGTTGATCAATGTGTAGGAAAATGTCGGAACTATCAAGTATCGAATTTGGATTTCAAATCTTGGACGTAGGAAATTACCGAAGCATGGAGATAGTACAGCCACGAGTAAAGCGGACTACGAATTTGGATTTCAAATCTTGGACGTAGGAAATTACCGAAGCATGGAGATAGTACAGCCACGAGTAAAGCGGACTACCCAGAGGGAAAATGTCCTAAACATGATAAATCTAGGATGAAAAATTAAAAAATTTGGAAAAAAACTAATTGTCATTATCAATGCAGATGTTTTCTTTTCTTCACCGAACATATTGCATTCAACATGAAACAAACAGTTATTGAATTCATATCTCCCATTAACATCGATAATAGGTAACTAAACATGTGGATTCCAAGAGGGACAACATGTCATGGGGGACTCCACACAAATATTTCTGTGGCGTTCAATTTGAATCTGAGAGGGTATGAAGTTGAACGCAGAAGAAACACAAAGCGGCGGCTGCGGCCACGAAGCAAAGGAAGCAAACGCTCCTCTCCCTTTGTCGCTTTCTTATTCTCCCACTATCAGCCACACAAAATGGCCGAGCTTTCAGAATTTACGCAACTTCACGTCAATAATATTTTGGCTTCTGCCCTTTGAATCCGCGTTAGAGTCCTTAACCAAAACTCCGCCTACAAAGTGTTGAGCCAAAAAGGACACAAAAGCTTTCGCTCATCTTTGTCATTTCCATATTTGACCCATATCATTGCACCTGCAAATAAACAATGCTTTCTTTTTTCTTTACATTTTAGAACTCATGAGAGGAAGACCCACGACAGAGAATACTGGATGGAGGTGAAGGCAATTGAATTAAATAATTCCAAGGGGAAAAGAAAGAAAAAGATCCTGTTTTTTTTTTTTTTTTTTTTTTTTTTTTTTTTTTTTTTTTTTTTTTTTTTTTTTTTTTTTTTTT
>NW_019268519.1:1923098-2069445 GCF_002738365.1 Cucurbita moschata | reverse complement strand
TTTTTTTTTTTTTTTTTTTTTTTTTTTTTTTTTTTTTTTGTCGAAGCTCCCTATCAATCTCCTTCTCTGCTTTCTGTTTATCAACTATTTGTTTGTGGCCTATCTAGAAGCTGTTAAAACACCTTCCCTCTCCTAGCCTTGGGGGAAAACTATATATGCATATATACAAGCTTCTCAAGAAGTTGAAATAATGAAAGTATTCTCATCACCCATTTACTGCTGTCACTACTTTGATCTTACTTGGTAGCCCATCTCCTTGGCTTCCGCTGCCTGATTCACGGTCTACTTCCAGAGCAACCACTACTGACTTGTCTCGCATGCTGCCTGCTGTTTTTGGAAAGCAGGCCTTGAGTTGGCTGAAGCAAGGAACTAGTGCTTTCTCTGCCCATTCTTCTAAACCAGTTTCCCCCAACCATACCCCAGCTACAATTTTTTGAACAGCCTGGTCTTGTAACTCGATCGACACTCCCTCTCCAATAATGCTGGAGAATTTCTCGTTGATTGAAGTTTTAATGTCGCAGGTTAAGTGATTGAAATTGACTGGCTTGAAGATAATAACATCGTCGACGATTTCCCGAAGCTCACTCAATACTGGTGAAGTTGTGGTTGATTCCATCTTGCTTAGCCCATATTCATCTTCATAATCAATTGTGAGGTCGCTTGAATTGTTTGACCCATCTGCAGTGTCGTCCTCTGTATTAGCGGCCTCATTCAAATCAAAAAACAAGCCTGGATTTGTATCTTTCCTGGGTTTTGTGGACCTTTCTTCATTACAAAGCCAGTTTGCTCGACGCTTTGGTAGCCTTTCTGATAGAGATAACCTCAATTGCCAATTTTCAGTAGCTAAATTTGCAAGCTCCTTTTCTCCAAGACTATTATGATCATACAAGTACTTTAGATCGTCAGGTAGCCAGCCAGTTGTAAGGATGAAAATAACATTACCAAGGCTGATTTCACGGCCATGGGAATCAGTAAGCCGACCGCTTTCTATTGCCCGTTTTATACTCCCACGAAATAGAACATCTGCTTCATCAATGTTCTCAAGAACTATCACTGAAAATGGATTATTCCGAACAGCCTCTGAAATTTGATCCAACGGCGTTCTCCCGCGAAAATTATTGGTGAATCCTCTATCATTACGTTGCGTACCGAGACAAATTGTGACCAGGATGGACCCAGATACCAGCTCTGAAAGAGCTGATGACATCTTCTTCTTGCCAACTTTGTCAGGCCCCGCAAATAATAGCCAAATGTCTCCTCTTGATCCAGCACTATGACGTTTCCTGTTGCCCAATTTGCGTTGAGTTATGGTGTTAGCCACAGCAGATGCTGCATCTCGCTGCCACCATACCTTTTCCATACAAACTTTAAGGATCTTCTTGTATGAATCAACATCTGTTATACCAAGCAGTTTGGCGCTTTGAAGGACCAAAGGAGACTTCATCTCTGGTCCTGAAGATTTAAATTCTTTGGTGATGTCTTCATGTGTTTGTTCAGGAATGCTACCACATAGCTTTCCTTGCCCAATAATCAATTCCGTTCGTATTGTGCTGTTGTCAGATGGTTGGTTGGGTTGTGGATTCATATTCAGCTCTAGAGCTCTCCCAAGGCTTTTATTCAGTTCTAACCTAGGCTGACAGGGATGTGACTTGAGCAAGTTATGGCTATATAATCCCATTGTCGAGATTCCTGTAGAACTGCAAAAGTTTGGCTGATGAAAATTGGGATGAAGGCGCAAGCATGTATTATTCCATTTCTTTTGCAGCTCTCGGGTCCTCTGCTTTACCAATTCATGGTCCTTACTCTACAATAAAACACAAACATAATTTAACTAACTTACTCTGCAAGGTAACATATCAAGTTGCAGTTAAATTTGAGTCTTAAGTTACCTGTTTTGAATCAATTGATTCGACATTAGGTGCATCAGCTTTAGCCCTTTGCAGCCAGTGCGGCAGAAGAGCGTGATTGCTATCGGTTTTGACTCCTGAAGAAGATTTCTCAGACTCCTCGTTCATGAGTCTTTGTAGTTCTTCTTCATACTTGTGCATACACTGTGGGCAGCAAGTTCTTTCCGGACCAGAATTTAGAGTCTCAGATTCATGTCTCAGTTGGGTAATGGGAGGAGTTGGAAAGAACTTCAATGGCGACGATGATTCAGTTGAACTTCCTAGAATCTCCTTTGTTCCAAGCCTAAATGAACAAAATAAAAAAAGACTCAATACCCAACTGAAAAGAACAAAAGAAATGATAGTCATTTCCAAACAATAGTAACATAATCACAGAAACATTTCTGGGAAAGAAGGGTTCTACAACTCTATGCCTAAATTTTCCAGCTTTTACTTGATTTCTGCGATGCCCCAAAAGATCTTATAGCATAACAATCAATAAACTTAATGAAATAAAAAGGATAGAGAATAAAAAATATACCTTCGATATAACCCAGAACGAGGGGCTTTAGCCACAACGGGAACAACGTGTAAATCCCAATCATTTTCGATGGAGGGATGATAGATTTGGCATCTCAAGAAGGTATCACAAGTAGCAGTTCCGATCAACCACAGCCGGCCAGCAGTTTCCTCCCTGAACCTTATCAATAGCTTTCCAATCTTCTGAACGGCAACGCGGCCGGCCTCTGATACAACTGGCTGCAGCACCACGCCGGAACCTGGGGGAACAGAACTCGCCGGCTGCTCAATCAACCATTTTAGATTCCCCAAGTTTAGAATTACACTCCCGCAATTTGATTTGGTCATTCGGGTCGCTAACGTATCTTCCAATTCTTCAAGTTTTGTGGATATTTGTGCTCCATCTGATGAAAGTTCCTTCTCGAAATATATAATCTCAGCATTCTCCAGCGGCCCTTCAGTCAGTTCTTTCTTGTTAATCCGCCTGATAAATTCTTCTACCATTGCATCTGTTTCCGAATCCCCAACTATGATTGGATTTCTCTTGGTCGTTCTGAGCAAAATATCCATGATTCGTTTCACTTCCTCTCCTCTCGGTTGACCCAATTGGGAAACATTTCCTTGATGCAGCCGTGGATTCAAATAAAGATTCCGATTAGGCATCGGAGAAGGGTGGCTACCTAATCCAATAGGGGGCGAATTCACCACAGATGCCGACGAGTTCAAAGACCGTTCAATCGTAGCTTTAACAGCAGGGCTCGAAAAGGTCGCCTCCCGCATAATTCTACTGACGCTTGGGTCATCGAGAATCGATATAACTAGCTGCTCGAACTCAACCTTCACCGCTAACATGGGCTGTTGCTGCAATTCGGAAGAGCCGCGACGTTGGTGAGCTTGAGCACGTTTAAGAGCTGCCATTAGCGCATTGGAAATCGGTGGTTCTGAGCCGGCGGAGACGTTTTGGGCCGTCGGTAATCGCTCAAGAGCGACGCTGAAACAGAGCTCGAGAGCTCTGCACTGAAGTGGGTGCGATGAATTGGGATGGGACTTGATGCAGGCCTGGCGAAGGAACCCAGTTGGCGAAGCCAACAGAGTTGCAGCCACATGGACCGGCGTAGTCTGGCCATGGTTACGGCGACCCGCCTCGGCAATTGACTGGTTCAAAATACTTGCGGCCTCCGACGTCAGAGTTTGCAGAATCGTACCAAGCCCGGCTCTCATTTCCAGAATCTATATTGTTTTACAAATTCAACCAATTAAAAGAAAAGAAAGAAAAGAAAATCAAATCCCCATTGAATCTGATGCCTGTGTTGTATATATGTTGTTTGGAGAGCAGAGAGGAAGATGAAGGAGTGAGGAAAATTCAGAGCTTCGCACCCAGAAGAAGAGAGAGAGGGTGATGGAAGTTGCTGAAAAGTAAGACAAGTAGACTACTCGGGGCATTCCCATCTACAATCTATCTTTAGTTTCCTGTCTGTCTGTTGTGTGGTGTTGTGAGTTCTTCCAGTTTAACTTTTAAAATTAATTAAATAATGAGTTAAATGCAATTTTATAAGGTAGAATTCCACCTCCCAAAAAGGTAACATTTAGATGATTAGATGCCCCCTCCTGTCACATGAACCTTCTTCCCCAACTTTTCATGCCTTCCAAATGACAGATTTACCCCCTCACAATAAAACTATTTAAAATCATATCCTTCTTTCTTTTGTCGTATTCCCCCACTTTTGCTCCTCCATCTAAATTATTACTAACCGCTAAAGCTCGCCACTTCCATTTCCTTTTTCCTTTAATAAATATCGTACCATTTAAGCTTAAAGATCATAGTATCCGAGTTAGACATCAAACGGTGTATATACCAAGATATGAGACTCCAACAGAAGGAGAGGGGCTTGATTTTATATAATTTATAGTAATAAAACTAAAAATGTTATAGAAAAGATGTGAAAAATATTTGGGGGAGGTGAGTTAAAATTAAATAGGTCGGTGGGGAAACAAAGGGAAGTGCTGTTTCATTAATTAGGTTTGACAAATTAAAAGGTATTGAACGCGGCTTCGGGTTTGGTTCACTTTGCCGCCATATGGTTTCTCCAAGTTGGCCTCGCCTCACCCCCCACACGATTTGACTTGGTCAGCCTGACTCGCCACCCGATTCCATCTGCATTAACTTTGACCTAACCCCCTCTCAATCTCCACTCACCCCTTTTCTATCAAATATCTCATCTAAACCCTTTAACACGCATCCGCACTAAATTTAAAAGGTGATAAAAGAGCATGGTCGGATATATTAGGAATATGTTTTCATACTTTTATAAAAAAAATATTTTATTCTCCTCTCCAATCAAAACATCTGACAAGAACGAATAAAAGGGTGTAGTTTGTCTTTCTCTCGTCATTGTGCCTTTCGGCATGTGTCTATAATTATTAATTTTTTCAAAACTTGGGTTGCTTTTGCCTCTTATCCACTCCCCCTCCCCTCTCCTTCTCCTTTTAATTTAATTATCACCTTCCTTTTTTTCCCACCCTTTTCATTAGTGGACCCATCTTGCTTTTCAATTATTAAAATGGCAATTATTCACAACCCTTTTTTTTCTTTTTGTACTGTTTATGTATCTTTTAAAATCATTATTACTTATAATAATTAGAAAGAAGAGTCTATTTGCACGCAACAAAATAACAAAAACCTCATATTTAAAAAAAAAAAAAAAAACAATCAATAGAAATGCATAATATTAACTTCATGTTTTTCTTCTTTTTTATAAACAGGAACCGAATGACACAGCTAACTCCACAGATTTATGATTCATGGCTTTCCAAAGGTGATAGCTGATAGCGAAAAGATTGACCTCCAAGATTTATGATCGGGACCCAACAATCAGACCTAAACTCTTCTACGCCACAAAAAAGCCAAACCCCACTTGATTTCTGGCAAAGAATTAGCAATATGGATGGGCAATATGGTAATTTTTGTTGGATGAAGGTCAAACTTCAAGATGGGGAATAAAAGTACTTTTTGCAAAGTTTGAGGGAAATTTGAGAAGCATCACCTTTAAAAAGTTTAGGTAGCTTCTTGCATCCAAAGCATGTGGACTTTCTCTCCAATCCAATCCCCACCACTACCTTTCCTATAGTTTTAGAATAAAGCTAAGTTGTGTAGCTTTTGAGATGACCAAATACAAAAAGCCACCACAAAGGCCTTCCTTTACAATCCAACTTCCCTCTTTGAGTTGATGATAACATTGTTAATACTCAAAATGACTAAATGATTCAACTTTTCTTCTAAACATTAATCAACAATAATCTATTATACTTCTAATACAAGCTTCAAAAAGGTCATCAATGGTATACACTTTTAGATACATTTGCAAAAGAGACAGACATGCTTTATCTAGTGGTGAAGTCTGTGTGGGGCTGTGGAACTTCCTCATCCTCAACAATCAATAACACCCAACCCCTTGTCGGCATAATCAATACCAACACACATTTTTATTAGTGGTGAAGTTTGTGTGGAAGGGGTGGAATTAAAAGTGAGTGTGGGTGCGCTTTCTGTTCTTATGTAAGAGATTCTGATTCTCAGGGGGTGTAAAGGCAGAGGAAACTAAAGTTGAAAAAGGCAGAGCACGACCCTTAAAAAAGGCAACAAAAGCTGCCAATGGGAAAGCTAAATCGTAGCAAACCAAGAGGGTAAGAGAAGGAAAACAAGGAAAGCTGAAACGGAAACATGCGTCTGCGCAACAGCCGCCCATAAAGCTGCCTTCCCCAAAACATCTACAAGTCAAACTTTTCTCTTTTCAGTACCTCTCTTCATGTTCATCTCCACAAAGTCTTCAGGATCCCTTTCCTTTTCACTTTATTGCCTATGCCTACAACAACCTAAATACTCCGAATATTAAAACACGATATAAATCACTAGAAGGGCCTCATAATTTTCACTCATTCTGCCTTCTCCTACTGCACCCTGAACTACTTCAGTTACTATCAAATTCCTTTGGAGTCTGAGTTTTGGGCCGACCAACTTGGACTTAACAAGTCGACCGATAGTCATGGTTATTATCATCCAACCATCTTGAACATTCCCAATGAAATTTGGGAATAACGAATATTTTACAGATTACATGAGAATAATGCACTTCAACTAATAATGTACCTCATTATATGTGATTATGGACATATCAGATGCAAATTCTATTCTATGATTCAAACGCGTCTTATATGAAGACACCATAGAAAGCAACTATATTTACCCATATGTACAATGATTCGCCATAAATCAGAATTTTCTTCCAAAACTTTGATGACAATTCATGATCAAAGATGGTAAATGGGTATGCAATCAGAGATGTAATGTCTATGGAGTAGAGAGATTAGCGATGGAAAACATACTTTGGACAAGCATGATCGGGCTGCAAATCTTGTCATAATAATGGCTTTGGCCTTGCCGTTCAGGGAGGTCATGAAGAATTGATTTTCTTATCCCAGTTTGTGAGCAAGCAATAACGCAGCTTGCAGAAGGAAGCCAGCGCAGCCTGAGAAATATTGATGGTCAAGACTGAAATCATACCTTTCACGGACACATTACTTTAATATAAAGAAGACTAAACGGACGTACCTGCGCGCTGGACATTACAACATAATGGTTTTTCCGAATTTTGCTGGAAATTTTGCATTACATGTTTATAGGCAAATATCACATATCACGGCCTGTATAAACGTAGTTGCGTATTTGATTGTATGATGATAAGATATAACAAGCAATACACTCAATCTATAGACAGAGATTCTAATATTTGGATTTCAGATGTACATAATTTTTGCAGATAGGACTAAACTTTATCTGTATTTAGAATTATTTCAGGAGAAACATGTCTAACTGTATCATCTTCAGTTCAATTCCTATCCAACCAACCGCTAGAATTTATGACCTGAACCTATTCATCTAGTTCTTTTTGTTTCTTGAAACAATCTCAATCAATGTGGGAACGGAAGAAATAACAGAAATCAAGTCTGTTGACCATATCAGATTGAGATCAACAAGTTGCTGGAATCGACTAGATGAACTGAATCATAATTTTTTTTCTTCCATTGGGGGATTACTTCAATTGGGAAGATCAAAGCATTAGAACTGACCCAGTTAAAATCTATGATCATCTGGCGCGATTTCCATATGAAAATGGTTGCTTTGAATGCTATTTTTAAGTGTAGAAAAGTTGTGTTGATCGAAGATTAAAGCTAGCTAGTGCTCTCTGTGACATGCTTTGCGGGACTCGCACTTCCATCGTGGCAGCCATGATCCGCACCAGCTGAAACAGTCTCCAATGTGTTAGTATTTGGCAATTTCAACCTGTCGTCCATTACCTTATCCTTCACATCAGAATGCAAATGCTGCTGAAACGACACATATTTTCTGTAGTAGGTCTTTGCCACTGAAGCAGGTTTTTGCCAGATGAAGGTTTTTGAGCCGATCAAAGCCAGCAGCAGCGATATGCCGGTGATTATAAAGAGGCCCCCGAAGCTCGACGCCTCTAGACATGGACTGTTCGGGGAGGAGATTGAGCTGTCTTGATTTTGATTTCCAGCTCCAAAGTATTTTGTTTGAATTGCCACCATTTTCTCGCTCTCTGTCACGTTCAATATTGCTCTTGATACATAAGGTACTAACCGGGAATTTAGTGGAAATGCCTGAAATTAACAAGCAACTTCAGTTGAAGTTGAACCACTATAATAATAATACATACAAAAGTAGTACAACTAATAGAACAGATCCTGTTCACATAATAATAACACATTCTCAGTTACATGGTGTCAAGAACTCAACTTTTAAGGCCAAAACAAAAGCAAAATTTGATTTTTGAGCAATGGGATGGTTCCTGTTTTTGCCCCTTGACTATTACTCATCAAGTGCACATACGAATTGAGAAACTTTGAATATTGTTTAAGAGACACTTACAAAGCCAAATCCGTCTGTTCGATATTTAGGTCCAGCCATAGTGAAATCGGAGCCATATTTTGTAAGGAAAACCTGCAGGTAAGGAATTTCATCAAAGATTGCAGCAACACCCCCATTTTGACTTCCTTTGGACAATGCCTTACGATACTCCTCAACGTTTGCATAAGATTTCAGCTTGGATTCATTAAATTTCAGCTGCTCTATCAACATAGATTTTAAAAAGGAACCCTTTTGATATCCAACGTAGTAGCCCTTGGATATAAGTTCACTCACGCTAAAATACTTGGGCTGTAGCTGATCTGACATTAAGATTGAAGACAAGCTTGCGGTGTAACTCTGCATTAGGACAAAAGCCAGAAACAACCAAACCACAAGCACAAACCTAGAGCGTGTATTAGTCACTATTTGTCCTGTTCAACGAAAAAAAACGGGAACTTCAATTTTCTTGTTTCTCAATCCGACAAGCATATAGAAAGAAATTGGGCTTACTTTCAGGGAGAACCATGGAGGAGACGGGAAACCAGAGGATTAAACAGAGTAGATTCAATGGACGCAACGATTCACTTCTTCCATTGTGCTCTAAGATCAGTAGAACAGCTCCTGTTGCTATGGAAACTGCTATGGCCGTAAGCCATAGACCCAAGCTCAGAGGTTTCAAGAAAACCCACATACTATGATGCAAGTTGCGTTTGACTGGAACGAGCATTGTCACGCCCGAGTCGGTAAATGGCAATGAGAAATCTACATAATTTGCTCGGCTGGCCACAATCGTAATATCTCCTACGACCACATCGAATTTCTTCTCGTACCCAAAAAGTTAAAACAAACATAAGATAAGCGTCAACCCTTCAATTCATCAAAATTAGTATATTACTCTCTACTTCAATGCATTGTTGATAGTCCAATGTGAACATAGGAATATAAGGAATTTATAATACTAAATATAAAAGCTCGTGTTATTATCTTGGATATCAGATTTTAACTTTGTCCAAGTGACTGGAACATTGAAAAATGTTGGTAGTCAAAGAAGAGCAGAAGCTATGGACGCAAATTCTGGGACATATTGCTGGACATGGCCATAAAGCAATAATTGAGATTAAAGTAAAATGGGAGAGCACTGACCTTCTCATTCTCGTTGAGTTGGTGGAGGAGGTCATCATAAATAACAGAGCTGTCCCCAGCTTCATCCCTGGAGAGTTCAAATTCATAAGGAAAAGGGAAAGGCAAGGCATCTGCAACAGCCCTGAAGACATCTATGCAAAACCCAGAAAAATTAAGCTCCCCCGTTAGAGGGTTTCTAGTCACATCCAAAAACTCATTAAACCCCTGTTTTTTGGGAACTCCTATTCTGAATTTTTCTCCATTTGCAGGCACAGCCCAGCCTTTTGGTGCAGTTATGGAGTCTCCCGGCCAAATTATCTTCTTCAGCTTACTGACTGAAGTGGAATATTTTTCAGTAGGTTTTGTATCAGATATGTTTCGGCAAATGCCTTTTTCAGGACTCCAACAACCAATCAATCTCTCTCCTCTCCCAATCAGATTGAAAATTTCAAAAGCCGAGGGCTGCAAATGCCCATCTACCAAGTGGAAATTCCCACTCAAACCCTGAAATTTGATATTCAACATCTCCTTCAACAGCTTCGGACCCACTTCCGAAACCCCCAAATTCGCAATATCGGTTTTCCCCTCGACATCACTACCCTGACCCCTGAGAAACCGTAGATTGTTCCCTTCCCCTATCCTCTCAGCCGCCGTAGCCAACGCCCAAATGGTGTCATATGCCCACAAGCCATAGATGTTAAGCTCCGGCGTCGACCATTTCCATCTCCTTTTGAAACTCTCCAGCGCTTCTGAAGCAGGGAAATAGGGGCGGATACCTAAAACACCCTCCATTGATTTGATAACCAAAGGATCCATGGCGTCAAGACAATTGGAAAGAGAGTTGGTGAGAATCCAGGCATAGCCTTCACTCATCATCCCCGCTTTGTCCACAAGCGGAAACAGAACAGAGCCAAATGGAGAAGTGACGTGCACCAAGAAAACCCTAGTCTGCCGGTTCTTCATCTTATTGAGCTGTTCCGAAATTTGGTACGCATCCATGGAGGTAGCAATAGCGTATTTATAAGGGACTCGAATGTTGGATTGTTGGAGTTCGTCGGTGAGGAAAGGGATGAGGCCTTTGCCATATTCAGTGTCTTCGTAGATGAGGACGAGCTCGTGCCAACCGAACCCTTGGACGATGGCGGTGATGGCTTTGACCTGAGACGAGTCGTTTTGGGCAGTTCGGACGAAGAAGGGGCTCTGCGAGGGAGAAATGGAGAGGCTGGTGGCGGAAAATGAAATGATTGGCACGCGAACCTTCTCGCCTAGCTTTATCATAAACGTTGCCTCGCTCGAACTTTCTGGCCCTATTATTGCATGCACTTTTTGGTTCTTCACTAAATCCACCACTGCAACCATTAATATTATCCACGTCACTTATTTATTAAACATACTCTAAAGTCTTTTAAAGTAATGAAAATTAACTCTCTTTTAATGAACTCCAACTCACACTTGTTCCAGTTTAATCTCACATAGTTTAGTGCCTTAAATTACCACATCATTTATTTATTAATATGAAAGTATATAGTATATATAAATATTACTAAATTAATAAAAATACCATTCAATTTTGTGGGTAACTTTTTAAGATTTTTAATAACACCTTTCAATTTTTCAAAAAAAAAAAAACTTTCAAAAAATTCAAAACTACTAAGAATATGGTAAATACTTTGTTTTAATTTTTTTTTTAACTGTGTTTCAGTTGTTTTAATATTTTCCTTAGTAACCTTTAAAACTTTTTTAAAAATTTTAAAACAAATTTTAAACTAACACATGTACTAAAATTTTTGGAGATAATTTATAAAGTGTTAGTAGATAGTTTTTGTCTATATATTGATGGTAAAAAAATTTCTATAAAAGTAAATGGTGTTAATGCAACTTTTAAAAAATTTAAAGTTAAAGTAATTAGTCATGCTACAAGTATTTTTTAGATTTTTTTTTTCTTTTTAATTTAAAGGTATTATTGAGATAAGAATAGTTATTGAAATATGTTTTTACTAAAATTTTATTCTTAGAATTAGGATACAAATATGACATTAAGGGAAAATGTATATTTTTAGAACATGGGTCTTTTATATCAAAATAATATATAATACATTGCTAAGATGATATTCTTTGGAATGTCACATTAGTAGCTTTCGTGTCCTCTACAAGTGTGAAATATAAATATTGTCAAGAATGAGGAAAATTGACTCTAAAATAAGTTCAACCATTTAAATCTTCGTGATATGAGATAAATCAATTGAGCCCAAAGTTTTTTTAAAAAAAAAAAAAAAAACTTTTGAAACATTTGTTCGAGTGCAATTTTAATAATTTTAATAATTTTTGTAGAACCCAATTATGAACCACCTTGAAATAGTTTTTAAAAAATATTTAGAACCCTCCTCTCTCCCTACCGTCAACAACCTCCGACTGACTTCGTCGGATTCTCAATCGAAACAAAGATATTTCTTCAGCCAGCTTCGACGAGGGTCACGAGCCACGTTCAAAATTCATTAGTCCCAACAAAAGTAAGCCAAAAAATAGGGCAAAGAAAACCTCACCAGCCGACGTTGCGGCGACCACATCCTGTGAATCTCTGATCTTCATAACCAATCTGTTGCGATAATGTGGATGCGCTGCATAGAAATCCGTCAGTGCCATTTGAATGCATTTTTCTGCAGCCCCACCAATGGACGGAGTCAGCTTATCAACAACCGCCCCTACATGTATCAAATTCACCGTTGTCCTGTTTTCATTCATTACCTCCTCTTCCCCATCAATCTTCGCCCCACAACTCAACCCAACCCAAATCAACAAACCCCAAATCAACCAAAATGGAGCTTTTAATTTACTCATCCCCTTCATCTCCATTTCTCGTTAGTGTCTTCCGGCTCCTCTGCCCCTTTTTCATTTATAGCAACACTCCCCTGCTCAAACGGTGTTATTATTATTATTATTTTCTTTGTTATTATCTTTAATCCCTTCTTCCCACTGAATTTTCACGAATTTTCGTGCATGGGTATATCTGAAAGAATCTTTAAAAAGAACCCAGTTAGAAAGTCATATCCTTTTTCATAATCGATCGATCAAACGGTTGCAAATAGGTCACTCTAGATCTTGACTTCTGTTTCTGTATTTGGATGGTTCTTTCCTGGAAAAAAAAACGGGTTATTTTAACTTCAATTACTACAACTCTATACCATTTATGCAATTTCTGGGGAAATTGTATCCACCGGCAAGCGTCACCGCGTGAAGTAGTTGTGAAGTTAATGGTCCAAGCACAGAGTTACCTGCAACTCATTTTCTACGTTAAGCTTTCGAGTAAGTGGTAAAAAAAGCTGCATTTTGTTTATTAATTGGTGATGGAAGTATCAAGTTTATGCAAAACTGTGCCTCACACTATTGAGGACATATTCTATTTATATTGGCAAAAGATTAACTAATAGATCCGATTTCATAGGAAACTAACGAAGTAAGCCTATTCTTATGGCATGACTAACTTCAAGCTATTCTAATGGATTGACCAATTCTAACAGTCCCCTTCAATCCCAACAAGTCTTGTACATGTTGAGATTGTTACAATGTGTAGTAAAAGGAGTTTTAGACAGTGGTTTTGTCAGGATATCAGCTACTTGATCACTTGATGAAATGAACCGAACTTCCATTGCTTTACGTGCTACTTGTTCCCGAACAAAATGAAAATCAACTTCAATATGTTTCGTTCTAGCATGAAATACTGGATTTGAAGTTAAATATGTAGCTCCGAGGTTGTCACACCAGAGGCGAGGAGCCTTTGATTGATACACGCCCAGTTCCTTCAGTAATGACTTGATCCAAATCATTTCTGCAGTAAGATTCGCAATGGCCTTGTATTCTGCTTCGGTGCTTGATCTTGACACTGTAGCCTGTTTTCTGGAACTCCATGAGATTAGATTTGCTCCAAGAAATACAGCAAAGCCGCTAGTTGAACGTCGATCATCGGGACAACCAGCCCAATCAGCATCAGAAAACCCCGACAACATCATGGTTGATTTCTGAATTTTCACTCCTAATGCTAGTGTGCCTTTAACATAACGAAGAATTCTCTTCACAGCACCCCAATGAGCATCAGTAGGTGTATGAAGATATTGACACACTTTATTGACAGCAAATGCCAAATCAGGCCTAGTCATTGTCAAATATTGTAGTGCTCCCACTGTACTTCTGTATTTGAATTGTTCTTCAGCTGATAAGGGTATTCCTTGTTCTCTGAATAATTTTTCAGCAGAACCCATTGGTGTAGACATAGGTTTGCATTTTTCCATGTTTACTCTTTTCAACAAATCTAAGGCATATCGTCTCTGTGACAGTATGATACCATCTCGTGTTTTCTTGACTTCAATACCCAGAAAATACTCAAGATCACCCAAATCTTTTACTGCAAAATCTATTTTCAATTTCTGAATCAACCTTTCGGTTGCTTGATCAGAGGAGCTCACAATAATTATATCATCAACATAGATGAGCATATAGATAGTTATCTCTCTGTTTTTGAGAATAAAAAGAGATGAATCAGCTACTGAAGCCTTGAAGCCTAACTCAATAAGTTTTCCAGTCAACCTTGAATGCCAAGCTTTTGGGGCTTGTTTCAGGCCATAAAGGGCTTTCTTGAGCTTGCATATGTAATTCTTTGGTTTGGCTGAGTCTTGAAATCCTGGTGGTTGTCGCATGTACACTTCCTCTTTCAGAATTCCATGCAAAAATGCATTTTGGATATCAACTTGTCTCATATTCCAGCCCTTGGTTACTGCTAGCGAAAGAATGACCCTGATTGTTGACGGTTTGATCACAGGGCTAAAAGTATCAGTGTAATCAACACCAAATCTTTGCTTGAATCCTTTGGCAACTAATCTTGCTTTTAATCTTTCAACTGACCCATCTGCTTTTCTTTTCACTTTATACACCCATTTACTATCAATGAGATTTATTCCAGGTTTGGGTGGAACTAGATCCCAAGTGGCATTTCGTTTTAGCGCTGAGAGCTCATCATTCATTGCTCCTCTCCATCTTGGATGTTGCATGGCTTCCTGCAGGTTTCGAGGTTCAGTAGCAGTCTCTATGATCGGAGTTGTGATAGTTACAGCGCTTGCGAATTTTCTTGAGGTTTCTGAATATCTGATAGTTCCATCAGTGAATTGTTTAGCTTGTACAATGTTATTTCTCAACCTTGTTCGCATTGGATGTTGACTAGCTGCTTCAGTTGGTTGATCAGACACATGTTCATGAGTTTGGTTTTGAGCATTGATCGAACTGCTCTCAGCTTCATATTCTGCAATTTCCTCTGAACTTCTTGTATTATCTGCAGAAGATAAGCTGACACCAGACAAGTTGTCACTAGCAATATTATCAGTTTGACCATCATTCATATGGGAATTACTAACAACTGGTTCAATATCTGTAAGAGCATTTTCAGTGTAAAAACTAGCAAGTTTGGCTAAGGCTGGAAGTAGAACAGGATGATGTGGATTTGTGGTTTTGTTTGGTGGCTTAGATTCTTCAAAAGGAAAAATATTTTCATCGAAAACCACGTCTCTAGAGATGTAAATACGTCCTGTACTTCTATTTAAGCATTTATATCCCTTATGAGAAGAACTATAACCCAAGAATATACATCTAGTAGTTCTGAAACTCAGTTTCTTGTTGTTGTAAGGCCTTAAATTAGGCCAGCAAGCACAGCCAAACACCCTAAGCATGGAGTAGTCTGGACTTTTACCAAACAATTTATGAAGTGGTGTGTCTTGTTGTATGGTTCGGCTGGGCATTCTATTTATAAGAAAGCAAGCTGTGTTGAAAGCTTCATCCCAGTAGGATAGAGGCATGTTGGCTTGAGCGAGTAAAGCAAGGCCAGTTTCTACAATGTGTCTGTGTTTTCTTTCGACTAACCCATTCTGCTGGTGTGTGTGAGGACAGGAGATATGATGTTCAATGCCTGTGGATTTGAAATAATTGTGTAACCGATGGTATTCACCCCCCCAATCTGATTGGACGGAGCGAATTTTGGTATTTAGCATAGTTTCAACATGTTTTTGAAATTGAAGGAACACAGACTCAACATCAGATTTGCATCTCAGAAAGTAAATCCAAACATAACGACTAAAATCATCAACAAAGGAAACATAATATTTGGAATTATTTACTGACGCAATGGATGGACCCCATACATCAGTGTGAACTAATTGAAGGGGTGCTGTAGATACATGCTGAGAAGAACCAAATGGCAATTGATGTGCTTTCCCTAATTGACAAGCATTACAAATTGAGGAAGAGGGAATATTAGTATCTATAGCTAAATTATTATCTTGTAGAATTCTAATGGTAATTGGAGATGCAGGGTGCCCTAGCCTTCTGTGCCATTGTTCTTTCGAAAGTTTGGCTGTCAGCAAGGCTTGACTGAAATTATGCGGTAGAACGTATAGGCCATTCTTACATCTACCGTGGAGCAGGAGTTTCTTCGTGACTCGGTCCTTAACCAAAAAATAGTTTGGGTGAAATTCTACAACAGCATTATTATCAGATGCTAGTCTTTGTACTGAAATTAGGTGCTTATTGATTTTAGGAACATATAGGATATGTTTCAGAACAAGAGATGAACCAGAAATTAATGAATTCCCAATATGAGAGATAGACAAACCTGCGCCATTTGCAACCTGAATTTGGTCGGTGCCAGTGTAGCGTTCTCTGGTGGTAAGCCTCTCTAGGTCATTGGTGATATGATCTGTGGCTCCAGTGTCAACATACCAGTTTGTGTCACTAGTGTATCCACTTGTTGCCAAAGCTGCTTGTTTGAGATTATTTTCGGCTTGATATGCCTGATCAAATCTGTGCCAGCATTGCAAAGCATCGTGATTGGGCTTACCACAAATCTGACAGACAATGCCTGAGCTGCTTTGTGTCTTTGATGGTTGACGTCCAGGATTGTTCACAGTACGCCTTGATTGTCCATGACCACTATTTAACTGACGACTACGACCGCGACTACCTCGACCTCCATTGGCACCTCCACGAATGGATATCCTATTGACATTGTTAGCAGATGAAAGTTGCTCAAATGTACCCTTACGCAAGTGCCGCATCTCATAGCTCAGCATGTGAGCATACACGTCGCTGACAGTGTATACATCTGTTCTGGTTGTAATGCTTGTGACTAGAGGATCATAATCTGGACCAAGTCCTTGCAGCATGTAGGCGATGAGTTCTTCATCCTCTATTCGCTTGCCAATGGCAGCAAGTGTATCACCAAGATGTTTTACTTTACGAAAGTAGTCAGCAATTGTCATGTCCTTTTTCTGGATAGTAGAGAGTTCCATACGGATCTGCATTGCTCTTGCTCGAGATGTGGAAGCAAATTGTCGCTCCAGCGTAATCCAGGCTTCTCGTGCAGTGGTGATTCCAACCATCGTGCTGAGAACCTCCTCAGTGACTGATGAGTTGATGAGGCTGAGTACCAGCTGGTCCTGGGGGTACCAGACTGTGAACTCAGGGTTGATGATAATTTTGCGATTCCCTGTTTCTTCACTTGGTTCAACGGCGATCGTCTGGCTTGGTGCAGGCATGGATCCATCCACAAAACCAACAAGGTTTTGGCTACGCAAGTAGGGAAGGATTTGGGTAGACCACAGTAGATAATTTTCTTGTGTAAGCTTAACACTAATCACCTGACTGATCGACGGAGAAGACATTGTGTTGAATGGGATTGACATGTCTAACAGCAGAGGCTATGGATCTCGTGGATCTTATTTCGGCTCTGATACCATATCAAGTTTATGCAAAACTGTGCCTCACACTATTGAGGACATATTCTATTTATATTGGCAAAAGATTAACTAATAGATCCGATTTCATAGGAAACTAACGAAGTAAGCCTATTCTTATGGCATGACTAACTTCAAGCTATTCTAATGGATTGACCAATTCTAACAGGAAGCTCCTACGCACATAGATAACGATGGGTGAACGGGAAGGTATTTGAGTCAATTTTCGGTGGTCAAATGATACCGTATCTAGTAATTTCTAGGAAAAAGTCCTACGATTTGGGCATCATTTAATTAGGTAAGATCTGTAGAAACGCAATGTCGAACTCGAAGTTTGTGAAATTTCTAAGGAATGGAATCAAGCTTGGTTTTTGTGCATATTTAAGGAAATAATCTATTCCCAGTGCTACTTTTTTTAATGCTAATAGGATGTTGAATAATGGGGTTTCGTGTTCTTCATTTTTTTAAGCCTTTAGTGCATGAACGCATCAGTAAACTAACCATTTTTTTGGATGACTTTTGATCGAACACATTTAATTACTTTTCTTGCGTTGGATTTTCATGAATTCACGGTTGCGAGATTTCGCAGTTTCTTTCCTGCATAATAAACATCAGAGTTCATCAGAAGTTGTCGTTTTTATTTATTTTTTTTAAATTTAATTATCACGACATGGTCATTGAATATAATTAACTTCTCAACAGCACGTCAGTGAGGGGTATTTCCTCCCAACTTGTAAGTTGGAAGCTTTATTAATTAAAAGGAACGTAACCAAATTTGACTCTAAGCTATAGAACATACTTTACCAGCTAAACGAATCAAATAGACTATTAATATATGTATTTGTCGTTAATCTATGTTCCTTCAACAATATTTTGAGTTTGTTAGCAATATAGAAGACATAAATCAATACGTGGATATGTCTATGCTACCGCTAACAGACAACCATCAGTTAATTTGGTTAGTGCAATTATACTTTTATGTGTTAATATTACTTTAATTAATTTATTATTGTTAGGGGAACGAAAAAGTGTAAATTTTTTTTTTTAATAGACGCGTTTTAGATCTTAAAGAAAAATTTAAAAAGGATATCAATAATATTGATGGAATACTATCCCTCAACTCGTCATGATTGAAAAAAAAAAAATATATAAATCAATTAAATATTAATGAAATTAGTAGAAATTTGACATTTTCCATAAAAACTTAATGATAAGAATATGTTTTTTTAAATGTGTTAACAGTTTATAAATATTATTATACAAATTATTACCATTATTTTTCTAAATTTTAATAATGAAAGTATAATATTTTTAAAGATCAAACGTAATTTGAAGTTTTTATTTTTTATTTTAAAGATTTAAAGATTATTGAAACAAAACATATTTAAGAATAATTTTTAAAATTTAATTCGTAATTCGTCGGGGCGCGCCTAAAAAGCGCGGGGTACTTCCACTTTCAAGAAGCGTTCTCTAGGGTTTCGTTTCGTGTCCTGGAAGTCTAACCGGCAAGGTCCTCTCACCTCCTAACCAATTTTGATAGCCATGGCGAGCACCAAAGTGCAGAGGATTATGACCCAGCCCATTGTACGTATTGAATCTATTCATCTCCCTTCCTTTGTTGCTTTTACTTGGGACTGACTTTAAACTATTTCTGTGCTTTACTGATGGGTTCTGTATCTTTGTCTTTTCCCTCTCGATCCCGGTGCTTCTCTGGAACTAGAACTTGATATTCAGGTTTCTTCAAAGTGTAAGAACTTACTCCTCCATTCTTTTTTAAAAAAGTTATCGCACCTGGCTTTTCTGGTCTAATTTGGTTTTCTAATTCGAGTTTGAAATAAATGCAGAAAGCTCGCATTCAGATTTGGCTGTTTGAGCAAAAGGACCTTAGGATCGAGGGCCGAATTATTGTAAGGTTTTACTTTTTGCTGGTTTACTATTCTTTTTTTCTATATTGGCAATTAATGTAATATGAATTGAAAGCCCCTGTTTCCGTATGTGTTGATCTCTTGTTGATAGTTTAATGGGTTTACTGCATTCTACTTTTCTTGTTGGCCTATGTTCATGATTTATAGATGCTCCAAATTCATAGTTGGATGTAATTTACTCTCCCACATGCTTCTTACAGAAATCCTGTGATTTTAGTGGAGAACAGGACATGAATGTGTTAAAAAGTTCTTAGATGTCTTGTGCGGTAACTCAAGCTAGTTGAATCTAAGGACTCTCATAAACGTTTTGGATATGCAAACTCCTAGTTTACACTCCAAAATCGAGTTGATTTCATTTCAAATGATTTGAGAATCAAATCACTACACAAGCAAGATCGATCAAGTCAAACTTGGATAATTCCAAGAATGTAGCCTAAACTACGTTGAATTTCAAAGAAACTTAGCTCTTAACTAAAAGAAAGCACAAATTCTCTTTTTACTATATTTTCCAAGTCTACTTTACAAAAACAACATACATGACTTTATATAACCTCAAAATCAAAATGAACTCTTGACCTTCCATGAGGTATTTCAAGAGTTGTAACCTTCATACTCTATGACATAATTAGTCACTATGTAAATGTAACCTTAAAGTAAATAAAAGTCTTAACATATATTAACGAAACACCGTTAACTCTATATTTTTGTTCACCCAAAATTTATAACCATCTAAGAATAAACGAGGTTCTTCTTCCTTGAAGTTCATATTATATGATTGAGATGTGTTGGTTTATATCATCCTGACGAAGGACCTCAAACTCCTACTCCACATTGTGAATCTGGGCAAAGTTTCTAGAGTTCAAACAAATTTGGTTGTGTAGGCGGTTTATTTGTTACTAGTTGAATTTGAACCTAATCCATGCCCCAAAATAAATTCGCATGACTTCAAGATTGTGCTTCAGTATTTTGATTGCATTTTACACTGCCATCAAGAGTTATGCAGGAAATTGGGCAAAATCTTGGACACAGCTTGAAATTGCTGCTTATGTGGCTATCACGCAAACTTGCTCTAGGAATGGGAATGGACCATAGTGTTATCATTTCTACCCCCCCCCAAAAGAAAACCTCATTTCTTTGGGCACATAGATCATTGAATTTAAGGGGGAAAAAAAATCATTTCTTTGTTCAGATAGTGAATGTTTTTTTGGCTCTCAGTTTTAGATAGATCGAGTCTCTAATGAAAATATTTTTATGGTTAGAATGGTCCTTCAAGAGTTTGTATGGTATCAGCCTTACAATGGACGTGTTTAACTCAACAAAAGACAGCAAACAGCAAATACCCAAAAGAAAAAACTATTCTATTTATTAATTTCAGAAAACCTCACAAAACAGCCAAATTGGCAAAAACATTCAGCAGAAAGGAAAATGTAAGCAGGCCGCCAGCTTATCTGAAATTTCCTGTTTCATCCTTCCTAGAATAAGTTTTCACAATGGAGGCATCGCATAGCCTTCATTTTTTGTTGAGCTTTGGTAGTTGAAATTTAAGGTAATCAGGGGTAGTGCATCTCTTTCCTCCAAAACTTAGCCAGTGCATGATGTAGTAGTTGTCTTCATCTTGTAATGTAATAAGGTAGAGGTGTGGGACATAGAGTTATATCTCAGTATTCTGTCCAATTGATCAAACTCTCTGGTCGGAACTCTGTTTTCCCTGAAACCTCAAATAATTCTGAGCGCAATGGTCAATTACCTCTGTGATCTGCAGTATTCTGTATGAAATTGTTTCATCTTCTGTTGCTGGAGCAAATCTTGAATAGTACTTTTCTTAAGAGATATCCCCTTGCCTGGGAATTGATTTCCATCTGTCGACACCTACATGAAGTTAGTTTATTCTCCTGTTATTCTATTACTCAATTAAGCTTGATTTCTATCTATTTTGTGCGGGATTATCCTCATCAATTTATGAAATATTGTGACTTGTGCATCCTAAAACTTTTCCTACCACCAGGGGTTGAACGTTGTATTCAGAATTCAGTCAGCAAGTATTTTGGGTTCATTATTCCTCATGTGAACTAAGTGAATTTAGTCTTAGCGTCTTGACTTTTGATATGTTGAATTTGAATGCAGTAGCATATTTCATGTCCTATTCATCTACTTCTTTTCACGATTATTGCGATGTAATTCTTCTGAGATGCTTTTGTGCATCTATTGCTTCTAATTTCTAAGCTAGTAAAAGCTATAGCCATAGAGTTCAAAATGCACTTTGAAAAACATTGGGAGTGGTTCTACTGCTAGTAATCTCTTGTCTGGATCACTTTCTTTTGATATATTTCATTCTCTGGTTCAACAAGCTAACTAGGGAGTAACACTCTGCTGCAAAGATTGTGGTGTAATCTCAATATCCTGCTTATCTTTTCATTTATTAGATCCATTGCTAGGATTGTCATTTTCATCGCTGAGTAGATATTTCCCTTGGCCTTGGGCTTCACTTTCCTCTCTTTTATAATTTCATACAGTCCATGAAACTGTTCCTTGCCGCAAAGAAATTGTTGTTTGGTCGTCTACTTTTTCCTAGTTTTCTATAATATATAGTTTGTAGTTTTCTCAACTATTAGCTCATATGCCTCATTTTCTGTAATATACATGCAGTAATATGTTTATGATTATCTTGTACTAGAAAATTTTAATTTTGTTGTTTCATCGTTTGTTGTAATTACCTATGTTTTGGCTGACTAATTAATGTTATTGTTATAACTTATAAGGGAGGTGCAGTTAGAAGAAGCTGTTTCCTTTATATTGGTGTTATCTTTAAATTGATTATATTTTCTTGACCGTGCAGGGATTTGATGAGTACATGAATTTAGTTCTCGATGACGCCGAGGAAGTAAATATTAAGAAAAAGAGTAAAAAAACACTCGGTATGCCTTCTTCCCCCTCATTTGTTGTTGTCTCCTCTCTAATTCAATGGTTTTCTAAAATGCCTTCTTTGTTTTTTTCTTTCCCCTTCAGGGAGGATTCTCCTCAAAGGAGACAACATTACGTTAATGATGAACACGTAAGTGAAATTGAACTTGCCCTTCCTCTCCCTTTCTCTTATCCCAGCTAACCTTTTTTTCCCTTCAAATTTCAGGGGAAAATGATGTTCGTCCTGCAGAACACATTATTGAGATAGATTTTCACTTCCATTGTATGGCACTATAGCTTTTACAATTTAGCTTCTGTTCGGAGTTGTATCTTTCTACATTTCAAGCCATCAGTGACTAACTAGTTATTTGGATGTATAACGTTATATTGCTATTGGTAGGTAATGTCGTTTTATGTGCACTCCTTTTAAATTATTGGCCTTAGAATTGGTTGTTTGCACCAACCGAATCCTTGAAACTACGGACTTTAGGTTCCTCAAATTGTAAACTGTTAATGGAGCATCGTTTGAGAATTTCCTGTTTATTTCAAGAGGATGTTGGTTACCCTGGATTCATTGAACCTCAACTCATGGTCTTCATCCTCGGAGAGAAAAGCGTCACCTTCCTAATCCTGTATAAGATTGATTACCAAGTTATGTTGTGTGATGATGCGTTCTAAATATTACCTTTTACAGGATTTGGCTATTTTTAATAATGACCTTCACTCAGACAGCGTTGCTTAAGGCAATTGTCTTGGATATGTAATCTTTTGACTTAACATCGGCGCAAGCACTCCAGTAGTACGAGTATTCAAGTTCGTGCAGTTGTCCGGGGTGGTAAACCGCCTACAAAAAGGCCGTAGGCAGCGTCTGGCGTGGGGTGCTAGATCATGCCCTTTTGATAACCTGAGCAGTAAATCTAATTCACTGCTGTTTGTTCTGCTTTTGTCGTTTTTAGATGATGTAGGCAATCTTGGAAGTGGGAAAGCGAAGCGGGTGAAAGACAGCAATCCACTAGTAGCACCGCGGTGGTGGGAGATTGGACTACGAATCGAAAGAGAATTTTGGAGATAACCCAGGTGGCCGGTGGTGGGACATGGAGTCAGGGAATCGCACCCTTCAGGTCATGCAACCCTTGCCCTCTGCTTTCAACTGGAGTATGTAAAAAAGTATGTGTTCCCTTGAGTTGGAAATGAGTGCGCTATCGCATTTGTTCTTTTCATTTTATTGGTGAATGACTCATCCTCCACACATATCATCTCTCTCCCTCTCTCCTTGGTGCAATACGCCACTCCATTCTGTTCTTGTCTTCTTCCCCACCTTGTTTGGTGCCTTCTGTGACACATTCCATAACCCCTGATATCCCTCTCTCTTATGATTGGGAAAATGCATGATTGTTTCAGAGTGGTTGACACAACATGAAAACATCACTATTAATTTATTTTAATCAATCTCAATCTATCATGCATCTCTTGATATTAAATTTGGTTGATCGACTTTCTTGATTTTTGGTTTGACCCCATGTTTTCTTTTAACTCTAGCAGGTCCTTGTCTTGTGGGAATTTGGAGATGGCAATTGTTCATAATACATTGAATAGTATGACTCTGTGGCCCTCCCGATTCTTGGGGAAGCCTGGCTTTTACCGATGCCTTGCCCATGTGAGTTTGGAGTACGCTTTCAGCAAAATGGGGTCTCAAATAGTACACTAGCTGATAGAAAAGATAAATACCCCCTAAACTTTTGGGCGACATAGCTTTGTTGTGCTGGAACAATATGAGCCGTGGGATATATTGATAGTGAAATTTCAGGAAGCATAGAGGACCGTCACAAAATGGTCTACTCTGCATTCTATTACACTAGGAGTTTGATGCTTAGTTTTTATCTTCATGTGGTGAGAAAGCTAATGTTGTGGCTTAGTTTTCTATTGCCCAGGTTGGAGGCTAACCACTAGGTGGTTCCGCTTGGCTAACGTCATACGGAATACAAATTTATTGAGACAATAATTTGAGATGAAGAGGTCAATTACATGCTGCGTTTTGTTTTTCAATTTTTGGAAACCACATTTTCACAAAGATGGTTGCTAAACTGCAGTTTGAGCAAGATTTGAAGACAGCTGAAGTAGTTTATGAAGTTTGGCACTCAGTACTATCATTTATAGGAACAATAGCCTGGATATACAAAAAGGGCAAGAAAGTCTAACCAAAAATGTAGCACTAAACTTATTGTGCTTGAATATGTCAGAGAAAACAGTAGATGGAAAGTCATCGATCCATTACCTTACCATCGGCAAAGAAATCAAACCATCCGCCGCGGGAGAAATCAGATGGGACAAGAAAGGTTCTGTTCTGTTGAAAGTAATAAAAAAAAAAAAAAAGTTGGGGGTTAATTCAAACTGCACTCGATACCTCTGAGGAAGAAAAAGAACATGAAAATGGGCCTCGAAATTTCTGCAAATCAGATTTGTTTGTCATTGGCGTTCGAAACACAGAAGAGTAAATGGGGTCGATATCTACATACATTCCATTATATGGACACACAACACAATATGCTGAATATGATTCCCACCATTCACTATGATCAGTGCACTTCCTTGGATGATTACTTTTGGTTGTTTTGATTGGATGTCGTACTAGTACCTGCTTCTTTCTTTTAAAATCTTCCCACTTTCGATAGTATGCCTATATGTAAATCGAGTAATAAAGGCTACATTGTGTAGTCTAATTATGTGTACTTCGAACCACCTTATTCATCCGTAGAAGATAAGACCCTTCTACCTACCCAAGCTAATACAATGTTTTTTATTTTTTGAATGTTGTGCCAAAGGAGATATGATATGCTAGCAATGGTGGGAGGGCTCTCTTGAGTATCGGATCGGAATCCATGAAGGTGATTGAACATTGGAAATTATCGTTTTCTACTGTTGTTGAGCAGAGAGGGTGGAAAGAAACGTGATGGTGAATTCTTGTTTGGCATCTGTGTCCTTTTGAGTGTCTATTAATAGAAGGAGCCAAATCAAATTTCCTCCATGTTTTGTTCCATTTCAGGACAAGGCCACATGCTACATGCCCCACCCTCATCAACTTTACAACCCCCTAATGGACCCATTTCCCAAATCAAATGCTCTCACACAGTAGTTCACCACCCATCTTCAAACCCCCCTTTTCTCTTTTCCTTTGAATTTAACTCGTACAAATTTAATGTCTTTAACTAAGTAAATGAATCTGAGGTGACATCCCATGTTACCATCTCTATCGAGAGTCCAAGGAATCGAGCTTAGCAAGAGGCCTACTAAACTAAAGGCTTCAACTATAATTCTTTGTGTTTCTTTCCTATGAACATAATTAATGAGAGGAATGTTTGAGTCGCCTATTGATGACAAGACATACCCAGTGCCCCCGAGTTGATATATGCGTATTGAATGGTTGATAAATCTATTAGTAAGCAAGTGCTTCAAAAAGCAAAATTATTTATCTGCATTAACATAAAGCATGACAACAAAATCTAATAATTGGCGGGAAGACTACTTCTGCTCTACCAATTTGATATGTCACCCACCCATTTTCTTTAATTTTCCTTTTCAAACATGGTTGTGGCTTTTCCAATCACTTCATTATATTCTCTTCAATTATGATAATGATTTTGGGTCATTTCATATACGTCATCTAATTGGCAAATCTTTTTAGGGACATCCATAACTATTACTAAGTTTTTAGTGTACTCTAACACTACCTCAAACCAGCTACCCCAATCTCAATGAATGAAATAAGTATGTGTATAAACCATGGATGTGTTGAAAAACGAGATTGTATTCAGCCATATATGATAGCATACAAATTACAAAGTAAGCACCGTCGTTCTTAACCAAGACTCAAGTTAAGCTCTATCTCAAAATCTCATGAAGTTAGGAGTAAAGCATCTTTAGATTAACTCATCTCGTTAGATGTAGAGAAATATTGAGAACCAAAATAGTTTAGCCCTATTCCAATACATACACATAAGTCCTCGCTCCACATTCTTATCGAGTGATCCATGAATCTGCCTATGATTTAGTTATGTAATAATTAAATTCAATATTATCCTACTATATTAATTTTTCTTTTTTATGTTGACTTAACCTTCGTTCAAGTAAGTTCCAACGATATTTTAACTTGATTAATGAAAGAATTAATCCCAATAATTTTGCCAGTGAATTTTCTTACATGACCCCATAACCCACTTTTAGATTGATAATCATGTATCCTAATTGGTAATTAAAGAATAGATTACACCCAATTATTTATCCACTTACCCACCACTTCGTTTTGTCAATTCCACTCAACTACCTTATCCACCTCTTTATCTTCCATAGATTGGCACAAATTATCATGTGTGGGTGTTCATATTCTCCCCCCCATCAAATAAACTATGGACACAGTAAAGCAAAGAATAAGAGTATCTATTGAAACAAAATACTCACAATATCTAAATTATATCATCACAGATGTTGATGGGTCTGATTTTGATACCATTTTCATTGGCTCTGTGTTGTATAATATACTATATTGATGCATCAGTAATGTAATTAATTGAGAGGACACTTGAAAGTGGGCAGGGAAGAGAGAAAAAAATAAATAAAATATACAAAAGCAATCATTAAAGATGGTTAATTTGTAGCAACCCCACTTGCTGCAAATTAAGAAATAACCAAACAAAGGAAAGTTCGATTCATTGAGTACACAAAAATTCTGTTGGGTTATTGTTTAATACGAGTACTTTGTTCCCTCTAAGTGTGTGATTAATTAATATTAAGGAATTAAATAACTTATCTCCAAAGTTTAATGAACTGAGGATTTTACAAATTTGGGGGCTCATTTCTTTGCTAAAACCCTAATTTCTTAACCATGTTTGAAGCTGAAATGAATGGTTTAGGGTTTGGTTTGAAAGGTATTATCAACTTTTGCAGAAACTGAGCTTCCCCTTTTGACTGTCCAACCATGAATGCCACCCATCGTAAAGCCTTTTTGTTAATAATTGAACCACCTTTAACAGCTGCAACCGAGAACAGAAAAAATATATATTTATATATTAATATGATTTTGTTTTTTGGTGGTTGGATTTATGTATATATGTTCATATGCCTTTTTTTAATCTTTTTTGGTAGCTTCGTTTCATCACATATAATTAGAACAACATTAAATGAAAATTAATGACATAATTTTGTATAGTCGGTATCATTGATTTTATTTGTCATTTATATGCCAACTTCTTATTTGCTTTCCTTTCTTTCTTTGTTTTCTTCCATTTAAAATTTGTGTTACTTTATGTAATAAAGTGATGGAGCTTTGTACATATCAACTTTCTAATTTAATTTAATTTACTTTACTTTACTTTAGGTTTAAATTATACGACCATCTAGAAAACAAATTTAACACGTCATAAATGGAACTAGAATTGTAATGTTCTTATGTCCCACGGTTACGATTCAAGTCAAAATATAGATTTTGATATTTTATGACTTCGTTATTCTCATCTTTCCCTTTCGAGCTTCTCCTCATAAAACGCGTCTGGTAAGGTGAGGTTTCCACACCCTTATAAAGGGTGTTTTGTTTTCCTCCCCAACTAACGTGGGACATCACAGGAAGCTTAGAAGAAAAGGTTAGCTTACTTAATGTGGACTTAGACGGTTACAAATAGTATTATAGTTAGAAGAGTGAACAGTGCGTCTCGTCTCAAATGAACAAAGGTAAGAAATGAAATTAATCAAATCAAAAAATAAAAAAAAAAAAAATGGAAAGAGTGGGATTTGGTTTGGATTTGTTTAAAAGAGAAATATTCTGTTGATTAAATAAAGTTTAGGTTAATAATCAAAGGAAGCAATAGGATAAGACAGAGTTAGTGGGGGAAGGATTAAATGATTTAAGTTTATAACATATTCAAATAACATAAAGCCATTTTTAGCTTATTGGATACTAAATTCATAATTAAAAGAAAAATAAAGGCATACAGTGTCCCTGACGTGTACGTGAAGTGGGGGATTGGACGTTTCTTCACAAACCAACACTTCTTTTCTTAGGGCTTTCAATTATTTATTTATTTTCGATTTTTAATTTAAACTCCCTACAAACTTATTTTAATTATCCATAAAATTTCAAAATGTTTAATTAACTATTTGTATTAAAAAAAAAAATTTAGTCCCAAAATGTTATTATTATCATTATGTAAATGGAAATAATTAGTTCATCAAAATGCTTATTCGAAAATAAACAGCTTTTTATTTAAAAGAAAGTTGCTAAAATAATTGATATTACATTAAATTATAACGATTGCTATTTTATTATGATATCAACACTCGAAGATTAGCTAAAAAATAGCTGAAATAGATTATTAATTATGAATTTGGATTGATATGAAGGCATAAATGCCACTTTAATTAACATTTTTTAATTAAATATTATTTAATTTTGAAACAACATACTTAATAATTAGTGAGATAGCATAAAGTGTACGAATGTAATAGAAAATTAAAAAAAAAAAAAAAAAAAGGAAATTAAAAATTCCACTCCCAATAGAGTCGCAGTTCGGTGGAAAGGGGTTTATAAGTTTATGTTTCCACATAAATTAATTATATTTCAGCTGCGTTACACATACGAACGCCTCCGCCAGGTGGTGGTGGTGGGGACGACGGCGCCACTCCTTATTGTTTATGTTGTTTCTTCCACTCTAAATTTTATATATATACCAAATATTGACGTGTACATTCCAAGTGGATGAGGATAGGCTTGAGTGTACAATTTCATAAAGACATGTAGTAAATGATTTTGGTACGTTTTGTTTTTCCTTTTTGAAGCGTAGAGAGTAATACTTTTGGTGTGGGGCTGAACACATTATTATTAGGATAAGGTGTTTGGTGAAATATTTGTTAAAACTCGTCCTATCATCATTAATTTATGTGATGTCCAACGATTTAAATTAAAGTGACGTAGCCCATTTTTTTTATATTTATCGTAAATCCACTTTCATTGTCATAAAACATGTCCCGAATTTGTATTAGAAAAAATAGTCTAGAGACAACATTGATAGAACCCTCCTCTGCCAATATTAAACCTATGGTAATAAAATTGGTATATGTTAAATAAATATGCACTATTTATTTATTTATTTTAGGTGATGCCGTCTTTTATTTTATTTATTTATTTATAAATTTAGGTTGAAGAAAATGGGTAAATTTACCAACTTCTAAACAATTCCGTTATATTTACAGTGGGACCCGTAAGGGTGTAGATGTCCTGAATGGCGTACTAGGCCCGTACGGTAGGACTGAGATTGAAAAAAAGTTTTAAATTTTAATTTAAATTGAGAAAAAAAAAAGGCTTAAAGAAGGAAAAATGGGTATTGTGGTTTATATTATATAATTGTATTTGTTGCCAAACGTCCCAGGAATCGGGTCCCTGACATAATCACTCAAGGCTTATTACCAAACAGCCCTCTGGTGCGGTTTACTGTTTTGTAAGATATCAATGAATCAGAGGGCGGCGGGACCCACCTCTCCACCATCTGACCCCACTTTTAACTTATTATGACGTCATTAATATTTTCTACTCATTCAAATTTACCCTTTTTACTTTTTTTTTCCTTTAATTTTTACCTCTCTCTCTATATCTATAAATAAAACGGTTCACGCCCCCACTCAGCTTCAACCATCTCTTCTCAACTCTCCCTCTACAATTCGCCAAATACACGGAAAAAAAAAAAGTAAAGCTTTGTAACAATGGCGGCCAGCAGAGAGCCCTTCAACGTGTTGCCGCACTCAGCAGCGCCGGCGGCTAACCTACAGCAACAACAGCACTCCCCTTGGCATTCCCCTGTCCCCTACTTGTTCGGGGGTTTGGCTGCGATGTTAGGACTCATTGCTTTTGCGCTTCTTATCCTTGCTTGCTCATACTGGAAGCTTTCCGGCTACCTCGACAGTGGTGACGCTAACAACCGGGAGCCTGACCTGGAGGCCGGCGACGACACCCGGAAACCCTCCCCTGTTTTTGAAGAGAAACTCTTGGTTATTATGGCCGGTGAAATCAAGCCCACATATTTAGCTACTCCCATGTCAAGCAGGTCCTCTTCTTTTGGGGATGCGAAAAGCAATAGTAGTAGCAGCGCTACGGCCACCGGCGAAAAGGATGAAAAATCAGTGGCCGTAACGGAGACGGTGAAACAGAGCAGTGGAGAAGAGGAGGTGCAGAGTACAGAAAACAGAGAAACTCCTGAATCTTCAGATCAGACGACCCATTAACAATTTTTTAAAAAATTTTAAAATTTGGGTTTGGTTTTGTTTTGTTTTTGCTGGGCACTCATATGGGTGTCTTGTTCCGCCATTAATATTTATATTGAGAGAGAAAGAGAGAGAAAGTGGACAGCTAGCTCTTAAGTTGCAGATATTGGTTTAGGGGTTTTCCCCATCAGAAAGCCCGAAATCAAATACTACCGAGTTTTTTTCCCTCTCGGAATGAATCTTCCCCCTGTTTCAAAAGCATCCAAACTAATCTGATGTGAAACAAATCCAGTTTTAATAAAGTTGAAATCAAAACGAAGAAGATGAATTATGGTACTTCCAGGGCGCAAAGGCATTGGATTTGCAGAAGAAAGGAAGACACGTGGTTTAGTGTGCAGAAATGGGGGGAGGGCTGATGCGGCGACCTGAAACTGCATGCACCGTTTCATTTAATGGACCCTGTTTTTGCTCCAAAAAACGTCTACAATTAATAACTCACGCACATATTCAACTCTTCTGTCTTCAATCTTCAACGGCTTATTATCTGGCAATCTGCAATCTGACAGGAAACAATTACCTCTGATCGGCTTATTATTATCTTTTCCGGCCACCGTTGCTGCATAAATATTGCTTTATCCTATTATGTTTTTTTTTTTTGGACAGATTGTCGTTTTTGTATTTGGTTTTCCGAAAATGAAAAAGATTCTTTCGTCTTTTCATCAGCTACTTTGATGTGATTAATAATTTATTTTATTTTATTCTCAATTTATAATATCCTCTCTATTAACTTTCTTTTTACAAATTCTTTTTCTTTGACATAAGTTATTAAATTTAAAATTGGATTCAAAAAAATTTAAAATTACATATTAATTAAATAATGATGGGTTAATCCGTAAATTGGATTTATTTAGAAAATTTTGAGATAAGAGAAAAAGAAATAATTAGTGTTTTGAAAAATTGAGAGTAAATTAGATTTAGGGTTTCAATTATTTGAGATTGTCTCATATGTCCTTTTGGATAAGCAATTCGCTTTCATGGTTGAAGTAGTTGTCAATTAAATTGGGAAAGTTTTTCGCCAAAATTGTAACTTCTTACAAACCTTCATTTATAGGATAACCCCATATTTTCTATCCATTCATCTGAAAATATTTATTGTTTTACTAAAAGTAATAAAATATTTTTTATTATACACTTCTCTTTTGCCTCAATTTTAAAAATTTTATTATAATTTGATGAACTCTACGTGAACCACACAAATTATATCGAAAAGATTTGTGTTAGTTTGTAAAAATAATTTTTATTCTTATAAGCGAAAAGGTAAGAGTAAATAATATGATTATTGTAATATTTTTAAGATATTATTGTTTTTTTTTTTTCTTCTTCTTCTGGTATGCAAGATATTATGGTTGCAGACATGGATGAACTGTTTGAAAATAGAACAAACGGTGCGTGGAAATTGTGAGCTCAATAATAATAATAGTAAAAGAGAAAAAGACCCAAAAGGAATAAAGCTATTAAATTCAAATAATCCCCACGAAGAAAAGGCATAGGATTTGCTAATCTCTTCTTCACATAGTCTATGATAGCTTACAGAAAAATGGAAGAGAGAGAAAGTGAAAGTGAGAATGAGTTGAGAGGAGAGAGAAAGATGTTGGGGTGTTTATTGTTTCGAGGAGGTTTTGGTTTGTTAAGATCATGATGTAAAACTTGTACGACAGCAACCTAAAATATGGCAAAAAACAAGGAACCTTGTACAATCGTACCCATTGTTTTGTTTTGTTTTGTTATTTCTTAATTGTTTGTAATTGAGTATGCCTGGTTTCAGCTGAATCCAATGTCCAAATCGACCAAATACTTTACTTCTTCTGTACTTCTGTCAACTCATGGGAGTATTGATTCTGACAAAAATGTACCCATAGAAACTGTAAAAAGCAACACCAACAAAAGCAAAAGTATCGGCGGTTACAGTAGATTTTAGTAAAATCGAGGAGATTCCTATCCAACACACACAAAAGTGCCCAACAACAACGACGTGGGGAGAAGTCCCATTGAAGTTTGTTCTCATGTTTTTATAGCCTCCTGAACTTGCAATGAATACACAGTCCATGTACCCTTATGAACTCAACTTTTAACACCCATAAGATTGGAGAGTGGACAGTGAAGTGGGTTTTGGAAAATGCCATTTTGTTCGTCCACATCGTTCATTCTTGTGGTTCTCGTGATTTGAACCATATAACTTGTCTTAATTTGAATGCGATGTTGAGCATTTGGGAGGAGAAATCAAGATGTCTGCGGCGCGGCATTATATATCATTGTCTGTGCATAATGGGTCTGAAAATAACCATTCGACCATGGTTTCAATTTCAACGCTCTTGCAAGGGATGGTTGTCTGATGGGGGCCTATTTGTTAATCATTTGCTTTGAGGCCCTTTTTTGACTCATCATATACTCCATAAGGTAGCATCATGTCGGGCCGTATCAATCTCCTTGGGTCGTGGGCGTGAGAAACACAAGCGAATTGTTCGGCCTCGGCCCGATGGGATTTGGACTTTGAAGCCCACATGGTGCCTCTCTTTAGGCCCAATCAAGCTGTGGGTTATCTTTCTACACATCTAACAATGGAACAATCCCCCATGCCAGTAGCCACCCTATGTCTGCGGGTGAAGAAGTTTAAGTTGATTAAGACATTCCCCGTTGGCATCAATGGTGGATGATATGGACTGGGTATGGGGCCACGAGGATGGCAGATGTCGGCCGCCCCACATCCCACAACGACCGCCCAGTGGGCCGCAGCGCACGTGAACACACCATGCTGGAGGCCCTACCACATCACCTCCACTTGCTGCACCCCCCTTTCAATCCAGAACCCAACCCCTTCCTAAACTTTATCCATCTCTACATTAAGACGGTGACTGTTAGTAGGTATTGTATTCTTTATGGACTTTACTTGAAAGTTTTAAAACAAAATTTTATAAATAATGGTTCTTCCTGTCTCTAACTAGCGTAGGATCTCGTGGGAACATAAGTTGACTACAACCATCCTTGTTCAAAGCTTAAATGATCTCGATCTCGATCAAATATTGTTTAACAAAAATTAAAATTCGAAATACGGGAGAAGAAGATAAACAGTTGAGCACTTAAAAAATCTAAATCCAATATAAAACTCATTCTTTTGTTCTTTTTATTAGAAAAATGGGGGAAAAAACAAAACAAACAAACAAGGGAACAAAGTGGTTTGATTTTGAAGTTCCCTGTCTGCTTCTCTCGCCCTCACTGCCTGTATGTTGTGGTTGGAAGGTTAACAATCCATGTGAGAAAGAGAAGATATGCTTAATAAAAACGGTCGGCACAAAGAAAAGCAACTCATTGCCCAAAATGACCCTTGTGGAATTACTAGAACCAAAGTTTAGTTAAATGTATATATTGTTATCATAAGGTAAGTATTTGGACATATATGCATTCTAGTGACATTTTCTATTGCATTAAGCTTATTATATAAATAATAACGATATAATTCAAACCAAACCATTATAACACACGTGAATTGCGAATATTCTTTGAAGAAAATGTCGTTGATCTGATTAAGTTTTGACTTTTATATATGACTAGATATTCCACTTCTTTTTTCTTCAATTTTGACTTCATAAATCTCCGAGTGTATAAGACAAGACATCAACGTTGATACCCATTAATAATTAAAGTAAATATGATTTGAAGATTCTAGAGAGAACAAAACATATTCGTTACAATATATTTATATCTATATATGTAATAATCTAAACATATTGTTTACCAGTGTTGTTCTTTTTAGTCCGTTATGTATTGCTGTCAATCTCACAATTTTAGAACGCATACACTAGACAGAGAAGAAAATTATAAAATTACTTTTCAACGTACTTACTTTTATGAGCCACAAATGGTATGGAAGCGGTGTCTATCAAAAAGTTGTTAAAAAGGGAAGAAATAGGACCTTTGCCCCTTCACAACCCCGCGAAGAAAAAACTTTACCATCCTCGAGAAAGTTAATGATCCCAGTTTTCTCGGAAACTTATCCAAACACACGGACAACTCTGTCAAGCACCGCCCATCCTTCCATTTTTCCGGGAATTTTCCAGAACAAACTCCCTCCTTCTATCATTGTTTTATTATTGGAATCTCCCCTGTTTTATATTCAAGGCTGCACCCGTCCCACCAATCAACATTCTCCACCTATAAACTATGTTCTTATGTCATCAATTCAATTATTAAACCAAACACTCCATAAAGCTGTTGCAAAAACGATGATGATTTTGTTTGATCTTGAAATTTTGTTGAAAAGGTTAAATGAGGCAATAGAAGGGGAAATCAGTTATATTGGGAAGAGAGGAGGGTGAAAAAACACAAAGCAACTTGTGATAAGCCTCTGCGTTGAGAGGTAAGAGGCATATATCCACTTGACACCCATGCCCCTGCAAATCAACGCCTAATACCCCGCCCCATATCAAACACATAATTCGCTACCATTCATTTTATTTGAGGTGCACAATAAGAATTATACATCTAATTAGACCCTTGGATTACGACGTTCCATTCGGTTTGATTCCTCAAAACGTTGGTACCACGCCGTATTGGAACTCTGTCAGGAACTCAGACGAAGCGGCCGACCCATACATTTCATCCACCTCTGATAACGCATCACTTCGTTTTGCGAACCGGCCTTTGATTCTGGGACGGGTTTCTGCATAAGCTTTTCTTGATGCGTACCGGATTGTCTTCTCGAACTTCCGGTTCTTCCTTTTCTCTCTGTACCTCAACACTCTCGCCTCCCGATCGATTCCACATAATTGAGTCGCTTGGTTCCCGGGTATCGACATCGGTAAACCCGAATCCGTGCCCTTACTTGGTGTTTGACCCAATGGGTATGATATGTCGGACATCGAGTTCCCTTCTGGAACAACTCCAACTTCGAGGGAAGAAGAGGAAACCTGAGGAATTAGAAGAAACCAAAAGTCAATTAGTTTAATTCACGAGGAAATTTTGGGGTGGTTAAATCAGGGATTTTTTAAATTGGGGTTGGGTTAATTACACTCTGGCTGAGAGATTGAGGTTGATAGCCGAATGAATTGAGCTTGGATCTGCAGAAATCGATGTCGTAGCAATTTTCAGGGGAGTGGGTATGGTTGATCACCGGCGTTGAGAGTGGCTTTGTCTGAACGGGGACGACGCTGTCGTTAATTGCGCTGACTGGATTTGGGTAATCAAAATCAATAAAAGAATCCATTTCAGTGAAGAACGTATGATCGGCAGAAGGCTTGATTTCAGGGCCGTCAACGTGCTTAGAGTTGAAAGGCGGGTTGGACATAAGCCAAGAGGCAACCTCCACCTCCTCATGGTGGTGGGCGCCGTCGCAGCCACTAACGTTGGATTCAGTGGGCATGAGAAAATTGAAAACGGAAGAGGGTTTGACTAATGACTCGGCCGAATCAAAAAAAGGCTCGACCGGGACACGCTCATGGCGACGGGCAAGTGGGTTAGCGGAGTGAATATCGGCATCGCACGTGACACAGAGCGCAGCAGCATCAGCCTTACACACGACCGCAGCGGGAGCTTGTTCACAAACCTCGCACATCCAGACGCGGTCGTGGCGAGAAGCGAGCTTATTAGCGCCGTGAATTTTGGTGTCGCAATTGAGGCAGAGAAAAGCAGAGTCGGGTCGACAGTAGACTGCCGCAGCGGCAGTCTTGCAAGAGTCGCATGGTTTAGAGACAACGCCCCATCCGCCACGGAAACCCTTTACAACACTCGCACCCTCAATTCCCATTAGTAGGCTAGGCGTTGTCAATTGAGAAGGCTCCCCAGTGTCCCGCAGAGAAAAAAAGAACAGGGGAGCGGGTGTGCGTGGCAGCGGCAGCAGAACGAGCTAGAATTGGAGAGAGTTGGATATGATTTGGCAATGGGGGCTGTGTTTTTCTGCAATCTTTATCTATCATCTGTGCGAGTAGTTGGGGGAAGGAAATCTGGGTAAACACGAGTAGTACGGCGCCACGTGGATGACTCTGTGCCACAATAAAAAAAAAAAAAAAAGATGAGACGGGAGGGATTGATAGTTGTAGCTGCCGACGTAGGGCCCACATAGAAAAGTGGGACAGAGTAATGCGTTGTCATTATTGAAGGGGGGCGAGCGACACGGAGGACGGAGGAGCTGTGGTTGGATTCGATTAAGAATAAGTAAGTAGATAGATTTAAATGAATCTCTCTCTCTAATCATATACTAATTTACATTCACATTATTATTATTATATTCAAGAACCCAAAACTATTTCCTTCCCAGTATTTAATTATTTTATACCAAACATAAGTCTTACACAAAAATATTATCACTTCAGTAAGGATACTTTTAATCTTTAAAATTTAAATTTTATTTTTAACGAGTCTCCAAAATTTGGCTTTAAAAGAATAATTCTAATGAGACCGTTTCAAACTTTAAGATTTATTTTGTTTTTTATTTTCAATTTTCAAACTTTGTCACAATTTCGTTAAAGTCATTTTCATTTTATATCAAAGAAATATTAATCGTGAATCAAAATAGAAGATTATTCAAATAGTTCACACAAGATTTGATGTAATGCGTTTTGAAAAGGGTCCGAGAGATATTACATTTAAAAAGAAAAGGGGAAAAAAATGAAAGTATTGAATTAGAAAGATTTAATTAATGATGGGATGGAAGGTTAAATTGGATCCAAACAAAATGTTGGAGGTTTGGTTTGATTTTAATTATAATTAAAAGAAGGAAGGTAGGCAGAAATAATAACTAGGGCGGAATTGGAAAGAGAGAAATATTGGAGAGGAAGTGGAGGAGGAGGAGGTGGGTCCCGCCACCAAACAACATTTTTGGCTCTTGGGAATATGGAAAAGTCAAAATATGTTTGTATGTATAAGCACCCAGCCCCCCCCCCGTCCGCTCTCCCTCTCCCCATACTTTCATAGCCGTGTAGAAGCAGCAGTCTCTAGTAATGTATTATTATTCTCTAGTAATATATGTCACCGTTCGTATTATTATCAAGTTCCTACCTTGTGAATTCTCCTCTGAATACTTTTGATACTATATTTCCACTTTCATTCCTGAATGTATGATAATTAGTATTTTATGTTCACGTATGTGAAGGCAATAGATCTTGTTTCCAGTTCTATTACACCTTAAAATAGCCTCAAACAATATAGAGAAGAAAATAGTAAACCAATGAGAATCAACTTCACTTTCCACCCATTGTTACCGGGAGAATCCAAACTATAAACACTTCCATCATTTTCTTAATTTAAACGCTTTTTATTCTTTTTCTTTGTTTAATATTTATTTAATTATTCACATATAAAAGGAAAATGAAGTAAATATATCACGAAATACAAGTATAGTACTGCAAAGATAAAGAAAATCGAACCCATTAAAGTATATGGTCAAGTTTTGATGTTGAATCAATAAAATCAATATGCCACTTTAGATAAATTATTAAATTAAATTAAATTAAATACAATATTAGAACAATTAAACAAGTTGAAAACTGAATCAAATGTTAATTACATTAAAGGATATCATAAATTTCAATAAAATCAATTTTTTTACATCTACGAGTCGTAATCAATCACTATAACAAAGTATTTACAAGTATATCGAATAATTCTCCAGTTTAGTTGGGGTTAAAGCCAACGCCAATGTGGACCCTGACAAGTAACCATGGATCAAGCCAAGTGAGGTCATCCAGTGCGTGTAAATTTACTTAGGACGAGATTACCCTTGAGCCATGGCCAAGGGAGTTTGTGGCCACAAATTACAGTAGAGTCTCTGTCAGCGTGCAAGGTGTGGCAGACCAACAAGGTCAGCAAACCCCGTCGTGTTTATTGATATGCATCATTTCATATTTCCCTTGAACTTACTCTCCGGGGCACTTCCGTCATTTCTCTTTCACCCCTCTATCTTTCTCTATCGCTCTCACCCTCACGCACCATCTATCAACCTCTTAATTGCCTCTTTACCTTCGATTACCCTTCTCATCATTTCTATCCTTTATCTTATCCGCTTGTTCATTATAATTGTGAGCCTACCAATACCTTGTTTTTTTAGACGTAATCCATAAACATCTGTGTATTAATGTTAACAAAGATTCTTCCTAGGTGCTTGTAAATACAATCTTTGGGTTGGATAAAAAAACGTATATACATTCAAATAAAGTAAAGAATTCTCAGCCCGTTACGTACCATCGTTGAGAGGTTTACACACATCTCACAGTCCACCATTTTAGGGAGAAATTTCACACTCTTGTAAAAAAATGTTTCGTTCCTTATCCAATAGATGTGAGTTCTCATATCTAAGATGAATTTTATTTCGAGTCATCCTCAATTTGAGTTAGAGGAATATGATGATAAAAATTCAACCCACCGGCACACAAGAAGTACATAACATAACTTTCTTTATATGCCTCAAAAGTACTTATTTTTAATTGCTTATCATTTCTTTTTTATTTAATTTTAAATAAGTCCTCCACCATTGTCAAACGAATAGTTCATTTCCATCACAAACACCTTTATCAATTTTAATTTATTGATATGGTAAATGAATGGTTGAGTGTAAACTTGATTTGTGAATAATAGATGTTTAGCATTGACAATTTGGTAAATGTAAATCAATGCAAATTTAATCCATCATGTGTAGTAATCATATTTGAAGGTAAAAAATAAATGATTTTGAAATGTGTAAATAGAGCTGCAATTTATTTGTAAAACATGAGTACTATATTAGCTGATTAAATGAAAGTTCACAATACTATTTTCATTTAGTAATAGACGTTTTTGAAAAATAAAAAATAAAACTACGAGAACTTATGTTCGATAATATCATATCACAGTAGAACTCTCAAGTTTTGGAGAAGAAAGCAAACATAGGTGGGTGATTTGGTAACGCCATTGCTATATATATATATATATATATATATATATCTCTGTGTAGCAAAGGGATGGCCGAAGGAATGACTATATAACTATATATATACACTAAGTAACTACAAATACAAGCAATCGAGATGAACCAGGCGCTACTTAATCATGATTATTATTATTCTTCAACAATATTGTCTATAAGTTTACGAGTTGAAAGCTGTCTTTGCCTTTCCCTATGAGTGATAAAACAGTGGCCGCTATGTCCTTCGAACTCAGCCCTGCTTCTTGGGTTTGGTCCATCTGTGATCCATGGTCGATGTATCTATCAGGAAGCATCACTGCCCTCCACTGCACAACCAAACGCAACATGTTTATTTCATGGTGTAAAATTAAACATCCTTTAGTTTTGTGTTTCTTTGTTGCATGCATACCTTCAGATTTCCATCAAGCAATCCATTTAATCCCAGAAAATGGGAAACGTGAGAGCTAAACCCTCCAATGGATCCTTCTTCAACCGTGAGGAGTATCTCGTGATGTCTTGCCAATTGCTTCACCAATTCTCCATCTAAAGGTTTGCAAAATCGGGCATCCGCCACTGTTATTTCAATGCCGTATTGTTGAAGCACCTCCGCCGCCGCCATGCATCTTTGTACTATACTTCCATATCCCAAAATGGCCACTCTGTTTCCTTCTCTTAAAATCCTTCCCTTCCCCACCTGTATGTAATTTGGGGGCTTTCAGTTTCCATGCCACGTTGATGAGACTTATTCAAAGAAGCATACAAGTTGGGTTTGATGGAAGTGTGTGTATACCTCCAATGGAGTGCCTTTGTTGTGCAGGGGAAGAACAGAGCCAACCCCATTTCCTCTTGGGTACCTGAAGCAGCTGGGTCTATCGTCGATGGCGGCAGCCGTGGCCACCATGTTCATTAGCTCCGTCTCGTTTGAAGGAGCCATGACCACCATATTTGGTAAACATGCCATGAACGTTGTGTCAAATGCTCCGCAATGGGTCGGCCCATCCGCACCCACTAACCCTGCTCTGTCTATTGCAAACCTCACAGGCAGCTTTTGTAGATCTACATCATGAGCCACCTGCACAACATTTCCCCAAACACTTACAAATGCCCAAATTAATCTTATATGCACTTCCTTTGAGATTGAGCGTGGGGTGTCAGCTTTATTACCTGATCATAGCCTCTTTGAAGAAAAGAGGAGTAAATGGCGCAAAAAGGCTTGAGGCCTTCGGCGGCGAGGCCAGCAGCAAAGGTAACGGCATGTTGCTCGGCGATTCCAACGTCGAAGCAACGATCGGGAAATCGTTTCTGGAAATAGTTGAGACCAGTGCCACCTCCCATGGCAGCATGAATGGCTATGATTTTGTCGTCTCTCTCAGCTTCTGCTATCAATGAATCTGCGAAGTATTGCGTGTAGGAAAGAGTTTCCGTCTTCTTCTTTATCTGTTTCCCTGTTCTTGGATCAAATTCCACTACTCCTGTAGCCAAACAAAAAATTTAGCACTTACTTTCATTTGCCTGCATTGTTCAATGCTTACGACTTGTATTTACCGTGCATTTTGTCGGCTGCAATCTCCGCAGGTGGATAGCCTTTGCCCTTTTCTGTGACGACATGAATAAGAACAGGCCCAGGCGCAGGCATAGACTTCACTTGCTTCAATACATACACAAGATCTTCCACATCATGCCCATCCACTGGACCTATATAATATATTCCAAGCTCTTCGAATAACGACGCCCCCGATCCTCCCACAATTCCTTTCATGCAGTGGTCTAATTTCGCTGCAATTTCATGCGCCTGTCCCCCCATCTGCTTCGTCAACCCCTGCACCACTCCCACATTTTAGATTTCAAAATTACAAAACTAAAGAAGTTGGGGTTGCAAAATCTTTGGTTAGTATGTACGTACCTTCGCTGCTTCACGCAGTTGTCGAAACTTTTTACTGGCTTGGAGCCTAGTGAGTGCATTGCTTAGAGCGCCGACAGCAGGAGCGGGACCATCGATGGTGGCAGTGGGCAAAGAAACTTGTCTGTTGTCGTTCAAGATGATGATGAGATTTGAGTCTAGGAAACCGGCGTTGTTCAGTGCCTCGTATGCCATTCCCCCAGTCATGGCTCCATCGCCTATAACTGACACTACGTGGTTGTTTTTTCCTAGTATGTCTCTAGCTACGGCCATTCCTGCAGGACGAACAACAATGAAGTTGTTGGCCTTGAAATAGTATTGTTGGTTAGGTGGGAAGGAGTACCTAATCCAGCAGAAATGCTGGTAGAACTATGGCCAGCTCCGAAGGCATCAAAAGCACTTTCCTCCCTCTTCGGAAACCCAGCCAAGCCAAATGTTTTACGGATTGTGTGCATTCTGGACCTTCTACCCGTCAACATCTTATGAGCATACGCCTGCAATTTTCAATTTCCCCCAACATATGTCAATACTTGTTCACCCCAATGCTTCAAACTACAATTAAAAAAAAACCCCCTCATTTACGCACACACCTGATGACCCACATCCCAAATTATCTTGTCCTCTGGCGCACTGAATACATGGTGAAGTGCCACCGTCAGCTCTGCCACGCCCAGACTCGAACTCAGGTGCCCCCCTGTTTTCGATACTGTGTATACTATTTCTTCTCGAACCTCATCCGACAATTCTTGAAGCTCCTGTAAGAAAAGACCGCTGGGGTTTAAAAATGAATGTTATTGGTCGGAAAAATGGTTGTTATTCGATTGTACCTGGATGGAGAGATTTTTCATGTGATTGGGATAGTTGATGGTGTCGAGAATGGGAGTGGTTGGCTTGTCTCCCGTGAAGTTGAGAGCCCTCTCCAGTTTATTCACTCCTCTTTCCCCTTCTCTGTTTCTTACGTCCACTGATTGCCTCTCGTCAAATGTGGCATCATCGCTACAACAAACCACTCCGTTCCACTGTCAAATCAAATTAAACACAAAATCATGTCACTAACACTGACATAGTCCGTCGAAAAAGAGCTGAACAGAGAGATAGATAGACCTTATTAGATGCAGAATTGGGTTGTTTGAAGTTGAGACGCGGATTGTGAGAGGATCGGAGCAGAGGAAGGAAAGCATTGGTGAGAAGGGAAGACATTTGAATCAGTATTTACAGACCGACACAGGAAATTATGCATGCATGCTTAGATTAGATGCAGCAGTTCGTGTGATGATTTTATAATGGGGAAGAGACATTTGAATCACCTCACCTCTCCTCCCCTGTCTATCCCAATTGCTTTGTAGTCAAATCCCGGAGCCACACGAGGATCACATGTCTCATAAATTACAATTTAATAACACAATTATAAATCATTAGACTTAACAACGTGTAAAACACTGCCCCTTCCCCTCCGCCTGTTCATTTATTAAGCACAACACAAACATAATCCCTGTGCCTCACGTCTACTCCTTGCGTATCTGCTTTTGCTTATGCATCTTACAAAGATATATACATGCCTGATATCCAACAACAGTCCAAAAGCTCATGTTTTATTTGAAAACAAATAATCACTAAATATCAGTTTTATGTCTTATATCATATCCAAATACAATGAATCATATGACACTAGCATTCTACTAGTTCACCTAAATTCAACTTAGGTGTTAATTATTCATTATCACGTCATCTACCTCTATCATCAACCTTTTTTTGTACTACTAAAGATTATTGACTCTATTGTATATATCAGTGTGGACCCTTATCTTTACTCAAACAAATTCACGACTAAGGGACATTTGGAGACCCTACTGACCGTTCTCACACCCAATAGTATAATTATATTATCTTGTCGCATATCAACAACTGTGGATCATTATTTGCATAACTAATTTATCTATCATGTTCATATATCACTTAATTTCATACGGTATTTAGTAGATCATCGTAGTTGGGCACACATGCCTACCTAAATCGTGTATCATGCTTTTAAGGCTCCATCACTATCAATTTAATTCAATTTATTCTCAAAATTCAATGCTAGCCCATATCCAAATCAATCATATAATAGCACTTGAAGAAAATTTGAATAGCTATGTTCCAAATTTTGAAGAGGAAAATGACTCAAACTATAAGCCTATAAACCAAACTACTCAAGGGTTTAATAACCGTTTACTTCATTTTCCTTCCTCAAATATGTTCCAAATTTTTTATTTCTTTCAATTTTAGTGAGCAATTTGGTTTAAATTAGTTATTGATTCATTCATCAAAATTATAGATCTCATTACCACGATTCCAACGATTCCAACGAGAATCATTCAAAACCATGACGAAAATTTAAAGCCTTAAAACTCACCCAATTTCTTACCAAAATTCTTTTTTCCAATCAATCCATGATTATTCTTGATTGATTGGGAAGATCGTTGGAGTTCCAAATTAAAAAACTTTTAAACGGATGATGATGATGATTGAAATGTGAGTAGCCAAATGTATGGGTTTGGATAAGAGAAGAAGATAAGAAATTGTGTAGCATTCCATAGCATATCCATTGGATTAGCATGATGAGTAGTGGAGAACTAATCATGATTTTTTTACCATTGGTCAAATATTTAGCAATATAATCTGTTTTTTAAAGCACAATATGACCAATTGGTCATGCTATTAATGAGTTGATTCAATTAATTATACATTTGTGTGGAGTATACAAATTTTAAATCTTAAAGGTAAAAGATTTTGTATTAAAGCCATATCTAAGGGTCACATCAATCTTTATTACATTATATGTTCAATCAATTAGATGGTGATGATGTTTGTAAAAAGAAGACAAGTGAGTGAAATAGAGAGAAGAAAAACGTGAATCATGTTCTTTTTTGTGCATAACTACCACAATTTTTTCCAACTTGGCACAACTACAACATTGAAAATGCTGGTTCATACAAAAAAAAGGAAGCCACACAATTTTAGAATAGAAAAAATCAAGTCTTGGTGGATTTATTCAAATTCTGAAGAGTCGAGAAAAAATTTAGGTAAAAGTTTTACGTTCTTATGCTTATTTTTTCTTTAAATCTACGAGTTTTGCTTACATTTAAGTTTTGTATTTTTAGTACGTTTATGAATTTCATAGTAATCGAAATACACAAGTAAGTGATTGAGTGAATGAGCTTTCCCTGATTCTCATCCAGCTCTATTTATCGGTCTGAATAAGATACGACTGATTTTCTTTTCTTTCCATTAATTGAATGTTCAAAAGAGGGAGGATTCTTTCTGTCTGTCTAAAAGCTAAATCCTGACATAGATAGGTGTGATTGAAGCGATTGGACTGCTTTCAAAGGCCTTAAATAGCTCACAATTCTGAAGGACAGACAGTCCATCATAATAGAAAGTTCTTGGAGGAGTTTCACATCAGATTCACGAAGGAAATCATAGTTAATTTGGATCGGAAGACGGTGATTCGGTGATTGTCAAGAAACTATAAGTTTCTAAGTTTTGGTGTTTTTGACCATCTTTAGACGTATTTATTTCCTTCTATAGTTGTCCTAAAATTACGAGAAAAACACCTTAATAAAAATGAGTTAAAACTATACGATGGTATTTTAGAAACTAAGTTGATTCAAGTTAGGAAGACAAAATTATGAAATCTAAATAAAACAGAAAAGAATCATAAACGGAAAGAAAATCTGGAAATTTACGATGAACTCGGTTGTGCAGGTGACACTCAATAGGTGAGGCGGAGCAAATGGGCAGGCTTTGGCTGGGATACATGTCACGCAGTTATTCGTCCACGCGTCTCGTTGACAAGGTGAGGACTCGTGGTTCGCTAGCTCCAACCTGACCTGCTAGCAAAAAATTGTGCCTGATCTACTCGTTCCTTGTTCTGAACCATCCAACTCGTATTTCTGACCTGATCTGATCTATGGCGCGTCAATGAAAATGTGCCACGTGTTGCATGCGGAGCGTGCGTCTTATTCCAATTGCATGTCTGTAGTTGCGCGCGTTGGACTCTTCAGCGACACATGAGTATCTCTTTTCTTGCCTAATTAACCTCTACTTGTCAATATTTTTGCCTCGATTTCGGTACTAACCCTATTTTGACTTGAGTTAGAACCTATAAAAAAAATTAAAATTTTTTGGAGTTTCCAATACGCAAAAAAGCTAGTTAGAAGACGTAGCGTTATCCAAGTAAGTAACCGCATGAACTTTAGGCAAGTAATGCTCGTAGGAATCACAAGAACGAGTTAGTATGTAAGCATCACCTTAAGAGGTGTGCATGTTTAGGATCTCTAAAAGGCATTTTTGGATCTGCACGCAAATATATTATAGAAAATTATTGAAATGCCTCTACAGTGAACGTAGGAAGGGTTTATGCATGATAGGACTCAAGTAGGGCATTATGGTCAAGTAAATTATGCATGTTTAGATAATTACCCAAATACCCCTGGCTCAAAAATTCTTGAGACCTAGGTTATTCTAGGCAAGTTTTTAATCTTATTAAAAATTAAATTAGTTTATGAAAAGTCTTTAATTTCTAAAATTAAAATATAAACCAAAATAAGATATAAATGAACACTTAATCCCTCTAAAAAAACTATGATTTTGGGATCAATAATATGAACAAGGTGATTGTGCGCACATCTTGTAACGTTGCTGTGGTGCCAGCAATTTTTGACTCCTTTCTTGCATTTTGTCCCAACCCAATTATCAACCATCATTTTTAATTACTTGTTTGATATTGCTACCAACTCATCAAACGTTTCGTATGAATACTCCCTAACATATGGTTTTGTTGAAAAGAAACATGCACATAATATTGTTAGGCTAATTTGGTGTGACATGACAATGAGAAATTTTAATCAATATTACTTGCTTCATATTTTACACGATGAGTATCATTTTATTGCCAACACGCGAGCTCCATATATCTCTCCAGCATGGATGTCGAATCCCACGAGGGCGGCTGAGAGAGGCCTCGGACATCGTTTTACTCATACCACATTGAAATTCAATTCGTTTATAACCATGGAGTAACCCAAGTCTTCATCGCTATTAAATGTTGAGGGCCCCTTTTGTAGCTGAAACAGAGTGCTGTTGAAAGATCACTTCGCCGGCTCCACACCATAGTTTTGTTAATTTTATTTCGTTTACATGTTCCGTCTCGTCTTCAAACTGGGAAGAAGCCATGTGCAGTGGTAAACTAAACATTCTTTATAAAAGTGTAGAAACTTCTCATTAGTAGACGCCTTTTAAAATTGTAAGGTTGACGGCAATACGTAATAGACTAAAACGGACAATATTTACTAGTAGTGAGGGCTATTACAGAAGCGGTTTCGATTTTGGTCGACTGAACCAGCCATTTCTAACTACTAGTTTGGGGGCATTAATCAAACTGGGTGTACTTTGACCATTCAATTCTTTACTGTACATCTGCCCTTCGCTCTGAAAGAGACCGATGGTGAAAAACTGAGCTTGAGAGAATTAATGAGTGGCCAAGAACAAGTAGAAGAATTTATCAACTATTCTCAAACTTGGATTGGCCACATGAACTTCAACCTACTTTTCCAATTCACATTCTAAGTTCTGCATTTTTTTTTTTAGTGAATTGGACTTGTAATGAATTAGCCTATCACGAGTAGCCTCGTCGCTTGATTAGTGGGGAAAAGGGTCAAACGTGGTTGCTAGCATTGAATAGAGCTGTCATAGACAAGAACCTCAAGCCTATACCACTATGTCCACCCGACGTTTAAACGCACGTAATGCTGAGCTAAACAACAAAAGTTCAAAGACAATGTACAAAGTCAATCACCAATAACATACAAAATACAGGAAATTTACTGTTATTGTACACAACTCAGTACTGACATTAACTTTACATCTATGAAGGGTGGAGTATTGTTGAGAGGGAGTCCCGCATTTGCTAATTTCGGAGATGATCATAAGTTTATGAAATACATCTTCATTGGTACGAGACTTTTTGGGGAAGCCTAAACCAAAGCCATGAAAGCTTATGCTCAAAGTTGAAAATATCATACCATCGTGAAGAGTTGTAATTCCTAACACAGAGTCGGTAGAGTCGGTAAAGGAGGTTTTTGCAACTTCTCTTCGGCAAGGAAACCTTCAGGAGCACCCCAGAATTCCAACCTAGCTAAAACCTGCCTTAGACGTTGTTTGAAGTGAGATACTCAAAAGCTTCAGAACTTTGAATAATCCTATCAATTTTCGAGAGAGGATCCAATTCTCTATGGGGCTGCTGCTAGTGTTGAAGTTTATGAAGCCCAAACGAACATTCAGCTCAAATATTTGGATCCGACCCAAAAGTTATGAACGCAAAAGGATAGCATCTTGAGTTACAGACATTCAAAAGATAAAAAAGATTTCACAATCTTTATAAGCTACATGTTTTACTTGAAATATATCTCAGATCTTTTGTACCATGTAACCAGTTAAGCAAAGTTTAACCACAATATTTCTGCCACGTGCTATGTTCTAGAATGCACTGTGATGGCATCTTGTCCTCGTGAAAAAACAAGAGAGTATCACGGGAACCACTTAGCTAATTCACGAGACGCCATAAAACTTGATAGCCATGTATATTCTATACATGTGTCTACCTGTGAGACTGTGATCACCATGCAAGAACCAAAACCCAACCACAGAAGTTCAACACATAGACCACATATTTTATGATTCTATGGCCCAGTGACTCCTCCATTTCCACAACTAAGCGCCCCCTTCGTCCCCACTAAATCCAGCCCATTACGCATATCTCCTTACAACACTCGTATATAGGCAGAAGCAAGCAACAATAATCACCAGCCATCCCCTGCCAGCAACAGCAAAAATCACAATGAAAATGCAGCTGCTAGCTCTGTTTCTCTTACTGGCCTTCCTTCCGCCCCAAGTTCTCTCTCACAACTTTTCTCAAACACCTGGTGTGCAAGTGCAAACAAACAAGCAAAAGCAGCTGGACAACGAAACCATCTACAGGGTGTCGAAGCAACTTTGCTGGGGTTGCGTTAGCGAGTCTCTAGAGTTTCTATTTGCGCACAATCTGATTCGAGCGGCAAAATTCGAGTTGCCACTGGCATGGAACTTCCAGCTCGAGAAGTACGCCAGGTGGTGGGCAGGACAGAGAAAGGGGGATTGTAAACTGCAACACTCTTTCCCTGAAGACGATTTTAAGCTGGGGGAGAACATTTACTGGGGGAGTGGATCAGCGTGGAGGCCACTGGATGCAGTGACAGCGTGGGCTAGCGAAGTCAAGTACTACAAATACGCCACCAACAGCTGCGAGGCTGACCAAATGTGCGGCCATTACACGCAGATCGTTTGGAGAAACACTCAAAGGCTCGGCTGCGCTCGTGTCATTTGCGACGATGGGGATGTCTTCATGACTTGTAACTACGATCCCCCTGGCAACTACATAGGCGAGCGGCCCTACTAAAGAAAAGTATAATAAAAAGCCTTTTGGATGTGCTGTGCTGTTGTTTCGTACATATTGAATATCAGCAATTAATATAATTGAAGCAGTCTGTGTGTAATATAATAATGCATACTCACATGGGTTACCTTTATCATATAGTTTAATTAAATCTCATATTATTGAATATTATCAAATCCAAGAACATAAATACAAAATAACACAGTTGGATTCTGCAATATTCTTATAAAACTTTCGGCTTTAAAACAAAATTCTAATTACCTAACTCTATTATTAACAGGGGCCTCGATAGGCGTGTGTGTTGGGCCCAATCAGAGCCCGTCTGAAAGAAAATACAGAGGCTTATGGAGCCCACAGTTGAGCGCATAGGCCCACAAATGCATGTCCAGAATAATTCCATTATTCTAACTTTATCAGATTCCACATTTGATTTTTTGCGATCAATGTATAACAATGCTTAAGATCCAAATCAATAATTGTTTCAATACTCATGTGATCTTCTACAATTAATAGAATATCTATAGCTACATTATTTCAACTCTGTTCTTCGTTTTTCATATTTAAATCTGTTGAATCTAAGAATAATAATTGTTTTATAAATTAATTTCTGATAAGTGAAGATGGCTATCTTTATTTAATGTTGCCGCTACAAGTTGTAGGAAATAAATTTGGAGTAAATATTTAATGTAAGCTTTATTTGGAGGGGGTATGAAAAAATATATATATATATATTATAGGGATACAGGTATTGGGTACAGCACATAAAATCAATCAATTACATGTGAATTTCAGAGACACAGAACCACATAAACTTTTACAAACAAATTTTGATTTAAATATACACTCTCCAAACTCCGATGACAACAAAATGGGGAGGTGAGGTAAATTTTAATAAGGTCTCTCCCCAATGTAATTACCAGGAGGATCATAGTTGCAAGTGATGAAGACGCCTTTACCCTGCTTGCAAGTGACTCTAGCGCACCCAATCCGCCGAGTGGACCGCCACACTATTTGCGTATAATGGCCGCACAGTTCACCTTCCACGCAAGAATTTGACCAATAGCTGTACCATTTCCGCTCCGACACCCAATCAGCCACGGCCTGTGCCGGAGACCACGCATTGCCACTCCCCCAGAAAATGTTTTCACCGTACGGCCCGTTGGAGTGTCGGAGAGCGCAATCCCCCCGCCGCTTGTTGGCGTATGACTGTGCGTAGCGAGCCAATTTGGTGTCCCAAACTAATGGAGCCAACCGGAGGGCGTATCTAGCCGCATTGTGAGGGCCGAGGAATTGCTTCTGCAGGGCTTTGTCGGACTTCACCAGAGCTGCAGTGGCGTGGCCGGTTGAGCTCAGGAGGATGAAAATGGCGATGGGTATGAGAAGATATGCTTGCATTTTTTCAATGGAGCTTGATTTTGTATTGGGCAGCCTTTAATTTTGGAGGGTATTCCTTGGTCTGAAGAAAGTGATGATATTTATAAAGGAATGGCTACGAAATCGAGTGGTTGGATAAAGAAGACTTATGGGGTGGCACCCATGTTCGATAATGATTACCACTTTCTTTTTTGCTATTACACATAAATTATTATTCATATAAAGAATATCGTTCAACTCCAAATTATTGGCCCTCTTAAAAATTGAAGCTAAAGATCATTTCGTTTCATTACATCAAAACTTTAAAAATTTGTAACCTTTTTTCTTTTTGTGATGCATCCTCTGGACGAACATAAAGAAAGAAAGTAACTAAAGGGTGTATGATTGAATGAACATAAAGAAAGAACATGATAGTGTGTAAAAGGCAAGGGAGGGAGGGCATCAAAACAGGATTATTGAAACAAAACTGTGTGTTCTTTTTCAATCATTTGAGCATTAATATTAAAATCAGAGGCCGCATCTACCCCGAAAGTCTTCCAATAAATTTTCCGGTTTTAAAATTAGTAAGCTCCATCTCATACGTCATTGTTCACAAACTTATGCCCCTCTCTGCCAACTCACAAACATTTATTTGGGCCTCATAAATACTATTTATTATATCATTTCTTTAAAAAAAAAATACTGAATGTGTGATAGGTCAAATATACAGCCATGTTATTGTGCATATGATTGGTTTAAAGTTTAAGCCAAATAAGGGCTAAATACACTTTTTTAAATACAATGGAAGGTTAATAAATTTTTGCATGATATTCCCTCAGTTTTTAGAATTGATTATCTAATAGCTAAATGTGTCACGATCTTAAAGTTTAAAGAACAAGCAACAATAGAGTATAAATTATGTGAATACAACGATTTTAGTTGAAGTTTTCAGTCACTTTAATCCTATCAATCATTGTCCGTAAACTAACAATTTGAAGTATAATGTAACAATCTTAGCCCATTCAAACAATATATATGTATCAATACAAATTGGGCCCAGGCTTATACCTCCTGCAAAATGAGTTACGTTTCTTGTGCTTCCATGCATTTAATGCCCATTTACTCTAAATTGTAAAGATCGCGAAGGTTCCAAATTTCACATGGAGGTTCATTGCATTGATTGGGAAAGGAGATGAATAGCCAACATACTAACCATTTCTTAAAAATTTATTTAACTGCTTAATAACTGTTTGCTTAATAACTGCTGCCCATTATCCTAAAATTGCTCCAACTATATCAAATTTATTCAAAGCCTTGACACCGTTTCTAGGGAGATCAAAGGTTTCCCCTTCTTTACCCATATAAATCCCACCAAACCCATCTCTATTCTTCTCTCATCATCATCATTGTTGTTTCAGCTATGGGAGGAAAACGAGCGGTTCATTACTATGAGATGACGGAACTGGAAGTTCCTTTGAGTTGCAACAAACCCAAGTTGGGCAAGCCCGGCGCCAAAAGAGCCTCCACCAATCGACATGGGGCGGAGAAAACTACAACCACGGTCTACAAAAATGAACTTCCTGGTGGTTTAACTGTACAGGTCTCCAAGAGGCATAAGGTCAAGGAATTTGTGGACAACAACACCGGACGTTTGAGTTCCAAAGAAGAGGTTACTTATAAGTCTAGTTTCAAAGTGGATAATGCAGTTCAAGGAATTTTCAATGAGGTTCAAACTCAAGTGAAGTTTAACAAGGCTCCAAGTTCTAGCAACAATTCCACCAAACCCACTAATAAGCATATCATGTTTGACTTCTAGGCCTATCTTTTGGATCTCCATGTCTTTCCTGTCTTCTTTAATTTCCATGTTTTACTCTTTCAAACACATAGTGTTAATTTGATTCTCAATTCTCCTAATTTGTTGCTTCATTTGTTTATAATGGTTTTTAATTCATCTAATGTGTTCTCTTTTTCTCTCCTTTTGAATTTAAAAAGTTATCCCTACTGTGTTGTTACTCTGTCTCTTTCAAAAATCTCTTTTTGCCCTCGTTTTCTAAAATCTTTTTTTTTTAAATCGAGGCAGAGCTTCGAGCATACGTCGTTTGGCCGTAGGCGATACAAGAACGAATTGGCTTAGTTCACTTGTCGTTAGAAAGTGAGTGCCGCAGTTCGCTGCTATCTAGAGTGCGATCGTGACAAGTGCTCAACTTTATGGTACTAACAAGTGTTTGATACGTGTTCAAAACGGAGTGACACAATAAGAAATACAGAAAGAAAGACAGATATACGAGAATTGAACTAAAGATTTTGATCCAGCAATATCCAAGGTGAAAATGTGGATTAAACGTCATTATTCACACTAATATACAAAGCTTGACGACATAGATTCTTAGTATGGCACATGCAAGCAAATCCATCTTATAATCATGACAAATTGAACAGCTTCCTTGTCTCTCTCCCAAACCCTACGCATAAAAATTGTCCCCTAAAGATTGTACCCTAACTCAAAATCTTGAAACATCAATTCCGATTGAAGAACAGAAGAAGAATCCCAGGAATTAGAGGAGGATGCGGATCTCATATCATGATGATCATTCTGAGCAGCCCACCACATGAAGCCATCCTTAGAAGAACCACCCACTTCTTTAAAGCAATCAAATTCAGGCACTTGTTCAGGTTGTGACATGAAACCCTCCGCCTTGTCATTAAGAAACTCATCCACTCCCACAAAGTTTGAAACTTGATGAACCCCAGATGCTAATTCATCTGAACTTGGGATCTCATAAGGAAGAGACACAGAATTGGTGTGAAAGAAATCAGCTTCCTTGGGTGGTTGAGTGGGTTGAAGATGATTAGGGTTTTGATTGTTCAGAGGCAGGAGGGATTGAAACTTCTTTTCCTGCATGGGGTGGAGCTTGGGCCATAGCTGAGGGTGTGTGTAGAAAGAGAGTGGATTGTGAAGGCCTTGAAGTTGCATATGGAGTTGAATCCTTTCCAAGGCTGAGTTACTCAAACCCTCTTTGGGGTCTTCATTGGTAGTTGATGAAGGTGAAATCCCATTATTGGTATTGGTATTGGTATTGGTATTGGATTGTTTGGGTTTTCCAAGTAGTTTCTTTTTCAGCTTTGTGTTCCAGTAGTTTTTTATATCATTATCAGTTCTTCCAGGCAGCTGGGCAGCAATTACAGACCACCTAAAAAGACACAACCATACAATTCCAAGACAATCAGCCTCTGACAAAGGGAAAAAACCAAGACAGAATCAAGGACAAGGAAGAAAGACAAGTACACCAATTCAGATCTAGTAACATGGCTCAAGATGAACACTAATTTTGAAAGTTTTGGTTGGAATTTGGGCTCAAACCTGCTGCCAATGCTTATATACAGGTTGCAAATGATGGTGTCCTCTTCCTCCGAGAATCCTCCATGTTTGATATTAGGTCTCAAATAATTCAACCATCTCAATCTGCAACTCTTTCCACATCTCTTCAGCCCTTCAATTTTTAATCCAAAAACAGAACATGAAGTTGAGACAAAAAAAAAAAAAAAAAAGAGTTTGTTATCTTTTTACAATATTATACCAATCTTTTGAGGAAGAGCAATCCAGTTTCCTCCAGTTCCATGCTGTTCAATATAAGCTTTAAGCTTTGCATCCTCTTCAGGTGACCATGGCCCTTTCTTGACACTGGCTTTATCACAACATGGAGCTCGACCCATTTTTGGTTCTTCTTGTGTAGGGTTTTTGTGTTTGGAAAGGATGGAGGAAGAAGACCCTGGCTTTATAGGTTGAAAAAGTGGGGGAAATCTCTTTGCTTTCTATTACTTTATTTATGATTTTTTAGTACAAAAAGTAAAGTCTTCTCTCCGCTCAACCTCTCCCCCTTTACAACCCCCTAAATTAACCTCATATCATTTGTGGAATCATTAATTACTCTTATCTCTCTTACTTTTTGGATTAGTTCGGTCCTGCATCTTAAACAATTCAAGCAACTGGCCACGCTACAAATTTAAAACTTACCCTTAAAACTTTTTTAAATCTATTCATTTAGTGATGGGGAGGTGTTATAGAACCTCCTCCATCCTGTCCCTTTGTCGCCATTCTCCTGCAAAAACAAAAATGTTCATCATATATTATGAAGTTGCATAATTTGGAATGAAATTCTTGGAGTGGACAATTCACCATATATTTTAAAACAATGTTCTTCTCTCATCTTCAACGTCGTACATGGGAATTGATTACGTAACATTCAAAACCCACTACTAGTAAATGTTCTCCGTTTTGGCTCGTTACGTATCGTCGTCAACTTCATAGTTTTAAAATGCATTTACTAGGAAGAGGTTTCTACACCTTTATAAAAAAAATGTTTCGTTCTTCTCTCAAACCAATGTGAGATCTCATAATCCACCACCTTGAGGGTTAGCGTCCTTGCTAGCACATCATCTAGTGTCTAGCTCTAATACCATTTGTAATAAGTCCAAACCCACTGCTACCAAATATTGTTCTATTTGAATTTTCCCTTCTAGGCTTCCCTTCAAAGTTTTAAAACACGTATGTTAGGGAAAGATTTTCATACTCTTACGAGAAATGTTTGGTTCGTAGAATCTCACCAATTAAGTAGCTAGCAAGGGAAACTTATACTTGTTCACCTGTGCATGTCAGCCACATGGTTTGTTAACATGCATGGCCAGGCCATTATCTGAGTTATATATGAGGAGTTCCCTTCAAAAAACTCTTTCACCCCCATGAATGAATCTTTTATTTTTGGTCGATGCCAATCTGTGATTGAATTAGAGAGGAAAAGAAGGGCAATCCTTCTTTTGCCTGTAATTTATTTGATAAATATTTGTGTCGATGACTCTTGGAATTAAGAAATGAATGCTCCAAGGAACCGCACCCACATAGAAATTACAACTCGAAAAGCAACAAAACAACACGAAATTCCCAATAAACTACTCGCTCTTTCAATATTTAATACTCAAGTTTTCAATTTGAGTGAGATCCTTAGCGGCAATAACAGCATTCTTCTGCTTGTCTCTCCCCACACCAAGAATCTTATATCAAATGCCACGGACCTTTCGGTTTCATCACCAAATTAGACCCATCTAATCTCAACACTTACAAATCCTTGTAGATAAGATCAGGATATGCATCATTTCTTATTCAACCAAAACATAAAGTGAGAAATAGAGATGAACAAGAAACTATAAAGTATTTGATGTGGAATATTTGGTGGCATTATAATTGTTCTAAGTTGTTTAAAGTTGACTAATTAGGGTGAGCTTATTTGAAGTCCATGTTCAAACATCCTACATAACAACAAATCAAATTTTGTTTAGTTTCTTTGTTGCCCTACCAACCCTTCTCCCTCCCTAATAATTATGCAATGTTTGGTATAATGCTAGGAGTAATGCGTTATTCAAAGCGGGGATTAAGAAATGATTGCCTTGTCTTAAAAAAATTCATAATCTCGATTTCAATGAGTTTAGATGCTGTTATTACAATTATTTAAAGATAATCAATCCCTAAACATTGTAAGTCAAACAAAGAGGAGTAGTTCATTAGTTCGATAAGAAATTAAGTGTGATTCGAGGATAAGATGACTAAGAAACACTTAAAAGAATTGAAAATCACTACTTATGCTAACAAGATACACTTTTCTTTTTTGTAGTTTAATCATAAGAACTTCACGGTTAAACATGTTTTACTTGAAGCAACTCTATATTAGGTGACCTCCTATGAACTTATTCCGAGATGCATGTGAGTGAGGACAAAGTATGTTGGAAGCACTTGTGTAGGAGTAGATAACGTGATCATGTCACAGGGGATGCATGAGAATGATGTGAGATCCCACGTTGATTTAGATGCTTTGATCAAACATGTCAACTCGAGCATGCAACCAAGATTAGTAATTGGATAACTTTAGAACTATACTAAAAAAGTATTGTCAAACCCTTTACGCGTTGATTATCTTCAAAATTTGGTAACCAAACCAACCACTTTATATAAAAGAAAAAAAAAAGTCCAATATTTGTTGATTTAAATATATACCAGTTAATCCTTTTACCACGGTATATATATTATATAGGAATTCTTTTATATAAAAAAATAATATTTAGCAAAAGTTTCTTTCTTTTTAATAATAATAATAATAATCATCTAACAACTACGTACTTTGACTTTTGGTTATAGATGTCAAAGAACAAGAATTCAAAATTTATTTATATAAAGATTCCGTGTTTTCTTATGTGAAAATTTAATGTTATATAATAAAATGAAGTCAAACAAATGGTTAGAATTTATTGAAAGTAAACAAATTAAAGTTGGATATTTAAAATATAAAGACAGAAATGAAATGAAATTTAATATATATGAATCAATTTAAGCTAAAAAAAACATGGAAGAAGTTGTAGTGTTGTTACTAAAAGCAGTTGACTGTAATATTAAATGCTAGAGGTAGCAGCATAGCTTGAAGAAGACAGGGGTAAGGTGAAGGATTGTTGTCACAGAGCTTGACTCCATGGATGTAGCGATTGGAGAAAGAAGATTTGGTAGCCATTCATTAGTATTTTTATGCATTGCTAAAACCCAAAGTCAAATGGCTTGGAAAAAGGACCAAGGAATATGCATGCATTCGGAGTGGTTGGAATGATAATGTTCTTGTTTTGGTTTTCTATGTTAATCATTCGCATTTCATCGTTCATTGAGTTTACCTCTTGTCTACAAACAATATAATTCTATGTCTCATATTTGTTTAATTATAATGTTAGTTGTTCATGGTTGCTTTAAAGGTATCAACAAAGATTATTTCGACTTTTGGAAGGTGTCAACGAAGATCATTCTTATCCTATCATCATATTTTTGAAAGGTGGCATTTGCTACGTAAATCTTGTAAAAGTCCAAGCTTGCTGTTAATAAATAATGTTGTTCGTTTTAGCCCGTTACTTATAGTCGTTAATATCATAATTTTTAAAATGCTCATGTTAGAGAGAGATTTCCACACATTTTTACAATGAATGCTTTATTAAACTTTCTAATTGGTGTGAGATCTCACAATCCACCTCTCTTAGGAGTTAGCATCCTTATTGACATACCGTTCTGACTTTAATATCATTTGTAAGAGCCAAAAGTCACATTCACTCTTCTACGTGCGTGCCTTTACCTCTTCAACTCTTCAACTTTGAGATCTAACCTACCCAAAAGAATGGCACTGAACCAATAGGAGATTAGAGGCTGTGGGACTGGCCAGTGGCCACTGGTGCAGCATATTCATAGTCCAATTTCTCTGCTTCTTTCTGTTTATGGCTAACCTACTTTCACCTCCCTGGTCCCATCTCTTTCCCTCCACTGCTTCAAACTCTTAAACCCACCTGCAGCTGCAAAACCCAAATTATCCATTCTACCCTTGTTCTGTTTCACGTCTCCCCACCACCATCATGCTTCGCCTCCGCCGCAGCTGCCAACACTTTCGCCGACCATTTATCAAATTCCTATCCACTGCCGTCACTCCTCCGCCTGCTCCCCACCTCCCTCTCTCCCATCCCACTTACATTGTTTGGGGCTCCAACACTTCCGTTGGTAAATCCTTAGTTTCCGCCGGCCTCGCTTCCTCCTTTCTCCTCTCCGATTCTCCCTCCCAGTTCCTCTACCTCAAGCCCATACAAACCGGCTTCCCTTCCGATTCCGATTCCCGTTTCGTCTTCCAGAAGATATCCTCCTTATTTCAACGCCGCCAAGCCCACCTCTCCCTTCTGGCCTCCGACCACGTTCTCAAGGCCTCTCTCCCCGTACTTAACTCCGTTTCCGGTTGCGGAATTGTCAATGGTAACGAATTGGCAATGTGTGACCTGGGTCGGTATGAAGATCAGCTATTGGTGGGACAGTCGGGTATAGGTTCGAGACTAATCTGTAAGACCATGTACGCATGGAAAGAGGCAGTGTCTCCGCATTTGGCAGCTGAAAGGGAAAGCGGGCCGGTGGACGACGCCGTTGTGCTACAGTCGCTGCAGAGTTGCTTGACTACTGGATTGGAAGCGAGTGGCGAGAGTGATGATGCAAAAACCAGAGCCATGTGTCTCGTCGAGACAGCCGGTGGGGTTGCTAGTCCAGGCCCTTCTGGGTCCCTTCAATGTGACTTATACAGGTGCCTTCAAGATTCTATTATTGTTCCACGTAGTATTGATTATTCTACTAGTACTTCACTGCCCTGCTTTTATTTTTAAATTAAGGACGGAGCATAGCATAGGAAGAATTTCACCGATTGCAGAAATGGAAAATGCCACGAGTAAAATTTCCCACGAGTAAAATTTCAGTTCTAAGCGCTATTGTAATTGCCAAATATTCAACTAAGCTGAATTCGTCTCGGTTGGATTCTGGATCTACTCCAGTTGTTCAATAATTCTTTTGAAATGAACAGTTTCTCTTAACGTGTTTGTTTACAAGAGCTGGACCTCTCTGTCGCTCGCCTTGTGGGTACACCCTGTTGTGATAATGAATATTCTGTTTTTTCTTCATCCTCTTACCCCTTTTGGCGGCAGGAGATTTCAATTAAATTTTCCGGCTAGAATTGAGAATGTTAAGTGGATTTGTTTTTTTGTTCTTTATATTTTGTTTATTTGAAATTCATAGAGGAACTTTTAGTGAGTAGGCAATCATGGTTAAAAATTAATCAGTTGACATACCTGATCATTTTCCTTCAGAGAATGATCGTATTTAACACGATGAAATTTTGCTCTGATACCATAACAAGTGTAAATGAAGGAGAAAGAGTTATATTAATATCGAATAAACTCTATCCTAAAGATGATACATCCCTTAAGTATATACAGACAAGATTAATGAATAAGAAATACAAATGCAGCTATTACAAACTTTAACACATAAACTAGTATGAATCATAGGTATAAACTAGTATGAATCATAGGTCTTAGCGGCTAAGTTTACTTGAATCCTGAATTTCAGATTTCTATTTCATTCTATCAGGCCTTTTCGTTTGCCCTGCCTTCTTGTTGGTGATGGTCAGCTGGGTGGTATTTCTGGAACAATTTCAGCGTATGAGACTTTGAAACTTCGAGGTTACGATGTTGCTGCCATCATCTTTGCTGATAATGGGCTTGCTAATGAAGTGCCGTTAAGCTCTCATCTTCGAAATAGGTAAATTGCAGTATTTTTTATTTTACTTCGTACGAGGGAAGTACACACGCATGGTCGTGGCAGGCGACGTGCTATTCTATGGCATTGGTGTTTCTTAATAGGAATAACTGTATTAAAAAAAAATAGTTGCAGAAGTGTAAGTGCTAGAAATTGTCAAAGGAAGGTGGATAAAGTGGCCGCTAGTGTGACATTATGTTATTTCATTCCCCCCGACGACTTTTCAATTCATATTTCAGCTTTGAGGCATGTTCATTTGCTTTTTCCTTTTAGGGTGCCAGTTCTTGTGCTACCTCCCATTCCAGCTGATATAACAGACGACCTGATGGATTGGTTCGATACCTCTCGGAACGTATTTGATTCTCTGAAGGAAATATTGTTATCAGCTCATTCAAAAAAAATTAATAACTTGCGAGAAATGCCTAAAAAGGCAATGAATGTCTTTTGGTGGCCATTCACCCAGCATAAACTTGTGGCAGATGAAGCTGTTACAGTAATTGATTCTCGCTGTGGTGAGAACTTCACTGTTTTCAAGGTGCAACTCAGAATTGCTGTTACTGAATGATATATTTACATATAGTTACATATGTTTTCTGCTTATAGTCTTATACAGTTGGAGTCTCCGTGCATATGGGTAAACATTCGTGGATGTCTGCATTTTTATTTTCAAAAATTTAATATTAGTTTGATAAAATTTATTCAATAAACATTATATCCAAGCATGCAAGTCTTTATTTATTCAAATATTTTCCACAATGTGAAGAAATTGTAACATCAGTTAGGAGTAGAATTTGTCTAATAGATCTGTGTTGAATACTAATTTTGATCTTTTGACTTCACGTATATCAATTATTTTAATATGCTGCCTTTGAAACTGACACTACCTTGATTTTGTATGATTTTTCATATTTGATTTGCACGTAGCGTACAAAATTATAGTAACATATTATGTTTGCACTGCATGTTCTATATAGGATCAGGGCAGTGAATTTATGACTCAACAATTTGATGCCTGTGCCAGTTGGTGGACACAAGGCCCTGATGCTGCCTTACAGGTCAATTCTTGATCGTTGTTTCTTTTATTTCTCTATGCATTTAAGTTGTTGCAGTTAGTGTTATTGGTTTCATTTAGTTTGAAGTTTTGGCTATTCTCTCAATTTTAAAAAATAAAAAGGTGAAGAACAAATACCGTAATTCCAGTGTCCTTGTACCTTCCCTTATCATTTCACAACTGCAAACATGGATGTGTATTAAGGGTATATGTTAATCACTATCTAGTTTGCATGTCCAAGGAATCGCGGTTCTAACTAGAGTGAATCAGGAAGAATTTGGAGGCAACTAAAGAATGATGTTATGTGACAATTGCTTATAACATTTGATTGTTAGAAAACTCAGGTTTTAGTACCTTAGACTCATTCTTACTAGCAGAAAGTTAAATAATCATTTTACTTCTTACTAGTAATCTTTGTTGTAGATTCATAATGTCATCAGGGCTTTTTTGTTATACTACTTGCCCTTTTTCATTTCTTTGATCATAATCTTGAAATGATAAACTATAGTGCTCCTTTTTGCTCTTATGATATATCTATGTATATAGCTGTGGAATTCTTATATTTCATTGTAATAGCAAGCATACCCCCCATGTTTTTGCTTTAACGCACCTTCTGTTTAGGTGTTCTCAGACTGAGCTAGCAAGTGATATGGGTTATGCTACTGCAAGATTCGGGCACGTAATGTTTCCAGAGAATGTGTATGAACCAGCTTTGGAATGTGCAGAGCTTTTACTTGATGGTGTTGGAAAAGGTTATTACCTTACTGTTTTAACCTATTTTTCCATATCGTCAGGTCATGTATTTATTAATTCTTCGCAAATTTAGGCACGTTCCATATTGATCACTTATATGTTAGATTTTTCTGACTCCCAATTACCATACTACTCTGCAGCGTAAAATTTGATTCAGTTATAAATCAGATACCCATAATTGAAATAGTTTGCCATGGAGTTCACATATGGTTAATTATTTGTCCAGTTCATATATTTCACGATCACCTCTTCCAAGATAAACTTAATGATCCTACGCTCGAATAAGAAGTCCTTGACTGCAACTGTACTTGTAAATGGACATCTTTAGTTACCTTAAATGTTATTGATAGTCAGCGGATACAAATAAGAAAGTAGGTTGGAAGAAAGAATAATGATAGTGGTTGTTGAATGAGAGAGAAGGGTTATTTCTTCCATCCTATCTTTTTTTTTAATTGGTTCTTCCTCCATATTTTCTCTCTGCTTAGATCCGTTTGTTTTTGTTAGATTATTATGTATATTGCGGATAAATAATGCTTAAAACTTAAGATATTTATTTTATAATTTCCATCGGCACGTACAAATTGTTATGAGTGGCTTTGAGAGGTTTGAATTTTCTTATCTGAATTATCTTTGATTCCAGAAAAAGGTATTCACGCCTATGAATTTTCTAGCTAAGAAGTTAATCTATTTGTTGTACAGTTGTACTAGACACCAGATTAGTAATTGTTATGTGAAATGTCAACCCATTTGCCTTTTCACTTTCGGTTTCGTTGTAAGTGTCTTAACTACACTGATAAAATAAAATGGAAGCGAGAATAATTGAACGATGAATCATTATTAACTGAATAAGTGATTCGAGGATTTTGTAATCTGGAAGTATTGTGCAAGTTATGCTAACCTATAGTTCCAGAGGAGGGATGTGTTAGCCCTTTCCTTCATTTTATTTTCTAATTGTTTCGACTAGTTTATACACCTTCATTGTACATCAAGACTCCATTTTTTGCAGGTTGGGCTTCTAGGGTGTATTTCTCAGATAATGGATCTACCGCTATTGAAATTGCACTAAAGATGGCCTTTCGGAAGTTTTCTTTTGACCATGGAATCCATGATGCTCAAGAATGCAATGCGGAAGCACCGCGTCCTGAGCTTATGGTAAGGTGGTTGCAATAAATCTATGCTAGAGAAGTTTATGGGATTCTCTGTATTGTTCATCATGATTAGGAGTACAGAAAACTCTCTTCCAAACTCAAGGACATAGAGTAGTACAATCTAACAGACGTGTCGTCAGTGGTTTATTATTGCAATAAGCACCCTTTCCTATCTAATTATATCTTCACTTTAGCAGAGAATGCAAAATATCTAGGTAGTACTTGGCTGGCTACCCATGGTCTGACTACAGAAATTCATTAGTTTGTTCCACATGTTAGTTTGACTGACACTGAATTATAATCACGCACAAAATTATGGTGCAAGTTTTTTGAAAGAACTTTTGTCGGTGACATTATAAAGATTTACTATTCCAGGTCTTGGCTCTCAATGGATCATATCATGGTGATACATTAGGAGCTATGGAAGCCCAGGCACCCTCATGTTATACAGGCTTCCTGCAGCAACCATGGTATAGATTTTTGTATTCAGAATTACGGTTCCTTATAGACTGCTGCATCTGTTAACACAAGAAGATTTTAGTTAACAGACAGAAAACCGATAGTTTGTTTAGCCCATTCCTTGGACTTTCATCTGTTAACAAAATATTTTAGTTAATGCACGAAAGAGGTTAATACTGAAGGTCCTTGGGAACATGTTAATATCACTTTTTGCATAATCACAACAGGTATTCTGGAAGAGGTGTTTTTTTGGATCCTCCTACAGTCTACATGCACGGAGGTAAATGGTATCTTTCATTGCCAGATGGATTGCAGCCAGAGAACATGATGCCTGAGAGTGTTTGTAAGTGAATATAGTTTTCCCCATTAAAGTATATCTCCTTTTTTGTATTATTAATATAATGTTATTTCTGTCAGTTTTCTGTTCACGTAACGAGGTATTTGATGAGAAGAGGGACAGTTCAGATTTGGCTGGAATCTATTCGGCATACTTGTCTCAACAATTATCAGATTCTTCGAAGTTCAATTCATTACTTGGAGCACTAATTATGGAACCAGGTAAACTCATGTATTACCATTATAAATCAATTCCTTTATCTCATTTTGAAAATGCCTTTTCAGATGAGGTTTTAAGACTAATTCATGAGATGGAGAATGTCACGATAAAAAATATCAATCATGTTGGGATTCTGGGTTGTGAGTGGGATGGGAAAGATATTATGTCATATATAATAAGCCTGTGTACCTCCGATGGAATTACAGCATTGGTGTTCCAGGATTTTTATCGCCGGAGTGTTTATGACTCTGGTTATGTACAGGTGAGTAGCTTAACTAACAACAACTGCCGTTTCCTTTACTAATTGTTTTATCATATATCCTGGGAATTGTTATATAGTAATACAAGGTGCTGGAGGAATGCATATGGTGGATCCTCTCTTCCAACGAGTACTTGTGAAAGAATGCAAAAAGCAAAAGATTCCTGTCATCTTTGATGAGGTTTTTACTGGTTTTTGGCGCTTGGGTTGTGAGGTACGTAGCCATTCATCTTATTAAAATTTCATTTTCTGGCTGGAACCAATAACATTGAAAGTGTAATTCAAACTATTGGTTCCTTATAGACTGCTGCAGAGCTGCTTCATTGTGCACCTGATATAGCCTGCTTCGCAAAGCTGATGACTGGTGGAATTATTCCGTTATCTGCTACTTTAGCTTCAAACTCTGTATTTGAATCCTTTATTGGTGACTCTAAGGTAATTACTGCCGGGGGTGCGATTATTATCAACAATGTCTCTTTGTTATCGTTTCTGTCTATGATACGAACATCATCTTATGCCAGTTTATTTTTATAATTTGAACTTTTCCCAAGGCAGCATTCTTATGAATTTTCAATTAGTTCTAGTAGTGCTCGATCAAAATTTATCTGCAGACTTCTGAATGTGGTTGATGTGTATGATTCCATTATGATCTGCGTGGCTTCCCTTAAATCTCTAATCATAGCTGAAATAAGCTTGCTCGTACAATTTATGGTATCTACGCATCGGTTTAAATCCCTTTTTCATCTTCATTTTATAGCTTGAGGCCCTTTTGCACGGACACTCGTATTCTGCTCATGCTTTGGGCTGCACGGCTGCTGCTAAGTCCATTAAATGGTTTAAAAATCCTCAGACGAACCAGAATATCAATTCTGAAGGGAAATCGCTCAGGGAGGCAAGTGCAATCATATTTTTATTTTGTTCTCAGTTGACTCAATACAAGGTCATGTTATACTTCGAAGGTCTTGCCAAGATTCTTTTGCTTTCTTGATTCATTTGTTCTTTAACGCTTACAGTTATGGGATGAAAATTTGGTTCACTTGATCTCATCACATCCTGCGGTGAAGAGAGTAGTCGCATTGGGAACACTCTTTGCTCTAGAACTTAAAGCAGATGGCCCTGATGCCGGGTATGTTCGAGCCTCCTCATCTACTTAAGTTTTTCTTTTAGCATTGTTATCTGTCTTATTGCAATAGATGCCCCCTGCTATGCATCTGTCTTCCAAATAATAGTGCCATGCGTTATATTTGGATCTTTGAATCCGAAGGGTACATCAAAGAATAAGAAAATTCAACCTGATATTCTGTTTGCTGGCTAACCCTTCGTGAAGAGATCGACAAGGGATATTCCTTTTCAGTGGCTACATTTATGTTAAGTCTGGTCGCACTTTAGTTCAGCACCCATAAAAAATCCCCCAAGGAATTCCAATCATTCTTGTTATACGCTCGTTCCAACCTTATGCCATTTATAGCCGTCCCAAACAAATTTCCTATTTCACTAGGAGTTACGATATGTGGGTCAGTGAGTGAATAGAGGTTGATATCTTAAGTTGATTGGTTTTGAACAGGTATGCATCCCAGTATTCAAGATCTCTTCTATTAAAGCTTCGGGAAGATGGGATTTATATGAGGCCATTGGGCAATGTCATATACCTTATGTGCGGGCCCTGCACAAAACCAGATATCTGCAGCCAATTACTCATCAAACTCCGTAGCAGATTGGATGAGTTTATCAGCGAGTCCGCCGAAAGCTTGAAATCCTGTCATTCATGAAAGACGGCAATACCACTATTCTGTTGGGCGTTTTTGGTGGCTCTATTAGTAATCTTTTAATGTAGTTAGTGCAGTAGTAGCTCATGTTGCAAGCCTGATTGATTGAAATGTCTTATGAATTTTGACTTAGCTTGAAACTTTTCTTATTAGTTGTCATCTCAAAAGAATAGTGAGAACAGGGTATTATCAAATATTCAAATCTTGACTTTCAAGGTGAGATATGAAAATAGTAACATTTAGGTTGAAATGTACTATAGCTGTTTACTTACCTGTCCTATGTCCATATACAAAGCAAAGTTTTCCGTGGTCCCATATTTATTGCATTACCGAAGTTCACAACACTCCATCTGTGATCTATCATCTATGCAGAACTGAATTTTTAGGCCTTATCTCTATCCCTTGAACGATGAGGCCACACTTGGAATAATTGCAATTAACCTCCTTCAGAACCATCTCAACTTCATCATCTCCACCATTGTTATGAAACTCTCCCATCTCGATTTCAAACCAACCGTCATGTCTTTCCTTTGGCAGCGCCATCCGTGACATGTTAATTCCAGGCGTATGGGTTTTGCTTCCCATCCATCGTAAACGTTGGCGATGTCCAGGCGCATTGCTTCCCATCCATACTAAACGTTGGCGCTTACGTTGAGAGTTGTCTAAATAAGGGTCCAAACCCACACTAATGGTGCAGCATTCACCACCAACGATTCCCACCTTGGCATCAGCAGGAACTATATCGAACCCATAATATCGTTCATTCATTTTAAACACGAAGTAAGCTGCATAAGTCGTTGCAGCAGACAACATTTTGCAGCTTATCTTTCCACGTAACTCAACCCACCACGCCTGGAGGAGAACAGCCACCTCCCCGAACCTGATTCTCACACCCACATTAAAAGGACAAAGTAAATATTAGAAGCAGAAGGAAAAGAAACAAGTTGAGGGGATTTGAGAGTTAAACCTCGACTCAGGATGTGATATCCAAGTCCAATAGTCAGGGGTGTCGGTCCAAATAATCTTCAGGTCCCTTGCTCCAAGCATTATGCACTTTTTACCACTCCATTTGTCCAATGAAAAGCTCTGCCAAACGCCATCCATTGAACCCACTCAGCTTATAAAGATGTACTTACGAACCAATTTATACAATCAAATAATCCATACCTTGAAACTTTACCAAGGGAAGATACCAAAAGTTTCTTGCCCTTCACATATTGACTCGAATACAAGAAATTTCATAATTTCGATAGCTTTTGTTGAAGTTTAAACGTTAAAATAACCTAGTAGCTCAAGCATAGTATGTATAAATCTCAGATCATACTTCTCTACGGATTCATATTTGTACATACAGGAACAGTATATATGTGGGATCCTAACAACAGAAGACATTTTTATCTGATTAAACAAGCATCTTATTAACAAAACATATTTAATACTTGTTTGGTGGGCTATTTTCATAATTTGATTAGATTAAGCAGGAAAGAACCAAATCTATAAGCTTCAACTTTTCACCGATGAATAACGAACTTTGGAAATAATTTTGTTGGCGAAGGTATTCGAGAAGAACGCCTGAGAAGGAAAGAACTTCTGATCCGACGATGGGCACAGGCGGAGGAGTAGGAGATGGATAGCAAATTAGAAAAATTAGGGGAATCAGAAAGGTTACCTTGTTGCCGTCATCAATCAGCAGTGGGCAGTCGCAGAGGGAGAAAAAGATCTCCTTTTTCGAACTGGAAATTGGATCAAAATTCAGGTCACTGGTTTTCCTCCGAGAAACCAAAGATTCCCAATCGATGGGCAGGAAGTTGTTCCATAAGATGTCCGACTGCGCCGCCGCATGGAAAGTCCCCGAAACCGCCGACGATCTGCAGGCATCCGATGGAGTCGTCAGCGACAAGATGTTAGCCACGACTCCTTCTGGCATCGAAGATAAATAAATAATTCCTTCGCTCTCTTCTTCTTCCATCTTTCTTGGCAGTCTGAATGAGTAATGAATTTTACTTTTGGGGACAAATGGATAATATATCTATTCTCCTTCCAACCTACGCCAACATCTGACCATTAATTATATATATGTATATATTTGAACAAGTTATGTCTCTGTCCGACCGACGGCTTCCCTTAATATGTCATCAAATTTGGCGGCATCCTGGTAGGAAAGTCCATGACTCGTGAAGAGATAAACCACCCGAAGCAAGTAAGAAAAGTCCCTCCCCTCCTTATTTACAAGTAGAGCACTACAAGCACCAAAGCTAACCATATTATAGAGGGGAGAAGAGCCTTGACTTCCAAAATTATTAGTAAAAGCTAACGAGGACCCCTAACGGCCCCTACTGATGGGAAGTAGAGGAAAAAAAATTTTAGGTTGCATATTCATGTTCAGAATAAAATCAGGTTACCTTAACGATCTACTTTCTTGAACTAGTGTGAACGGTCTAAAGACTTCTATCCTGATTTTTTTCTTTCTTCATATTTGTAAAAGGGGAGGAAATTTTGAGGCAAATGATCAATGTTAGTTCAATGTCTTACGATGTTAAGCTGCTAGCATTCTTGTCATGCTTGGCCAATCAATTCTTGGTGGCAAAGTGCGCGAGGCAATCATATTCTCAACGAGGCAGCTGACACTCTCTGTAAGTTAGCAATCCTCTCTCTCCCATGTAGCAACCTCATCCGTCACCTTCCCTTCGAAACTCCCTTGAATTGCACCCATGTACTCTTGAAGTAAAAAGCCAGTCGGCTAGCTCTCTATCTTTTATCTTGTTAAGCCAAAGAAAGAGGAAAAGAAAAGTTCCCCTTGCCGTGTATTTAGAACGAAATATTTTTTGTGGAAAAAAATTCGATCTTTACCCTAAACTACAAGGTGTATAAACGTTGAAATTGATTGAAATTTGAAACTAGGCATCTAGTTTCTTGAAGTTGTAACAATCTATGCAGGGTTCATTTTGGGCCTCATCTCTATACCCTGAACAACGAGGCCACTCCTGGAATCAATACACTTCACCTTCTTAAGAATGATCTCAACTTCATCATCTCCACCATCAATACGAAACTCTCCTAACTCAGTTTCAAACCAACCGTCATGTCTCTCCCTTGGCTGCTCCAACCTTGATAGATTGCATCCTGCTCGTGGTACGCGTCGGCCTCGCTGATGAGGATTGTCGAAATAAGGGTCCAAACAAACGCTCTTCATATAGTGTTCACTACCAACAATGCCCACCATGGCATCGATAGGATCTATATTGAACCCAAAGTATCTACGTTCCCTCGTCCTGAACACAAAGTAAGCTACATAAGTTGTTGCAGGAGACAACATTCTACTGCTTATCTTTCCACGGATTTCAAGCCACCACACCTTGAAGATGACAAGTACTTCTGTGAACCTGATTCTCACACCCACATTAAAAGGCAAAGTATCAGAATTGGGATCAAGATAAAAAGTGGGATTTGAGCCAATCGTTTAGGCTTAAAACCTTGACTCAGGATGAGATTCCCAGGCCCAATAGACAGAGGTATCGCCCCAAACAATTGATAGCTCCCTTGCTCCAAGCATTACGCATTTCTTACCACTCCGTTTGTCCAAAGAGATGCTCTGCTACATACCAATGATTGTACCCACTCAATTTATGTGCATACAAAGAAAAACTGTACAAAAGATGGGCACATGATCATAATTTCTTTCTGTTCTTCGTGAATCAAATCTGGACCTAAAATTGGAGTCGGCGGAAGCTTAACTCTCCCAAACACAACTTTTTCATATCACAGTTCATGTTTTCTGGATTTTGAGTAAACCTTTTCAAGGATAATCACAAAAGTTTTTGTAGGAATTGAAATAACTTCGAAAGTGTATGTTAAAAATCGAGCATGTCTATAAAAACAGAGCATGACGGCGATGCTAGAGTAACACTCGTCTCCGCCGACAACTCACGCAACTCGGGCCACCATTAATTTAGAGAAATTGGGGGAATAAAAAAGCGTACCGTGTAGCCATCGTCAATTAGCAGTGGATTGTTGCAAAGGGAGAAAAAGATCTCCTTCGTCGACCATGTAATCGGATCAAAATTCAGGTCATTAGGTTTCCGCCGAGAAATCAAATCTTCCCAATCGGTAGGCAGGAATCTCTCCCACACGATATCGGACAGCGCCGCCGCATGGAAAGTACGGGAGACCGCCGATGACCTGCAGGCATCGGATGGAGTCGTCAGAGACAAGATGTTAGCAATTGCTCCTTCTGGCAGAGAAGAGAAATCCGCAATTTCTCCGTCCTCCGTTCCCGTCCTCGTTTCATCCTTGTCCATGATGAATCAAGAACAGAACTCTATTTTACTGTTTCTTAAAACAGAAAAATGGTGGCGAAGGGATAGTTTTGTTCGAGTGATGTTCTACAGATATTAATTGATTTTATTTATCGTTATCTTTTATCGAATTCTATAGCCAATCAACTTTTTGAAAGCTATTACTAAAAAAGAAATTATTAAAAAAAAAAAAACATTATTTTAGGCCTAAAATGAATGAAACACAGTCCCTGGTTTTTTCGAACCTCTGGATAAACAAAAGCAAGGCAATAGCAAAACCATGGCTTTAATCAATCAAAGCATCTATGCAAAGAACAGAGGTGGGTTTAGGCCTAATCTCAATCCCCTCAACGACAAGCCCAATCTTGCGTGTGCCGCCCTTCACCTCCATAAGATCCATCTCAACTTCATCATCTCCATCGCCACTTTCAAACTCCCCCAACTCGATTTCAAACCACCCATCCTGTCTCTCCTTCGGCTGCTCCAACTCTGACGACATTTCCAATGAATGGTCAATCAACCATGGTGCAAGCCGCAGACGAGAGTTCTCCAAATCAGGGTCCAAACAAACTGTTTTCGGATCGCTTTCGGTGCCAAGAATTCCCGCCCTGACTTCAGCAAGATCAAAATTGAACCCTCGGTATTCATCTTCATTCATCTTGAACACCAAGTAAACACCATAAGTTGTTCTACGAGTCAGTATTCTGCAACTCATTCTTCCACGGATTTCAAGCCACCACACCTGGAGGAGTACAGCTACCTCTGCAAACCTGATTCTCACACCCACGTTCAAATGGCAGAGTTTTAGAATTGGGAGGGGAAAAAAAAATTAAGATATAATCTCATATAGACTTTGAACCTCGAATCAGGATGATGTTCCCAGGTCCAATACTCAGGGGTATCACTCCAAACGATCGTGATGTTCCTTGCTCCAAGCATTATGCACTTCCTACCAGTCCATTTCTCCAATGCAAGGCTCTGCAGCATGCCAATGGTTTATGTGCATACAAATTGAAAGTGCAAAACAGCTTCATTGTTGATTCAACAAGTGGTAAAAGATACACAAATGAATCAGTGGCTTTTCGTTCTTTATGAATCAGACTGGTTTAAGTGTCTGTTCATACAGTTAAACAATAATCTGGGACTGAAATTTGCGTCAGCCGAAGCTTAGTTCGTACACTAAACTCAATGTAAAAGATAATTTAGAACAAGATTAAAGCATAGAAACTAACATACTAATAATATTGTATTCAGCTCTATTTTAAAAAGAAAAATGGAGCCATTCATTCGGTTATAGACTTTATTAAATCAAAATGAAAAGGAATTAGTTACTTAAACTTCATACATTAGATTTTATTTATTTATCTGTCTTTTCAAAAGGGGGATTCTGGATATCGAACATTCACTAAAATGCATATGAAGCGAACTCTGTTTAAAGCTTAACTGAAAGTTTTTGTTGAAATCCAAGATTGATTCAAAAGAAAACTTGGATTTGAGGTTTTTAGCAATCGTTTAGAATGTATTTATATTCTAAAATTACATGTCAATTTGATAACAAGAAAGGGAACTCCGATGATGTATGTGTCGACCGACCACCGATCAAACTCCGGCCACCGCCAATTTAGAGAGCTAGGGAATCGGAAAGCTTACCTTGTCGCCATCGTCAAGTAACATTGGGCTGTCGCAAAGGGAGAAAAAAATGTTCTTCTTCGAACTGGAAATTGGATCAAAATCCAGGTCATCAGATTTTGATCGAGAAATCAGTACGTCCAAATCGGGAGGCAGGAATCTGCTCCACACGATGTCGGACTGCGCCGCCGAATGGAAAATCCGGGAAACCGTCGAGGCCCTACAGACATCTAATGGAGTGGTGAGCGACAAGATGTGAGCGATTACTCCTTCCGGCAGAGAAGAGAGATCGGCAGCTGCCGTCCTCATTTCTTCTTCCATTGGATTTCTCTGGTACAGTCAATATTTTGTGGAAAGAAACCTGCATGCATATATACGGAATATTTCGCTCGATTTTGGTAAGTAGTCAATTCACTCTCTTTCGCTAAAATCCATCTCCGGTTGCTTCGAGACTAAGCTTTAGCAGAATTTCAATCGAATGGGCCCATTCATTGGGCTGGTTTGTTGATGGCCCATTCATTGGGCTGGTTTGTTGATGGCCCATTCATTGGGCTTGTTTGTTAATGGCCCATTCATTGGGCTGGTTTGTTAATGGCCCATTCATTGGGCTTGTTTGTTAATGGCCCAGATTGTTCGGTGGGCCCAAAGAAAATAGTTTTACACTATTTATCATTCCAAATTTAATATAACTCCAAAATCTTTGCATTAATAAAGAGGACAGAGGAGATTATCTATTTCCTAAAAAAACATATTTTTATGAATAGAAGGAAAAATTGATAAGAGTCATTATTATTATTATTATTTACAAAGTGATTAAATAGGAAAGAAATAGGTAATATAGATTAAAAAGGCCTCTTGCCCCAATCGCAGGCGGCGACCAAAAATGACTTCAGATCTGAGGACGACGAAAAAGTTCTAATCCGCTGTCTGCTGACACAGAGATTTTGGAATCTGGAGAAGCCACGTGGCAGTCTCTTTCTTTTTCTTAGACATCAGTGGACTTGGAGAGAAGACAATTTCGGGACTGCGCAGCAGCGGATTATTACCGACTCGAGTGCTTGGTCCCATGGTCGAGACTTGGGATATTAGTCGTTCTCTCTCTACACACACACACACACACACACTCGAGTGCTTGGTCCCATGGTCGAGACTTGGATATTAGTCGTTCTCTCTCTACACACACACACACACACACACAAAAAAAAAGAAAAAAAAAAGAAAGGCTCTCTTTTAGGATTGTCTCACTTGTATCGGTGTTATTATTGTTTTTTGATTTTCCCGGTAAATCGGGATAATTTAGAGGGAAGTAGGAGAGATACTTGAGAAACTTTACAGTAAGTGCACTAGCATTTCTGCGAAATTTCCAGGATAGAGCTGGATGTTCGTTGTTGGACTATTTTGAATTTTGGGGGTTCTTTAGATTCTCTGGCTGTGTCACTGTGGTTAGGGTTTGTTTGTCCATGGCGGCTTTGTGATTTCTATCAGTTATCTTGAATCAACTTCTGATTTTGGTGTGCAGTAGATCTGGGAAGCTTGGACTTTCTCTAGAGATTAGAGATGCAGAGACAGACAAGATATATGGAGAGGACGAACTCCATGAGAGAAAAAAGGGGCTTGGAGGGTGGAGATGATGAGCTGCCGGAGCGAAAGCGACCAGCTCTAGCTAGGTATATCATTTATTTTTGGATTCACTTGTGTTCTGATCCATGGGTTCTTTTCTTTTTCTGTTCTCTTCTTTCCCCCTCCCCTTTACACCTTAATTTAGCTAGCGGTGAGAAGTCAAAATATAACTCTGTACGTCGGTGCTATGCCTCTGCTTACCCTTTCTGATCTTCAATTTAATCACTTGGACTTTTAGTTAGATGTCATGATAATGAGGTAGATGAGCGGAGTGGCTGCTTTGCTTGGGTTTATTATCTTTTTTGGCTAACTGTTTGCTTGATGAGAGTTGAGACCATGGTTCCTTTTTTCTAAAGGAAGAACCTTGACCTGTGCTTTATCTACGGTTATTTCTGTAATTATTCAGATTATTTTTTATAATTAATTCACATGATCATATCAATTCATTCTCAATAAAAGGTCATATAATACAAATGATCAACGCTTTTATGGATCTTTATTACTGGACAGTGTGATTGTAGAAGCCCTGAAGGTGGATAGTTTACAAAAGCTCTTCTCATCAATGGAACCAATACTCCGTAGAGTGGTAAGATGCACCGTTTCTATATTCTGTTATGGCTACATAGTAAGACTGTGTGAATGAGAGTAGTATTTAATTGGGTGTTCGCTTGGGAAGTGTTGTATGCTTGGTAGTATAAATTATCTAGTTTACTTGTAGCAACGCTAAGGATAATACTGATTCCCTTCCAGTATGCTTTTTAAGTTTTTCATAGACATGTCTGCTTGTGTTTTTATTATGTTTTAGCATGACAGTAATCTGTTTATCATTGGCTAAATGTACTAACACGTAATTGAAGTCTGGATTTTTCATTTCCATCAAAGTTTATATTCCTTCTATTTGAATTTGTCACTTTTTAATTCTAAAATTTTGTAAAATTCTTAGTTTTGATTATCTGGTTTCCTTATTTGATCCCATCTTCTCTTTCTACTCTAAAATTTTATATTTTGCTATACATTATTCTGATTGTTCTGATGGTGTCAAATAGGTTAGTGAGGAAGTGGAACGTGCTTTGGCTAAGATAGGTCCTGCTAGAATTACTGGAAGGTAACTATGAATCTATGGGTTTTGTGACATTTCCAATAATTTATTTTTGCTTCATGCTGTAGATTTTGTAATACTATAAATTATTCTTCACCTACTATTTATTTTCAGTTGAGATATTGCTTAAAATCTTAATATATTTAGAACCACATTTACAAGAGTTTAAATGTTTTTTGGTCCTTGTACCTTGGTGCACCACTTACAGGAGTTGTTGCTTTGTAGCAAAGTAGATCTACTGTTAGCTGTTTTGATTTAATCAAAACTATTTATGACAGTTGCATGCTTTTCTCTATGTTTGTGGGTCTGATCATTTTCCTACTCTAATATGATTACCTTTTGCTTAAAAAGATCGTGTGATTTGTGAAGATAGTAATCTTTTCAATGCCTTTTGCTTAAAGGGTTGTGTGATATGTGAATATAATAATGTTGTCAATGTTCCAATGGTGGGATGTTCTTGAGTTTTGAAACTACATGTGCTAGGTAAGAGCTGTGTTACATCTCAGCCATGTCTAATTTTTCAATCACTATTTGGAATCCGACAATGTTGTTGTCATGAAAACTGTTCATCTTCCCCAATGATGTGTTTACTACTATACTCTAGTGCTGAAGTCTTGTATGCATCCGTGGGACGTCATAATGCTCCATATCACAGCCAAATGCTCTCTGTCTGTTTTTTAATTTTCCTTCTAATCCTGTTTAATTCTATCCAAAGGTAATAAGGATTCTTGGTGATTAACTTAGTTGTGTTAATAAGTTCATTCTATAGGTAGAGAGTTAACTAGTAATTCTATTCTTATTATGCTTAACTTCCATTTTCTCTTTATGATCTACTATGATGATCTAACACTTTTTACTCACAGGTCTTCTCCTAAAAGGATTGAAGGCCCTGATGGAAGAAACTTGCAACTGCATTTTAGGTCTAGATTGTCTCTTCCCCTGTTCACTGGAGGGAAAGTGGAAGGTGAACAGGGTGCAGCAATCCATGTTGTTCTGCTTGATGCCAACACAGGTCGTGTAGTAACATCTGGACCTGAATCCTTGTCAAAATTGGACATTGTGGTACTTGAAGGTGATTTTAACAATGAAGATGATGAAGATTGGACGGAGGAAGACTTTGAAGGTCATGTGGTAAAAGAGCGTGAAGGAAAGAGGCCTCTATTGACCGGTGACCTGCAGGTTTCCCTCAAGGAAGGTGTTGGAACACTAGGGGATTTGACCTTCACTGATAACTCAAGTTGGATTAGGAGCAGAAAGTTCAGACTTGGGTTAAAGATGGCTTCAGGATTTTGTGAAGGTGTTCGTATTCGTGAAGCAAAAACTGAAGCTTTTACAGTTAAAGATCATCGAGGAGAACGTAGGTTCATGCTTTATCATTTTTAATTCTGTCATTTAATAGAAAGATGGAGGGAAAAAAAAAAAGGAAAAGAAGATATGAGTATATAATTTCTTAAATCTTTGTTTTATTTTGCAGTGTATAAAAAACATTACCCACCTGCATTAAACGATGATGTGTGGAGATTAGAGAAGATTGGAAAGGATGGTTCCTTTCACAAACGACTAAATAAAAGTGGAATAGTCACTGTCGAAGACTTTCTCCGACTGGTAGTTCGAGATTCTCAAAGACTACGAAGTGTAAGTGTTGTCGTTCATTCTGTTTCTTATTTAAAAATATAATAATTAAAGAAAAGACTGTTGTCACTTAGCTCTTCTTTATTCTTATCCCCTATAACTCTTCAAATTTTTCCTGTTTGTAGATCCTTGGAAGTGGTATGTCAAATAAGATGTGGGAGGCTCTCTTAGAACATGCTAAGACCTGTGTCCTGAGCGGGAAGTTGTATATTTATTATCCAGAGGAATCCAGAAATGTTGGTGTTGTTTTTAACAATATCTACGAGCTCAACGGCCTGATTGCAGAGGAACAATACTTTCCTGCTGATTCTCTGTCTGAGAGCCAGAAGGTAATTTCAAAACATGCGTTTTTTGTGCTTCTATGCGTGTAATATATATGTGAAAAACACTTGTAAAGAGTTGTAAAAATCATTTCTCCGTTTGGATGTTTCCCATTTCTGTTATTGAAAAAAAATTCTTTAGCTGGTTTTGCTCGATCATGGTTCTTAACTTAAGAATGAAAAGGCGTGGTCTGTCTTGCTTGGATTTGGTGTTAGCAAGATTTTTCTACAAATTTTCCTCTTCTGTCTGTGGGAGTCTAGTTTCCAGAATGCACCATGCCAGGGATCTTTCCCCTTAATTACTACCCTCTTTAACAACTTAGAATTATTGTATTATATCTGTTGAGGTTGTTGCAATTTGCATAGGAAAATAAACATCCTTACAGAGGCCCCACCATAAAACTAGCTAACCTTGACCTTCCATTATTGAAGGTAGACGTTTTTTTCCTTTTGCGATTCATTTGTGATTTATTTATTGATATTTTAGATATTTTAGGTTTTAGCAGTTAGTCTTTTTTTGTTTTCCTCCTTGCTTAGAAGTTTAGACAAAGAAAGGTTGGCGTTTATGCTGCATAGTGATTTCCTACTTTAGCAGTAGTATAACAAATGCATTAAGCATATAAATTGCATAATGCTTTCTCCCTAGAAATAGTGTAAAAAATTATCTCCGCTTTGCAGGTTTATGTAGATACACTAGTGAATAAAGCATATGAAAATTGGAATCAAGTTGTAGAGTACGATGGGAAGTCACTTTTGAGCTCTAAGAAGCCAAAGAAGTCCAATGCATCCCGAAATGACTTTCAAGGAGGTCATCTTGATCTTTCTAATACTCATGTGTCAGTGCCCCGCATGCCAGTATCAGTTCAGCCTCAGCAGCCTATCGTGGATTCAGGACTCTCAGTTGCAGGTAACCACGCTTGTATCATTGTAATTAACCTTTCGGATGGTAGCATGTATTATAAAGCTTAATATATGACAGGGCACGCAAATGTTAATATTTAAAAATTAAGATGGGAACCATACATAGAACAAAAATGACTATTTTTTACCTTTTAAAACAATATTTTCCGATATTCAAAAACTTGATACCAACTAGGGGGCTTTTTGCAATACCAACTGTTTACATCCCTGCACTCTTGTTCTTATTCCTTGTTTATACGCTGCACCCCTGTTCTTATTCTTTGATGGAATACGTTATTTTGGATCTTCCATTTTGGACACGAGTTATTTTCACTGGTATGTTAGTTTTCTGCTCCTTGGAGAAATATTTGGGTCTAGAAGGCTGGGATTAAGGGTTTGGGGGCTTGACTCATTTTAATGCCTCGTGGTTCCGTACTTCTAAACTCTTTTGTAACTATCCTTTGGCCTAATCAGCAATAGTTGTGGTCATTTTTCCAAGTTTAGTTGCTCCTCATTGGCCAGGTCTTTTTCTCTTTTCTTTTCATTTCGACTCTTTTCTGTAAGTTTATTTTGCTTAATGAAACTAGTTTGTTCATCAAGAGTATCATATATTATAATGATGATAATAATATCTAGTTTCACATCCAAATAACATTCATAGACCTGAGAATGTGTAAGATTTGGGAACAATTTTATATACATACAAAAATTTCTCGAAACTCTTCACTAATCAGCCTTACCTCTCCTCATGGATAGTGGATCAACTATAAGTAATTGAGTTACTATGTCAAACTGTAGTCTACAATATTGGTGAAAGAGGCAATGAACTTGTGATCTTTTCGTTTTCACAGGATTAAGCTTGTTGTATAATGGTATAAAAATATTTTATTCTCTAAGCAGGTGGAGGGATCATTTTATGCTGTTGTATCGTAGATTTGAGATTCCCCTTCACTGCTCCCCTCACAAAGTTCTGTCTCTGTGGCTTTGTGATAGCCTTTGGTTTCATATATTGGATAATATGAATTTTCCTGGTTGTAGTTCACAAATAATTGCGATGTGTCACATTTTCTGAGGACTGACTCATATATTAGAACTGATGACTGCTGTTGTTTGGCTGACTATATTTTGTTTTATTTTTTGTATTTATATTTGGCAATTCAGGGTATAATGATAATACAGCCACAAGATATTCAACCCAACCACAGTTTGTGAATTCAACTTCTCGACCCCAATTTGACAACTCCTCATTTACTCCAAATGAGTTGCTCGGCAATTCTAACCACGTTCATGTCACAAGAAATGACCCTAGTACTTTTGGTTTGGCTCTTGGTCCTCCGCAAGCATCGTCATCTTCAGGTTTTCAGCCGCTTGGTTCTTCTCTTCAGGAATCTAATATGAATCCATTTGACTGGTCAAACAATAGAGACAAGGTAGTGGATGACTTCTTTTCAGAGGATGAGATTCGTATGAGAAGTCACGAGATGCTGGAAAATGAAGATATGCAGCAATTGTTGCGAATGTTTAGCATGGGTGGCCATTCATCTGTTAACGTCCATGATGAGAGTTTTTCATTCCCATCATTCATGCCTTCACCAATGCCAAATTTTGATGATCGAAACCGTCCTGGAAAAGCTGTGGTAGGTTGGTTGAAGATCAAAGCTGCAATGAGGTGGGGCTTCTTCATCAGGAAGAAAGCAGCCGAGAGACGTGCACAGATTGTCGAGTTGGATGAGGAGTAGAAGTTGTTTAGTCGTCGGTGCTGTTCAGGCTGTTATTTGAGCTTTCCTCACTCACTGCATCATATTCTGTAGGTCTTCAGAATTCTTCAGGTGACAACTCCTGCTCTTTGAGACTGGTTGGATCAATTCGAAAGGATATCATTTGTATCTGTATAACATATTAACAGCGGAAGCTACTTTTGTACAGATTCCTGTACAGTGACTTGTTCCTGTTTGCTAGTGTCTGTATTTAAGATGTTTTATTGTCATCAATCTACCTCTGGTAGGCCAAAAACATGAATGGGTTGGGGTTGGTCGGTGACGGTAAATTTCTTATTTCATTTGCCCTTTCATAATGTTGTTTGAATGATTAGGATCAAGGATTCCCTACAGTTTTCTTTTGCTTTGATATGTTTCGAATAACTGTATGAGAGATGATTCAGTGACACTAATGAATAATCCATGTGATTTTTAGTTGGTTGTTAATACATATAAATATTCTGGCATATTATTATTCACATTTGTTTTGGCATCTGTTTGAAGTTCAATCATATCAATGTTTCCATGTTACAGAGGATGAAATTATATGTTTAGCTTTACACAATCACCATGTTTAATCACGAACAATTAAACAAGCAGACTTACATAATAGGCAGTGACAGTGCCAGCGGAATTGCCAGCAACAAGTTGCATGTCAATCTTTCCAAGCAAGTACTCGTTCTGGGATTGGAATCCGGAGCCTGAGGCCTTGTCGAGAGACAGAGTGAGAAGTTGGCCGTTGTTGAGAATTTTGGCTCGACCATCTCTCCAAGTGATTTGAATATCCTGGTTGAAGTTAGCTGCAGAGAGAGCAATTAGAGAGGCGGAGAAAAGGAGAAGGAGAAGAGTTTTGGAAGCCATTTTTGTTGGTGAGTGTGAGGGAAATGAATGAATGAGTGACAATGGGATTCCGACTGCAATTTATAAAGAGAAGATGAAGATGAAGGTATGTTGAAATTCAAAAACAGAGGAAGGGTCCTACGAAACTCCATGAAACTTAGCCGTAGAGAGCTCAAGTCCTTATTTTGGTGGCTCTGTAACAACGTGGTTTTGCGTTCGCGCAATTGGAAAGGCGGAAGGGAAGAGGAAGACGGTGCGGTAGGGCCAGGTCGGGATTTGGGTTTGGTGAATGTAGGCCCAGTCGACCGGAGTGGTTTAGTGGGACCAAGCGAGGCGGCTTCCTCCTAACTCTTCCGACTCTTCCTTATTTTTGCCCCCAAACATTTGGACTCCCTACAATTATTTTTCATAAATAACCCATAATTTAAGAAAAGTTCAATGTTATTGGTAAGAAATTTCAAACCTTTTTAATTTAATTTGTAACTTTAAACAAGTAAGTTGCACAAATCAAACACAACACAGCTGATTTGCACTTAATTCAATAAAAAAAATTTGTAATTTTGGGAGAAAAAAAAAAGTGTCCTACCAGAAACTATACACTTATCGTATTTATGGTCATAAGATTAAGTGAAAGTAAAATTTTGGATCCTCTCAAAATTCTTTAGGTCGTGCACATACCTAAATAGCACGACTTTAGTTGGCTCCAGTCGAACCTCTTGACCTAATAGCCTCAACCTTTTTACTTTACACTAAATTTTATTCTCGATTCTACCTCTAGTTATCTTTTATTACTTTTGAACTTACGGTCAAAAATCAGACCCAACAAGTGTCATTAGTCCATTTAAAAATTATTTAACAAAGGCTTGAAATCAGTAAGTAGAAAGGATTAGAAATAAGCATAAAAAGAAAACATATAAGAAATAATAATAATAATAAATAAATAAAAAGAAGACAATTGGGTGTCAGCAATGGGAGGACAGCTGGTTGAAGAATATGAACAGAAACTAAAAGAGTGAAAGTTAATTGGTTGAATTTCCCAGTTTACCAAATTGTCACGACCCCAAACTCAAAAAGCTCCACCGACGGCGACCGCTTCATCGTATCATTGAACTGCGAACCTCTCCTTCCTCCTTATCTTCTTCTTACTTCCCATCCCATGCATCTCTTTTCAATTCAATTTGACACTCCAATCATCATTAATGGAGTGGAGTGTCGGTCCTCAGCTCCACCCACACACACACACACTTTCAATTCAATTTGAAGCCATTATCTATTACGCCAACCGCCCCTCTAAACCAAAATTGTCCTTCTCAACTTCGTCACCTTTTTGGTTCTTTCCTGACTTTAGTGGAACCCATTAAACTACACCATCCAATACACATCAAATTTCTATTACATTAGTTGTGGATTAGACCATGTATTTGCGTGTGCGGGGGAGGAGGGAATGGATGAGGAATTGGGAGTAGCCACCTTCGGTTCATAAATCAACGTCGTCTCTGTGTTGGGTTATATTATTTATGGCTGTATATGTGGACCTCAAACCAAGCCTTGGTGACCTTTGTTCATCAAATGATCTTCTGCTGCAGATCATGATGATGCCTGGATACAAAGACAAAACACCCCACCATCTTCACGCACTTCAATAATTCATTATATATATGTTTATTATAACATTCTCGATGTGAAAACTCTTTATTTAAAGAATTCTTTTTCAAGTTCGAACTACAACTGAGTCCTCAACATAGACCTTATAATTTATATTATAATGAAAAGATCAAACTCACAATTATTGTTCTTTTCTTCTTTATTTTGGCGAAATGGGAGTAAAAAGATGCAGAAACAACAAAAGAACAGAGATCACATAACCATGCAAAACCAGACATATATCTTATTGTATATACAATACGATATGATGCTTAGCTAAATTTTGTACGGCGGCCAAAGCAAATATGCCAATTTAGGCGGCAGTGTTGAGGGTACACTCAGGAGGGTAGCCTTGAGGGAATCTTTCGGCGTCTGTGCAGTAATTGTAAATCATGTAATTCCTCTGTACCCATTTCAGCCTCTGTTGTCGAGTATTGTCCAGATTTTCCGACAGCCATCCTCCGCCTGCAGAGTGGGCGCCAGAGGAGCACGACGACACCCCCTCCGACCAAACACACACGTCCGCTTTGAAATTCCTGTACGACGCAACGAAGGGAGCTTGGGACCAATCTGTCTTCACAAGCCCTCCTCTTGTGGCCCAGTCGTCCGCGTTCCACAGGCTCGAGTACAGTCTCATGGGTTGCTTTGTCGGGAACAGAACGCCTGAGGATTCCTGGTTCTTGAACTCTCTGATGGGCGTCCCGTCCACCGAGAATCTGGGAAGACAAAATCAATTCCAGCTTATTAATTTCACGTCGTATTCAAAATTTAAAATTTGGGTTTTTTTTTTTGGTTGTCGGTTTGATCAATTCTTACATGATTCCCTCTGGGTTCCAGAGGATTGAGTAGGTGTGGAAGTCGGCAGTGGGATCGAACCATAGATGAAATTGTTGCTCTCTGTCGCCCTTGCCTTGCGTATAAACATTAGTATGAAGTGTATAAGGATCACCGGTGAGATTCCCCAAGAATTCAAAGTCTATCTCGTCCCATGTCGAGCCTTCGGATTTGAGCTACAAAAAACGTAATTAATTAGAGACAGAGTAAGTGCATGAAAATATATAGAAAGTGATGTTAATTACATAGTAAGTGGTGACAGTGCCAGCGGAGTTTCCAGGCACAAGCTTAAGCTGCATATCAATTTTAGCAAAGAGGTAAACATTGTTGGAGCGAAAGCCAGAGCCAGAGTCTCTGTCCAAAGCGAGAGTAAGAAGGTCGCCGTTATTAAGAATATTGGCACGGTCATTGCCCCATGTGATCTCAAAATCCTGGTAAAAGTTGCCACCGAAAACAGAGGAAACAAAGAGGAGCAGAGATGAGAAAGCTAAGGCAGTGGCAGCAGAAGCAGAAGCAGCCATAGGGTTTGTTTATAATTGGGAAAGAAAGCAAAGGAAATGACGGCCGCAGTGGTAGTGGTGAGCGTGGGGGGAATTGAATTAATTTATACAAGCGAGGAGATAAGAAGGGGATGGGATTGCGTGTATATGATGCCCAACTTGTGGGGGCTGGAGCTGGGTAGTAAGAGCTGGACACAGATGGCATCGAGAGTGGGCGTGCATGGATTTTCATTTTTTGGATTCTAACATATCTACATGCCACACAACAACTCACTCCCCCCAACCTCTTCACTCAATTTCTTCGCACAATCTTCCATTTTGAAAACCTTACTCAACGTTAGACTCTTTCCAAGTTCTTCTCTGCTCAATTTATCTTTTTTAAAAAACAAAAACAAAAAAGGTTGAGATATTTTTTCTCATGAAAGCCCCACCTAACTTCATGCTCCTGCATTCACAAACACAAAACACACGACCCAAATTAGAAAATGAAAAATAAAAATAAAAATAAAAACAATAAAATCTTAATTTTTATATATTTGTTTTCTCTTCATATATTTTAGCAGCCATGTAGAAGATTCTTTTTTTTTCTTTTTCTCTTTTGAGGAAACATCCCTACTCCAATCAGAATAACACGACAGACATGAAAGAAGAGCATATGGAAAATATCTTCCAATGCTCCAAACCTACTCGATCGACAAAATAATACACATTATTGTTGTTATTAGAGAAGAAATTGAAGTGAGTGATATCTACCTTTCATTGGTTGTGAGTACTTATTGCCATTTGGCCCCCAAAAAGTCCCTTTCCCTTTTCTTTTCCTTTCCTACGCTTACCTACTTGCAAGCTGGCTTTGCTCTTTTGGTATTCTTCCATTTTACATCCCACATTTTTCTATTCATTAACTACTTTATTTAATAACATGCCAAATCCACCGCACATATTATTTGTTTTGATCCGTTACGCATCATCGTCTACTGTACAAAGGTTCCACATCTTTATTAGAAATGTTTCGTTTTCTTCTCTAACTGATATAGAATCTCACAATCCACCTCTTCGAGAGCCAGCGTCCTCATTGACACACCATCCAGTGTCTGACTCTAATACTATTTGTAACATCACAAATACATCCCTAACAGATATTGCTCGTTTTGACCAGTTACATATCGACGTCAATCTCACAGTAATAGACAAGCGCATCCTTGTCTATATGCTTGGAATTGATGTAAATTAATAATATCAATGAGTTCATAGACAAAACTACGTTAAATAGGCTTTTTATTTAATTAAAATTTAAATACAAGTAAAATTAATTATTAAATATTAAATACAATGGTAACGAAAGCATCCGGATATGGAATACATAACAAAAGTACATAGTTGTAATTGAAAACTTAGAACAATTAGGTCAAATAAACGATAATTAAGTTTAAAAATAGTTTAGTATGAAAGTTGGATAGGAGTTGACGTAAGGGATAAGGATAAGCATAAGGATTAAACAATAAAATCATATAATAATTAAAAATGAAAGTAAGAACCATGATGGAGGAAAGAGAGGAGTTTGAATGCATATTAATAATCGAAAATTTATGTGCAGCAGGCAGTCGGATGATCCACTAGAAGCTACTACAGACACAGCCCCATTCCCTATTCCACCTATTAATGTTAATGTTGAACAAAAGACAAGGACATTCTTAATTTCCCCAATGAGGAAGAAAAAACACGGGGTCCAAATCCGGACATGGGTCGGAAAGCCAAAACCTGGGAATTTGCCAAATGGTGCTCAATTTTGGTGTACACCAGCAGCTGCCACTGCCCCCAGTTTTTGTCTGCTTAATCATGTTTCAAAATGAAAACCCATTACGAATCAATGGTTTTGACCTTCATTTCTTTGCTTTGTTCCTTTGCCATCCAGCTGTGTTTTCCCACTTTTACCCCCAACACACCCCATTTTTCTATGTCATGGCCCTCTTCATCAACCCTATAAAAATGGTCCTCTTCGGCAATAACCCATATTCATTCATTAAATTCCTTTTAAAATGGCCTTCTTTTCTTATTCAAACAATTACTCTATGCTACTTTTGGTCATTCTGCTTCCTTGTCTGCTGGGGTTTGAGAAAATGGCTGAAGCTGGAAACTTCTACCAAGACGTGGACGTGACTTGGGGAGATGGTCGAGGAAAGATCTTGGAGAATGGAAATCTGCTGACTCTCTCCCTTGACAAAGCTTCTGGGTCAGGCTTCCAGTCCAAGAAACAATATCTCAATGGTAGATTTGATATGAAAATCAAGCTCGTCCCTGCCAACTCAGCAGGCACCGTAACAGCCTATTATGTAACCACATTACTAAATATGCTATGTTGTTTACATTACATTAATTTGATGCCTATGTTTTAAACTAAAGTTATTGCCTTCATATTATTATAGTTGCGTTCACAAGGTTCGTCATGGGATGAGATAGACTTCGAGTTCCTTGGGAACTCGAGTGGCCAACCTTATATTGTACACACCAATATCTATATACAAGGACAAGGTAACAGGGAACAGCAATTTTATCTCTGGTTTGATCCAACCGCTGACTTCCACACCTACTCCTTCCTCTGGAATTCTGCTCGCATTCTGTAAGTACCATAATTGTATGATATGTTTTGAGCATAAGCTCTCATGATTTTGGTTTTGGTTTCTCGAAATTGACTCGTATTAATGGAGATTTATTATTTACTCATAAACTTATAATCAATCCCTTAATTCCAACCATTCTCCACGTAATTGATTGAAAAAAAAAAAAAGTTTAGGACTTAATTGAAATGTGTGGCGTGGGGTTAGGTTCTACGTGGATGGGAGGCCAATAAGGGAGTACAAGAACATGGAATCCAATGGGGTGCCATATCCAAAGAAACAGGCGATGAGATTATATGCGAGTTTATGGAATGCGGACGATTGGGCGACAAGAGGAGGGCTGGTGAAAACGGACTGGACCAAGGCCCCCTTCACGGCTGCCTTCAGAAGCTACAATGCCAATGGATGCGTGTGGACCAATGCAGCGTCGTGGTGCTGCCAGAACTCGGCGCCATGGATGTCGGAGGCGCTTGATGCCGGCAACCAGAAAGTGCTGCGATGGGTTCAGAAGAAGTATATGATTTATAATTATTGCGCCGATAAGAAACGATTCCCTCGAGGCCTTCCTCGGGAGTGCACTGTCCCGGCTACCAACCCATAGAATATGCAAGATTATGAACAGCTTCAAAATTAGTTTTACGCGTTTTTTATCTGGAAAATTGATTCTTTTGATTTCTCTACCTCTTCCATTTACTCTCCTTTCATGTTCGTACTTCATTTGAAGTTATTTAATTAATAAATAAATAAATAATATTTAATAGAAATGTTTAACATTTTGTTTTCAAATTTGTTACTAAAGAGCCTAAAAAACACATGTAGGCATAAAAAATGTTAAATAAATAAAATTGGATGCACGGAGTTTTATATAAAATATAAAATTTATTTAATATAAAAACAATATAAGCATTAAATTAGGAGATTAAAATAGAAACCATGAACACGCGTGACACTATCAATACAACCAAAAATTACTCAACTCCACTAACAATTATAATTTATTTCCTTTTAATTAAAAACGTACGTTTTCCCATATATGGATACCACGTATTTTCGAATTTAATTATTACTAATTTTGAAGATTTACTGTGATGTCCCAGTTGGGAGGAGAACAAACCATCGTTACCGTGTAAACCTTTCTCTGGTAGACGCGTTTTAAGCCTTGAGGGGAAGTCCGAAACGGAAAGCCAAAGAGAACAATATCTGCTAACGGTGGATCTGGGTCGTTACATCTATGGATCATCCTTACACTCATATTTGTTGAATTTATGGGAATCAAACATTTTCAAAGAAATATGAAATTCTAGTCGAGCCAATTTGGGATCACGTCGCCTGGATAATGTATGTTCAAGCTTCAAGTATGAGAGAAAGATTTAAAAAATGGGGTAGAGAGATTTTCTAAAGGGAGTTTGAAAACTAAGGTTGAAAGAAAGATCGAAAGCAATGTTTTATGACTGAAAGCAAAAGGCAACACGCCTACTTAAATAGCATATAACTTTTCAGGTTAGAAGAATTTGACAACTAGTCGCGTCTCGTGTACTACATTTTGAGGCAATTCAAGTCTGATAAGCCTAGATGTGATTTCGCAAAATGGTCATATACAATCTAAGGTCGCATCTCGTACCGTACATTTTGAGACGATTTACTTCTGGTAGGCATAGATGTGATTTTGAGGAACGGACATAGAAAATCTAAGTGGGCAGAGTTGACAACTGATCGCATCCAATTATAGTACATTCTGACTCATTTCAAGTCTACTAGGTGTAGATATGATTATGTCGAAACTCATAGACTTACAGAATACAATATTAAATTATACATTATGGAAACAAGAAAAAACAATGAAGTGATACAAGACAAGAATATTGACATGCAATAGGCCGCGCATTGGGCAATCATAACCATAACCATGACACCATCTCATCGCACACAAATGGACTCTTAATGCCACTCTTAACACTTAATTGATTTGCCTTATATCCCTTAAGCACTGATTGCTTTAATCCAGCTGTATGCAACATTCACTCCCTTCCTTCTCTTTCTTATCCCTTCCTCCTTTCATGTCGTTATAAATTGAGCTTCACTCTCCCTTCTCATACCACAAATCTCCAGCTTTCACTCTTTTACTATGGCTTCCCCTACTCTCTTGCTTTCTCTTCTTTTCGCCTCTTTGGTCATTTCTTCTTCTGCTGCTGCTGCTGCTAACTTCTTCCAAACAACTGACATTACGTGGGGAGATGGCCGCGCTCAGGTTCTCGACAATGGCGACCTTCTTACTCTTTCCCTAGACAAAACCACTGGCTCTGGCTTTCAGTCCATAAATGAGTATTTGTTTGGAAAGATCGATATGCAAATCAAGCTCGTTTCTGGCAACTCTGCTGGAACTGTCACTGCATACTACGTATGTTCATTTCATTTCATTTACTCAATGCCCTCTTTCTTTTCAATCCAACTCTTACGTATTTTGTTTCTGAATTTGCAGTTGCGTTCAGAAGGGTCGGCGTGGGATGAAATAGATTTCGAGTTTTTGGGCAATCTGAGCGGCGATCCTTACATAGTTCACACCAATGTGTTCAGCCAAGGAAAGGGCAACAGAGAGCAACAGTTCTATCTCTGGTTCGACCCAACTGCTGATTTCCACACCTATTCAATCATCTGGAATCCTCAGCGCATTATGTAAGTCTTCTAATGCCAATGATCAAATGAAACCCCAACTACAAATTGATATTGACATGCGAGTATCCTCTGTTTCCTCTGTTTCCTCTGTTTGTGCTTTGCAGTTTCTACGTGGACGGCATGCCCATTAGAGTGTTCGAGAACAAGGAATCAATCGGCGTTCCATTCCTCAAAAAACAGCCAATGAGGATTCAATCCAGTCTATGGAACGCCGACAACTGGGCAACCAGAGGGGGGTTAGTGAAGACAAATTGGAGTCTGGCTCCGTTCACCGCATCTTACAGAAACTTCAATGAAGACGCCTGCATTTGGCCATGGGGACAGGCTTCTTGTGGGTCGACCGTCAGCGACAAGTCGTGGTACACACAGGATCTGGATTTCGAGAGCCAAGGAAAACTGAAGTGGGTCCAAAACAACTTCATGATTTACAACTATTGCACCGATAAGAAGCGATTTCCTCAGGGCCTGCCTCCCGAATGCAATGACGCCGCCTAACTTCCAGTTCTTTCCCCTTATCATTATTATTGTATTGCTTTCTACAATTTGTTACCCAACATTCATTTCTATTGATTTTGTATACACAGCCGACTTTTGAATGCTAAACCACCAATTATAATTCATCCTCTAAATTATGCATGTTCCTCTAAATTATGCATGTTCCTTGTCTATTTCCAACGCCCCTAGAATGTTAGATGATAAAAGTTCACATCCACTAATTTAAGAAATGATCATGTAAACAAATAATACTCTCTTTATTGGTGAGCCAAAGCAAAACTATAGAGGTTATGCTCAAATTTGTTGGTGTGAACCCAAAGCAAAGTTATGAGAGGTTATGCTCAAAGTTGACCGTATCATATCATTGTGAAGAGTGGTGTTCGTATAACATGGTATCAGAGCCATGTCCTAAATTTAGTCGTGCCAATAGAGTGGTAAATCCTCAAATGTCAAACAAAAGACTCTAAAAGAAAAAGGAGTCAAGCCTCCTCGAAGGCAGTAAAAATGACTAAGAGTAATTTAGGGAATGATCACGGGTTTATAAACAAATAATACTCTCTCCATTGGTATGAGATCTTCTGGGAAAGCACAGAGCAAAGCCACAAGAGTTTATGCTCAAAGTGGACAATATCATACCATTGTTGAGAGTAGTGTTCGTCTTACATGGTATCAGAGTCATGCCCTAAACTTAGTCGTGTCAATGACTAAGACTCCAAAGGAGTCGAACCTCAATTAAGGGGAGGTACACTTTCTTCAAGGGGAGGTGCTAGATGATAAAAGTCTCACATTTGCTAATTTAGAGAATTGTTATGGGTTTATAAATATATAATACTCTCTCTACGGGTGTGAGGCCTTTTGGGTAAGCCCACAACAAAGCCACTAGAGCTTACGCTCAAAGTGGACAATATCATACTATTGTAGAAAGTCGTGTTCGTCTAACATAAAACTCATTCAATTTTGAATGTGTTATGAAGCGAATTACGAGAGAAATAGAACCTGGAAAGTACTAATACCATTAAATGAATGCATAAATATGATTGTGAATGGTAAATGCATGAAATTGATAGTGCATAACAAGCTGTGTTTCCAATCAGAATACGTAATAAAATAACGTTATTGTCCACTGCCATTGAATCACCACCTCCAAGTCAAACTCTGCAACTCATGCTGCAGCACCAATTTTGTTGATCAACTCAATTCGCCAAACTATGTTTTTATTTTATTTAAAGGTATATTTAATAAATAATATACATATTTCATATCATTTCAAAAAATCTTGAATCAGTCAATTTTAAATATTAATTTGTAACGTGAATTACATGAAAAGAGAACACGTAACAATATAAATAGCATTTAAATAAATTATAAATGCATGAATATATTTGTGTATGGTAAATGCAACAATATGTGTTTTAAACAAAATAGGTAACAAAATAACTTTGTTGTCCACTGCCATTAAATCGCCACCTCCAAATCGAGCTGTTGCAGCTCATTTTGCAACAACTTCTAGTTAACTCAATTGGTCAAACACATTTTTTGATATAAGAGTACTTTTTCTATAAAATTTAATGGTATTATTAGGAAAAAAATATAAACTTGGTTACGGAATATTTTTTAAAAAATGAATAATATACATATTTTATATTGTTCTGAAAAATCTTAGGAGCCACTCAATTTTGAATATTAATTTGTAATTGGAATTAGGAGAAAATAGAACATGGGAAGTAAGAACAATGTAACAATAAGGACAGACATTCGGGTTTGGGCTATTATAAATGGTATTAGAGACAGACATCGGACTATGTGCCAGCTAGAAGGCTGAGCCCTGAGTGGAGTGGACACGAGACGATGTGCTCTAAAGGGGGTGGACACGAAACAGTGTAACAATAAGGACGTTGGGCCCCGAGGGGAGTAGATTGGAGGGTCCCACATCAATTGGAGAAAGGAATAAGTGCTAACGAGGATATTGGGCCCCGAGAGAGGGTGGATTGTGAGATTCCACGTTGGTTGGAGAGAAGAACGAAGCATCTTTCACAAGAAGGTGGAAACCTCTGCCACGCGTTTTCAAAATCGTGAGAAGAAGTCTAGAAGAAAAGTCCAAATAAGGTCATAGATTTGGATTTTTGGACCATAGGTCCAAGATGTGGCTGCGGGCTCAACATTTTGAGACGCTGGGGGGTTCTCTTTCAAAATTAGATAATACCTACTACTAGTTTTTAATGTTCCCATCTTACCCCAATCACACAAACAGATTCATTTCAATATCTATATCTTATCTAATCTCAATAAAAAAAAAAAAAAAACAATACTTTCAGGATTACATGAGACTGATCTATCTGTTGTATTTGACTTTTGCATATCAGCAATACACGCTTTCTGATCATACAACGTTGTGTGGCTCTCACGTTGTGAATTCATGGTCACATCACCCACACCATTATTAATATAATATACAAACACAACACCAATTGTCACAGAATAAAGCCCTCCGGTTTTCAATTGCTAACCCAATCATGGAACACCAGACACTTCCACTTTCTTGTTCTCCAAAGTTTTCAACCCATATGTTATTTGTTTGTCTTCTGATCTTTGCCTCTTTAACGCCTGCCTCTGCCAACTTCTACAAGAACATTGATCACACATGGGGAGACGACAGAGTTCAAATACTTGACAATGGCGAAGTCATCCGAGTCACCCTCGATCAAACCTCGGGCTCCGGCTTTCAATCTCGAGGTGAATATTTATTTGCCAAGATTGATTTGCAAATCAAGCTTGTTCCTGGAAACTCTGCTGGCACTGTCACTGCATTTTACGTGAGTGTGAATTTAAGAATGTTTGTTCTGTTTTATTGTGTGATGGAGTTGAGGATGTTCTGTTTTGGGTTATTGTTTTTATAGGTGTCGTCTACAGGGGAGTTTCACGATGAGATAGACTTTGAATTCTTGGGGAGAGTTGAAGGGGATCCTTACATTCTACAGACCAACATGTTCCTCCATGGCGTCGGCAAAAGAGAGACCCAATTCTTCCTTTGGTTTGACCCCACAGCTGATTTTCACAATTACACCATTCTCTGGACTCCTCGTCATATCGTGTCAGTAAATCAAACTCTCAAAGTTCTAATTTTGAAACCAAGAAACTGATATCTTTGATGTTGTGTTGTGATAGGCTGTCAGTTGATGGGATTCCGATCAGAGAGCTGAAGAACAAGAAGGAAAAGGGAGCTCCTTTCCCACTCCGGCAGCCGATGAGGATATACGCTAGCTTGTGGAACGCAGACAGCTGGGCCACAAGAGGTGGAGCCGTGAAGATTGACTGGACAAAGGCGCCGTTCCGAGCATGGTACAAGAATCTAAGCGCCGATGGTTGCTTGTGGTCCGATGGGAAGTCCAATTGCAGTTCAAGTTCAGCGTCGTGGCTGTCGTCCACGCTGGATCGTGTAAGCCAACGGCGCATGAAATGGGCTCAGACCAAATATATGTTCTATGATTACTGCACTGACACCAAGCGTTTCCCTCAGGGTCTTCCTCTTGAATGTTGATGTGAAATCACAATCACATATATACCCCTTTCATTTTGGGTTCAATTTCTCAAAACTAAGTGAACGCTTTGCATATTTTCATTCATATATATTGTAAAATGCACATTAATGAAGTTTATATTGGGTAGGATAAACAGAGGAAAACAAAGAACAATAGACCAATGAACTCAAACTGACTAGCTACACTAATAGCATGTGCAATATCTAGAAGAGTTACACTAAGATAGACCAAGCTTCCTAACAACCATACTATTTAAGCTAGGATCCCACAAATGAAGATCATATGATCGAAAGTATCAAGAATTCTTGTGAGATCCCACATTGGTTGGGGAGGAGAATGAATCATTCTTTATAAGGGGTGGAACCTATTCCTAGCGGAAGCCCGAAAGGGAAAGGCAAAGAGGACAATATCTGCTAGCAATGAGCTTAGGCCGTTATAAATGGTATCAGAGCCAGACACCGGGCAATGTGCTAACGAGAAGGTTGAGCCCCGAAGAAGGTGGACACAAGGCATGAGTTGATATGAACCAAGAGACATCAATCATACAATATGCTTTCAAGCTAGACATGATCCATCTTGCTTGTGGAGTGATTCGAATCTCAAACAATGTTCTTGCCTTGAGATATTCGATCAACAAGGTAATCTGAATCTTATTCCCCTTGTAGTGATTTCTTATCTTATCATGTGCTATTGTGAGATCCCACGTCGATTGAAAAAGGGAACGAGCGCCAAGGAAACTCGAAAAGGAAGGCCAAAAAGGACACACGAGGCAGTGTGTCATTGTGAGATCCTACCTCAGTTGGAAAAGGTAACAAGTGCCAAGGAAACCTGAAAAAGGAAGGCCAAAGAAGACAATATCTATTAGCGGTGGGCTGTTATAATTCTATTGTCAGTGAGACGTGCACATAACATAGCATGCACCAAGTCTTATATACTCACATTCACACAAACAATTAATTATGAAATTTAAAAAATAAAAATAATAATAATAAGTAGTGTGATTAAATAATTGAAAGATTTTTTCTATCCTTCCAATAACTTTCCTAATGTGGGACTGAAAAGGCATTAGGTGATACTCTTACCCTTTGTTTCCATATATTGTTTAAAGAACAAATTTTCCTAATGTGGGGACTCCAAACCCATATTACATATTACAAGGCCCTCAACTCATCGCACTCTCACTACACATAACCCCAACAATCCACACCTAATTTAGGGCTTAAGCGAATTCAGGGCTTATTATAATGGAAGAGAAGGACAATGATCAATTCCCCATTGGCTTGAAAGTACTCGCAATTGACGCCAACATTGTGTGCCTCAAATATCTGGTTCAACTTCTTCAAAAGTGTCAATATAAAGGTACTTCCTTTTCTAATTTCCTTCAACATTTACGTTTTTCGTTTCATACCCATATTTTCTTTCGATTTTCCCATTTGAAAAGTTTTAATTTTTCCATGTTTTGGATGGTTTTTTTTTTTTTTTTTTTTTTGAACGTGTAGTAACTGCAATAACGGAGACAGCGGAAGCAATAAGGCTACTAAACGATGAAAAAGAAGCTTTTGATATCATTATTACAAATGTTGGAAGACATGACATGGATGGGTTCAAGATCCTTGAGATTGTTCGTCAAGGAATCGACATTCCTGTTGTTAGTAAGTAAAACCCATCAAAATTACTCTCTCTTTTTTTTTTTTTTACCTAAACTTGAATTGATTGATGAATTTTGAATTTCAGTGGTGTCAGCAAACGAGCAATTGGAGATGGTGAAGAGGGGTGTTATGGAGGGAGCCGAAGCCTATTTACTGAAACCAGTTAGCTTCCAAGAATTGAGGAATATTTGGCAACACGTGTTGCGGAAAAGATGTCGGAAAAGACCAAACCCTAATGTTATGGAACAAGAACAAGAACAACACAAACCCATTATCTCTCATGAAAGGGTCACGCTAATTGATAAGGAAGAGGACGCGATTGATAAGAACATAAATATAGATTCCAATCACTTTGATTCATGTTCATCTTCTAAGAAGAAGCCTCGAGTTTCTTGGACAAAGGAATTGCATGAAAGATTTGTTGTAGCTTATGAGCAATTGGGAGAAAAGGGTGAGGATTATTTGCCTTAAAGTTCAAATCTTTCTAGATTCTTCTTAATTTACACTTCATTTATGTTTCAGAGAGAGTCCCAAATAACATATTGAAGCTCATGAACGATCCACGTTTATCACGAGAAAACGTGGCCAGTCATCTTCAGGTTTGTCCAATTTTATCAACTTTGAAATATAGGGTTTTTGGTAACCAATTCAGTTCTCAATTTTCAAGATTTTTGATTTCAGAAACACAGAGATATGCTGAGGAAGAAGGCAACCGGAGCAGGAAAATTGGTTGGCAAGAAGAACTGCTACGATAGAAATTCAATTAAGGCATCTAAAATCCAGAATTCGATGAACCAAAGAAACAATGTTTCAACAATTGACCAATGTCAGTTCTCCAATCTGGGAAGATCATCAATGGAAGAAATTCAAGGAAGTAAAAATTACTATCCGGTGCCTGAATTCAAATGGTTCAATAATTTTGCATCCAATAATTTGATGTCAAAACCATGTGACCAATACTTAGGATTCGGTCCAAGTAACAACATGAATTCAAATTACCCTCAAAGTTTTGGAAATTGCCCGATGGATAATATGGGAGAAATTCCAGAAGCAGCAGGGCATCTTGGGTGGGGATTTCCCAACAATAATACTCCGGCAGGTATGTGCCATACAACTATTATATCATCTCAATTAATAAATGTTCTCAATTGATCCTTTTGGTGTATTGTTTTTCAGGACAATGTTCTCAAATGCAATTGGTTAAGGGAAATTCCCACGTCAGCTTATTAATGGATGACGAACTCGGTGATATTTTCAAACAGGTAACATTAATTCTAACATAGGATATGGTTTTTTTTTTTTTTTTTTGAGGTTTCATGTTCATATTTTGTTGACGCATTTCGACAGTTTCAAAGTGAAGAAGCTTTCTAGGTTGATGTCCAGAAATTTGTTTCGTCTCTGAAGTTGAAGACCTGCACAATCTATGGCATAATCTCAGGTTATATATATATAGATATAGATATAGATATAGAAATATAATGTAAGTTTAGGGTTTAGGAAGTTGATAAATATATATTGTAGTGTACTACTCATCCATGATGTATAAAAATATTTTTGTTTATATGCTGGATTCTGTTTCCTTCCCCATTTAAGGGTTTTTATAATTGAACAATGTTTAAATTTAAGGGATAAAAGCAATGAAGAAAAAACTTAAAAGTAGTTATAAAATAGAGTATGGAGTTTGTGTTCATTATATGTAATGTAATTAAAGTTAGATTATGATTTGAGAGAAAATGTAGGTTAGGAGAAGAGGGTTTGGTGGTAACGTGGAGCATCTCTGATATGGAAACTTGGGTCCCTCCTTTGATATTCTTATTAATTTACGTCTAAAATCATTCTTCCTTTTTGTTACCTCCAACACCTTCTTAGTTCTTAAAACTGAGTTTCTCAAAGGAAAGATGTTGTGATTTGGAGTTGTTATGCGATTTGCTCATAATAGAAATTCTTTCTTCTTATCAAATTACAATCCCTCCCATCAATACTTCATACCTTTTGCCTTCCCCCTCCTGTTTTCGCTTCTAATTCTCCATTGGAATTGAATGATTAGAGATAAGAAGTTCAAACCATTGGAATTTCGATATTGACATTGACAATATACTATGTTGGTAAGAAGAACATAATCAGTCACCTAGCCCTCATGGTTCTAAAATGAGTTTGATAGGGAGAAGTTTTTCAACCCTTACAAGGAATGCTTCGGTTGGGGAGGAAAACGAAACATTCCTAATAAAGGTGTGAAAACTTCTCCCTAGTATATGCATTTTAAAATCATAAGGACGCTGGGCGTCGGCATCGAGTGGTGTTCCAGCGAGGACGCTGGGCCTCCAAGGGGATGGATTGTGAGATCCCACATCGGTTGAAGAGAGAAAGTGTGAAAACTTCTCCCTAATAGACACATTTTAAAACTTTGCAGCTGACGGTGATACGTAACATGTCAAAGCAGACAATATTTGCTGGCAATGAGCTTGGACATTCCAATATCCATAACTTTTTCAAAATACTTTATAAAGTTTTAAATATGCCCCCAAGAAAGAGTTTGTTTTTTGATTGTTTCAAAAGTTATCCCCCTTGAAATTTATATCCAACAACCATGCATTTAGTAAAAATATCTATAAAATAACCCAACTTGATGATCCTCACTTTATGTTGTCTTGCATTTTAGTAGGAAAAGTGGCATATGCTTTCTTTACAACTTTCATGATTGAGTCTTAATAATAATGCATACATAATCGAAACCCTAAAACAATCTTCAATAATGCAACTTCTAATCACTAAGTAGCTCTATTCAACCCCTCAAATGGGTCGATTTCAATTGATTTCCACTGATCACTACATATCTGCTATAAAAAAAAGTAAATATTTTTCATAATTAAGGCAGTAATTACAAAGAGAGAACTAAAACTGAAAAGAGAGAAAAGCTTATAAATGGACTCATAGAACACGAAACAATTTGGGGCTTAGTTTCGAAGAGAATATAAAGATGAAACACATAAAATACTCTCAATCCGTCACCTCTTCTTTACGGGTTTCAATCATTATATAAAATTTATACGTAAAAGTGAAAAAACAAAAACAGAGAAATTCAGAGCCTTAAAGACAAATCAAGATGGCCAATATCATCTTGATGATGATGATGAAGATGATGATTTTCAGCTGCGAAACCCCTTATCTCTCTCCCACCATCAACCCCATGTGGGCCAATTACTAAAGGTGCTGCAGCTGTGATTGTCTCAACTTTCCACAAATTGGTTGAATTCATCGTAATATTGGTTTCATGATCTCCTCGGTATGCCCTTATCTCTCTGCTCTTCTTCGCCAAAGTCCTCTCCAGCTTATGAGCATTTTGGTGGCCTCCCAAAGCCTGTGAGCTATAAAACTTCCTCTGGCAATAGTTGCATGGGTAAACCCTCTGCTCGCTACATGGACTCACAGGAGCCGAGTAGGAAGAAGAAGAAGAAGAAGAAGAAGAAGAAGAAGAAGAGGGTTCTAGGAAAAGGCCAAGGTTGAGCTGATGGTGTTTAAACTCCATGAGAAGGAAAGCAACAAGAAAAAAGAGCTCAAAAGGAGAATTAAGAAGATGGGTTTGAAGAAAAAGGGGAAATGAGAAGTGGGTTTTGTAGAAAAATGAAGAATTTGTGATGGGTTATATGATAATAAAGGATTCACTATTGGTGCAACTAAAAATGGATCGGCTTTGGAATTAGAGAGGGACAGAGGGTTGGAAAGAATCAGTGGAGATGGATGGCCTGTCGGCTCCGGTAATGGCAGCACTCAAATGGATTGTCAGTTTACAAACCAATATTTTAAAAATCTCTAATAATAATAAATGGTTACTTCCATTCCTTTCCACTTAACCCCACATGTATCGCCTAAATGTTATAAACAAACACACCCAGTTGCGTATTTGGTATTATCTTACTCATCGTGTCCAAACGTTTCTCTGCTCAATTATTTGGTTTACATCTAAACTCTTCATTCGGCTCTTTCTTTTTTATGTCACAGCTGATCATATTTTTTTTTAGCAAATTACTGATCCCTTTTTGTAATGGAAAAGTAAACTACTAATACTGATAAGGATGGAGTTGATGACAATTATCTATCATCGTATCGTGTGCTGAAACTGTTATAAATAGTATCAGAGCCAAACACCGGACAGTGTGCTAACGAGAACGGTGGCCTCCAAGGAGAGTGGATCGTGAGATCCCTCATCGGTTGGAGAGGAAAACAAAACATTCCTTATAAGAGTGTGGAAGCCTCTCTCTAGTACACGCGTTTTAAAACTATGAAGCTGACATTGATACGTAATGGGTCAAAGCAGACAACATTTTCTAGAAGTGAGCTTTGACTATTATAAATGATATCAGAACTAAACACTGAGTAGTGTGCAAGTGGAGACGCTGGGCTAAAGGAGGCGGATTGTGAGGTTCCACATTGGCTGAAGAGAAAAACGAAACATTTTTTTATAAGAGTGTGTAGACCTCTCCTTACTAGACGTATTCTAAAATTGTGAAACTGACGGCTATACGTAATTGGCTAAAATTGACAATATCTACTAACAATAAGTTTAGAAATTGTCGTAGATTAAAATAAAAAAAATGGATGCCCATATAATATAATAGTGATAATGACAACATGTTGGTTTGGAAAGAGAAAAAATGAAAACATATTTGATTGATATAATAAAAAAAAGTGATTCGACCCAACCGAAGAACACACTGATAGCATATCCTTAGAAAGTGTTTATGGGATCTGTCCATCTCGTCAATGATGCAATGAGGCGTAGGGACCCAAAAGTTTATGCATCGACTACCACACACCAATGACCGCTAATCTTTTTCACCAACTTCACCCTTCACATGCCTTCTCTCTCTCTCCCTCTCTCTATATTTTCAAAGCATTTCCCCCATATTAATGATTTTCCAATAAATAAAAAAACCTGAACCAAGCCACATGGGTTTTACTCAAATTCTATAAACTAATGAATGTCTGACGCAATAATTGAAATCAAGTCTGATATTTCAAACAGATAACTTAGTAATTTGATCCATCGGCGACAACCAGAAATAATTAAATGTGTTCTTAGACAATGATTGAGAGATCATAATCTCCCAGCTTTGGCGGTGTTTGCGGTGATGTCTTTTGAATCAGAGACCACTGTGTTTAATTCCTCCAAAGTTTGGTGTCCAGCCTGCAAAGGAACACTAATTCCTAATTGATCTTGTGGTTTGAGCAGCCAACAATTATGCACAAATCAAATTAGAAGATATGGTGTAATTATGTGTGCTATGTACTTTTCCTCGTACTTTCTCTCTTAATTAGGTTCAGATAATAGATACAAGGAATGCGTCCTTTCTTATAAATTAAAATGGATGAGTCAAAGTACAATGATCCTGGCCACTCCATTTCCATTCACTCTAAAAGATTCAATTTTTAGACACCTTCCGATGAGTAGTATTATAATTTGATGATTAGAAAAGGGGGTAGGACTTCCTTTCGGAGAAAGTGAAATGAAGCTTCAACAAGTTCGACTAAGTTGTTGCTTCCATGAAACTTCAAGGCCCTAAGAAAAGGTCAAGTCTGAGATCCCTTTTTCTGTCTCTTATTTGCAGGATATCTGAAATCACTTTATGGGTGCTTGATTATGAAATGCCATCTCAAGGTTAAGTCCCAACTTTTGTTTCTTTTTTTTGTATAGCTAACAATATTGTTAGGATTCTCTTTAAAGAGAAAGAGTGAGATAAAAAAGAAAAAAAAGAAGAATGGGGGGTAGGGGTACCCCATCAAAACGCTCTCCTCCTAACATGCTACCACTTTCTCCAACCTTTTGATGTTGTAAGGTACAATTGGTATCCATTAACCAAAGTGAGTGGATTAGACGGTTTGGCGGCATTAAAACCAAAATGATGCTCTTTTGTTTGAAACAAGAAAAAGCACAAACAAATTCCCAGAAGGGGGAAGGGCGGCCCCATGGTAAACGAGGTACCAAAGCCATTTATGCCATACAGTATTATTACAATGGGAACAGAGACTACTGTTTCTGCATCTCCTGGAAAGCACCTAAAAGGGAAAATATTACACTTTCTCGTCCACACATTGGGAAGGATAAGGTTGTCCTTGAAATTTTGGTACTTGGGTTTCTATCAAACAAATGATGGAAGAGGTGGGTAAGTGGGTGTGACGTGGAAAGAACAAGATAAATGATCGAGATCATCAACTTGTTTGAAGATGCAAATGCGGATTGCTCAAAAAAGCGCAAAACAGGACTATATTCTGATATGACGTGCCGTAATTAGCTCTGCTACCAAATGTTGTAAACACAGAATGCACCATTTCCACTGGGCCATCAGTAAACAAACAGAACTGTTTAGGTCATGGATAATCAAAACTGAGCACTTTATGAATCATACAAGGAAATTTTGCTTTTTTACTCTTTTTGAACAATCACTTCTACCCTCCAAATCTACATATCTATCTTCTTATATGCAGTTAGTAAAATTCTTTCATAACTATTTTTATATTTATTTTCACTTTTCATAAGAAAACAGACAAAATGATTATCAAAGGGGAACTATATTTTTGTATTTTGGTTGCAGCCTCTGAAGAGAACTTGGAATAAACATAATCCATAAACAAGATCCTTTTCTCTAATTGAAACACACATTGGGTAGCTAATTTGGAATACGGGCTGCGAGCAATTCCCTAAGTTGCCTCCGCAAGATTTTACCAGAAGGACTTTTAGGGATGGAATCCACGAAGAAGACACGATGAATCCTCTTATAAAACACAACCTGCATCCCACATCCCTCACAAATCAATCACGAAATTAACAGTTCAGCCAATTACTGGAAACATTTGGAAGTATATTTATCATGTAGCGTTACAGACACAGAGTCGAAAGGTTCAGAAACTATAGTTCATAAAAGGAAGGTTACCTATTTTTTTGGTGAAATGGATGATCAATCGGCAAACCTAACTAACAACATATTAAACTTGAAAGCTTTAAATCAACGCTAATATTTGGAGGTTGTACCTGTTTCGAAATGTATTGCTTAATTTCATCCTCCGTGATGTTGGAACCACCGGATCGGACAATGAACGCAACCGGTACCTCTCCAGCAACTTCATTTTTCATGCTGCAATTAGTCGGCGTAAAATTAGTCCAAAACACATTATAGGAACGGCGGGGCCGGTGAAGGAATCAAATCGAGAAAAGGCTCACGTACGGGATAACCGCAGCGTCGGCTATGTGAGTGTGGGAAATCAGCAAGGCTTCCAACTCAGCCGGCGCCACTTGGAAGCCTTTGTATTTGATCAGTTCCTTGAGACGATCGACAATGAAGACCTCGTCGTCTTCGTCCACGAAACCTATGTCGCCGGTGTGCAGCCATCCGTGTTCGTCTATTATGGCCTTCGTCGCCTCCTCGTTGTTGAGGTATCCTGTTCAGTTTAATCGGACTTCATTTAGGCCCAATCAATATAGGCTCGGCTCAAATTCAACCTAGACTAGCATTTCGGTTATATCTACTTCAAATTTCATTTAATTTTTTCTTTTCTTTTTTGGTATTTGATAAATTTATTATTTTGGTTTAGTCAAATATATGGTTTAATGGAGAGAGGGTTGAGGATGAAAATTTAAAGAATGATCCTAGGTTTATAATTAAATAATACTCTCTCCCATTAGTAGTAGGCCTTCTGGGAAGCCAAAGCAAAGTCACGAGAGTTTAGGCTCAAAGTGGACGATATAATACTACTGTAGAGAGTCGTGTACCTTTCATCACGTGAGGGCTTCTAATCCAAATCTCTCCAGCTTGATTCCTAGGAAGAGAAGCTCCAGTTTGAGGGTTTACAATTTTCATATCGGAATTTCTCATCAACGTCCCACAGGCTCCCGATTTTATCGGGAACCTCTCCTTTGCAAACGCCAACGACAACGTCAGTGCCGACCCCGCCTCCGTCATGCCATATCCCTATAACCACACACCTCCTTATCAATCTCATCATCATTATCTATCTTAAACAAACTCATTACCTGCCCCAGAATCGCATCTGGAAGCTTAGCCCTAAACGCATCTTCAAGCTCCTTCCCCAACGGCGCCGCTCCCGACAGCACCAGCCGTATCGACGACATCTCCCAACCCCCCACCGCTGGACTCTTCGCTATTGCTAACACAATAGGCGGCACCAACGGCGCAATTGTCACCTTATATTTCCCCACCAATTCCACCACGTAATTAATGTCGAATTTCTGTACGATCAAAATCGCCGCTCCCACTCGCAACGAGCACATCATGATCGAGTTCAATGAATAGATATGAAACAACGGAAGCACGCATAAAACCACGTCATCACTTCGGATATAGAGGTGCGGATTCTCACCGTCCACTTGTTGTGCCACGCTGGTCACCAGCCCTCGATGAGTCAGCATAACTCCTTTTGGAAGACCTGTAGTCCCCGAAGAATAAGGCAATGCAACGACGTCGTTCGGACTGATTTTCACATCTGGCATTTCCTCTTCCTTTACATAATCAGTCAACACCGAAAAATGAACCTCTCCATCCGGTGGAGGGTCGATGAATATCAGCTTGATACTCGCGCCGTTTTTGTCTACCAAGCTTTTCACTTTCTCGGCGATGGCAGCTTGGGTTATAATCAGCTTCGGGCCAGAGGAGGCGACATGTTTCGCGATCTCCGGCGGCGTGAAGAACGGGTTCGCCATGGTTGCCACGGCTCCAATATAAGAAGCGCCAAGGAAGGCTAAAACGAACTGTGGACTGTTTTGTAGGAGAAGCATAATGACGTCACCTTTTCCGATGCCGAGCTTATGGAGGCCAGCAGCGACACGGCGGGCTGTTACGTGGACTTCTTCGTAGGTGTACGTGTCGCCGGTAGCGCCATTGATTAGACATGGACGGTGTTTGAATTGGGAGAGGTTTTCAAAGCAGTATGTGTGCAAGGGAAGGTGGTCGGGTATGGTGATATCCGGGAGCTTTGAGCGAAAAATGAATTCCGGTGAGGGATCGGCGGCCGCCATAGGTGGAGGGAATTAGAGGAAGGGATGGAGAAGGTGAGAGGTGGATTGAATTTTGGTGTGGTTAAAGAAAGTGATGTAATTTGAGAGGAAGAGAAGAAGCAGATAGAAGCTAGCTGTGGAGTTGGTGAGAAGAAGAATAGAGTTCTTATACAAAAAAACACTGACCCAAGATATTTTTATTTTCACACAATATCTTCTCTTGTCTTTTTTTTTTTTTTTTTTTGGTTGTCATTTTAAGCTTATTCATAATGGTATTTTAATTAGGAAAATTAATAAATATGTAATCATAATTTTTGTTTTTTCAAGCAAAAATCGTATAAATTTGAAATTAATTGCCTAAATATAAGTGGTAAGTAATTATTCCTTACATGGAAGTTGGTTAAGGGTGTGACATAATACCTACTGAGTTGGCAAACAATAAAACAATTATCTAAAATAGACAAGTTTGTCGTATATTAGTAAAAATATTTTATTTATATTTTTAAAATTAAGCAGGTTGACATTGAGAGTTATTCGTGAAAATGTTGTGAATGAAGAGGGAAAAAAAACGTGAATATGCAAAAAAAAAAAAATTAATTAATTAAGAAAGTTTTTTTGAAATAATTAATAGCTTTATGTATATTTAAAATAAAGTAAGCTCTATGTCTCACACTCGAACGTTTTCCATCCCGCTTACCGTAAGGAAAATGCTTAACTTTTCTTTTTTCACGCACATAATTCATTGCCTTACTCGAGGAGTTGGTCGTGGAGAATGTGATAGTCTAATCGGGTATCATGTGTATTGGAATATTAATCTATACGATTAATATGAACATTTACTTTACTATATTTATTTTTGCTATGATGTTATTATCGGTGTTATATCCACCGCGATAATATGTGTGTTCCCTTTCATCCGTAGTATATTAGTAGCGTTGTCTAACCGAGCTCGTCTAAGGGTCTAGAAATTCATAAATATTGTTTTATGTTGTGTATTTCATAATTAAATCAGGCATGTAATTACGACTTTATTTTAAAGTCTTTAAATGAGGTGGTTGGAGTGACATTATCTACCGTCAATTCTTTTGTTTCAAGGTGAACCCATTAATGGGGTTTTGTATTTTTATGAGCCATATTTTGAATCTATCCACCAAATTTGGAAAATCCAAATAAGATCATATTAGGAAGAGGTAAAGAAGTTGGTCTTAATCAAATCAAATTAAAACTTGTTCAAAGTTTGCGTCACCCAAAATTGGTATTGGAATTCCACGCGCATTGCATTCTCTTGTTTATGAATTTGCTACACAAACTTCCCACCAATATCCAAAAAAAATAGGCGGCTAATAGCATTATAAATACTCCCAAATTATCCTTAATTTGTAAGAAGAAAAATTTCATAGCGAAAATGGCGGCGATTAGCTTGTTGGGTCGGCTGAGGAAGGCAGTGAAGAAGCTGAAACTTATGATGAACTTCAAGGTCCAAAGCTGGCGTTTGGCGGCGATGTTTGGACGAAGTTTGTCGAGAAGCCTCCGCGTCAGCTTCAAGGAAGCGCCGGGATTGAAAGGGTGTAGGGAAGAGGATGTTAGAGAGTTGTGTGGAGAGTCGATTTCGTGGAGAGGGCTTCAAAGAACAAGGAGCTACGCTTCTGAAGACGATGTGGACATGCGTGCGGAGGCTTTCATAGCCAATTTCTATCGCCGGCTTAGGATGGAGCGTCAGGTTTCGCTTCACCTTCAATACTGCCGTGAGAATAGCTTTAAACAGCTTTAGATTGATATCATTGATGATGGAAGATTATGATATCCAATGGCTAAGCCTTTCAATTTTCGCTTATTTTGTATAAAAGATTGTAGTCGACTGTGCCTTTGACAAGTACCAATTCATGACTCCAACCGCATTCTCATGTCATTTTGGTTGGTCCGTGTAGACTTCTTGATCCATCTATCTGGTTTGATATTAAGCGGTGAATACAAATTTCAAAATTATAATTTCAAAATTAAAGAACGAGCAAGTGGGTAAAAGATTAGATATAAAATTAAATGATTCAATTATTATGATCAAAACATTGTATACATCCTCATTCAAGATATTTTGATCCATCAGTGAAAAATATATTAGATTTTTTGAAAAAAAAAAAAAACAGAGAAGCGACCAACCATAAGTCGCCGAAGAATCTTCTTTCTGTATAATTTGAGTAGAATAACCAAAAATTGAAACTAAAGATGGCTTGAATTTGATTCACCTATGGAATATGATACAACTTCGATGGCTTCAAATTCGCAGTGACATTGAAATACGTCAATGTGCGAATCCATTTCTCCTGATTCTTCAACAGATGAACTGCGATCGTCTCCGGCCAAAGCTCATGAGTACATCCCGTCCGCGGCTCCGGATAATTGTACATCGACCACTTCGCATTGAACCGATTCTTCGCGCGGCGGCCATCTTTGATCCATTCTCCAAATACTTTGTCCTCAGGCCCTTCCAAATTGTTCTTAGGGATCTCCGATTCTCTGATCCACTCCGCCAAGTCCCAAGATATCAAGTATCCCATTCCGGACATGTATTTCACGAACGGATCCATGCTCGGACAAGGAATTACATATCCGTAGTACAGATCCTCTCTCGGAAGTGGCCGGAGCGATTCTACCAAGCTGTTGAGCCTGATGTAAGTGTCGTCGTCGGTTTTCATCACGTAGTGATACGGCGGATTAGGTCCGGCGCCGTCGCTGCTGTTGAAGATCTCCGGTAGGCTGGAGAAGTAGGTATAGGTTTTGCCTTTGTTCATATTCTCCTTGCAATTGAGGATTATAATGTCGTCGTATCGCATTATTTCCAACGCGACGAGAATCTTCTGATCCTCTTTTGTCAAATTACAGAAGACGAACTTAACATCGATTTTAGCGCCCGAAACGGACTGCGTGCCGTAAATTAGACGGAGAAAGTGGCGGCGATTGTACTGATCGGGAAGCGTTAGAATGCCGATGAGTATACGGATATCAGTGTCGTTGGAGACAGAGGAAGAATTAACTGAAAGGAGATTGTCGTCGGAGGAATTAAACGTCGCCGTTTGAAGCGAAAGAGAAGAAGCGCTGTCGACGGTGCATCGGCCGAACTTCAATAGGGCGTCGAAACGAGCTTCGTTGATGGAGGCCAAAACGCAGAGGAAAAAGATGAAGAGGATCGAAGAGAGAACAAAACGACGTCGGTCGGACTTGGAGGAAGGCTTCGTAACGTCCATTTCAAAGAGAGATCGAGGGAGGAGCATAGGAATTAAGCAATGAAATCAAAGAATGTAATAAGAAGGAGGAGAAGAAAACAGAGGGTGTCAAAAAAGTTTCTTATATTAAACGCATTTAGTTGTCAATTTCGTGCTTACGGGACTAACTTTTTTTGACTTCTTTTATATTAAGATATATAACAACTTTAAATTCAATTTTAATACTACCAATTTTTTCTCTGTTAGGTATCACCCCATTTTAGTTTGAAGAACCCAAGATTTAGGGTAAAAATGCAATTTTGGTTCGAGTTTCGTTACTACAATGGTCACCCAATATGTGTCGACACGAGAGGTCAGGTATTTACGGGACTTCAACTAAAGAATAATACCATGTCACAAAAAATATAGGATAGGAACAAAATAATAAAGTTAGATCAGTTGTCCGTAGGCGTGTGAAAAGCATTATGTTTTGCACATTTAAGGGCAGAAACTTCGGCGAAGCAAATGAGGCATCGGTGTGCGAGAAGCGTGAGAAGAAGAAGAAGAGAGGGATGGGAAATGGGTAGCGGTGGTGGATGCGTGTACATGCCCAAAGTGGTTGGGGGTCAGTCAAATAAAGGCCAAGGGTTACGTAATTTAGGCACTTTTGCACTTTGCATTAATAATCCACTGACGCCTGCTTGTTTATAAACTAAGCAAAACCGCTGACTCTCCATATAATACCCCTAATTCATCTTATTAAACCTGTTTACCATTACGAGGATTCTTCTAAATCTTACCTATTGTTTTTTTTTTATGAGGATTCTTCTGGTCCATCAATACTAAATATCTCTCAAGTTTCAGTTTTATCTAATATATTCTCATCCTATTTTAGGTTTTAAATGTTTTCTTTTATGAATTTTTAAACAAAATTGGAAGTTTAATAACCTACCGTACACAAAATTCAAATTGGAATCTAGTGCCACAATCACATTCACTCTCAATCTGATTTTGCCATATTTTATTTACTCTCGAATAAATTAGCCAATTAGAATGTGGGTCGTCGTTGGCACAAACAATGTATGCTAAAGCCTCCGACTCTATTCTCCAAAAAAAAAAATATATATTTTAGAAATCAAAAATAAAAAAAAATTTAGAAAATGTTTAGAAACCAATTTAAGAAAATTTATGTGGTAGTAAGATTGATAACATATAAATATGAGTGAGAAGGCTTGACGACAAATCAAATCTCTTATAATACAAGTGTAAACATGTTCTTATCAAGAAAATGTGATTCTCGTTTATAATATTTTTATAGTCCTTAGCGATATACGTTGTCGAATCTGTTATCAATCGTTTTTAACTCTATAATTGTATACTCCTCCTCCACACATGGGCATGGATGTTTTTGGTGGTGTAGAGTAAGTATTGGGTAATGTTTGTAGGTAACGTTGTGTTTGAGAGTACCCCAATAAATGGTGATAAAAGGGATGGAGATTGGTAGGTGAAGAAGCAGTGCATGCCATTAGTTTAGTGTAGGCGTGGGAAGGAGGTGATAGAGAATAGGGGGAAGATGATGGACCATTCACAACTCCTCTGCTCTGCTTTGTCCTCCTCTGTCCTCCTCCTCTGCTTCTGCTTTGTCCTCCTCTGCTTCTGCTTCCGCGCTCTGCCTCTGCCTCTCTGCTTCTGCTTGGCTTACTAATCACACAAATAATGGAGAGAGTCATTATTATTATTATTATTGAAAAAGATTCGTAGCTCTCCCTTCTCTGCCTACCCTCTGATTCTTTGTTTGCTTCCTTCTGGGTTTACGTGTGGGAACACAACATTGCTTCCTTCTAAACTCTTCTCTTCTAATCTCTTCTACTCTGTTTTCTCTGTTCCATGCCCATTCTACACCTCTGCCTACTCCTTCCCATTATCAAAAAACTCAAAACTCAGAGAAACAAGCTGTGGATTTTGGATTTTGGATTTATGGTCCCAACCCAAATCAAAATGATTCGGATCTTTTCGTTTTGCTTTGGACAGAGAGCCTTTCCATCTCACGTCTCACCTCTCTCTCTTCTCTGTGTGTGGCAGTGTCAGAACTCAGAACAAGAGTCACCACTTATGAATACTAATTTAAAGAAGAAGAAACAAAAGTGAGGACACACTAAGAGATTGGTTTCTTTTTCTTTTTCTTTTTTTAACTCATTTTATTTTTTCATTCTTTTCAAAATTATATGATTCGGACTAAACTAATAGAATGTCATTATTGGGAGTGAGTCAAACGTTGGTTAAGATCGTAGGTTTGTAAATGAGTAATACTATCTCAATTGGTATGAGGCCTCTTGGAGAAGCCCAAAGCAGAGCCATGAGAGTTTTATACTCAAAGTGGACAATATCATACCACTGCCTCACAAGGTATCAAAGTCATGCTCTAAGCTTAACCATGTCAATAGAATCTTCAAATATCGAACAAAGAATTGTGAGATTCAAAGGTGTAGTCAAAAGTGACCAAATTGTCAAACTTAACCATGTCAATAGAATTCTGAACAAACAATTGTGAGCTTTGAAGGTGTAGTTAAAAGGCGACTAAAATGTTGAACAAAGAGTGTACTTCATTCTTCAAGGGTTCCAGAGAAAGGAGTCGTGTCTCGATTAAGGGAGGCTATTCGAGAGTTTCATAAACCTCGTGGACTTAGACTAAACTAATATAAAATATATACCCTAAAAAATAAAACAGTGCGAATAAAATGATTATAGTATTAAAAAAATTTCTGAGAAAAATATGTATCTACCCACTTATGGGTATCTTGCCAATACTTTACCACTTTTTAAAAAAATATTCATATATTATTATACGACCCTTTAATGTTATTGGTACGTATATAACTATATTTGTCTTCAAAACTAGTTCACAAATTCGCATATATTATGATATTTCAGCATATAAATTTTACATATCAAGATTTTTAGCCATACATCGCATAATAAAATAACTAAACTAAATTTGAAACCTAAGTTTGGATCATTTTTCTAAAATTGCCCACATGAATTGGTAGTGTCCTATAAAATGTTTTTTTGTTATAAAAAAAAAATCAAAGTAAATTAAAATATTTAAAAGTTAGGGAAGAAATAAGAATATTTAAAAAGGAATTAATAATTATTAAAATTGGTCGTGGATTTTAGGTTAAACTAAGAAGGAGAATCGGGTCCAAAGCACGCAAAAGAACCTTGGTTGCAACACTGTAGTGGTTGGACCTTACTAATTAATCAATCAATCTTCATCTTAATCCACACTACCTAACTATCTTAATTAACCCTTTAAACAATCATTAATTAAGATTACAACAAAGGCAACCAGATTAGGGCGTTACACGTGGCTCTCTTGGCTCTTCACTGTTGTAGACATACCCTCTTCCCTCTCTTAAAATATTCTTCCTTTTTTTTTGCTTATAATTTCTTTAATTTATCTCTTTCTATTGGTTCTGTTTAAATTAATATAACTATTAATTATTTTTTTTAATCTCATCTATGATTTTTTTTTAAATATTATTAGCATGAAAATTCTTTTATTTTGATTATCATGCAATTTCGTAATATATTATAACTTTTAAATGTGATAAAATCTACAAAAATATTTGGAAACAATCATACCTACTCCAAATGCAATAATATAAAATACGCAGCAATTTTGGTAATTAAATTTCATAGCAAAATAACAGCTTATTAAAATCCCTAATTAATGCTTTAATAATTTTATTTAGTGCACCATAAATAAAACCAGATTATTGGTGTGTTTAAAGTCTGAGTTTTCATTTTTGGTATATTCGTATTTATAATGTTTAATTAATAATTAAAATTAGAATCAGATGCTATTCCATCCAATAGTAACTAAAACCATAACCACAACCGAGTCAAACAAAAAAGAATATTAAAAGTTTTATTATTTAATTCAACAATATTTTGAAAGTCGTTCTATTTATTTAAACTCATGCTAATTTCAATTTGTATATTTATTATCGTAATTATTGGATGATTAAATTATTATTATTGTAATATTAAAATGGAATTAAAATTTGAAAAATAGTGTTCATAGCAGGAGCTTACATACACTCAACCAAAACAGGGGACCCATCTCTGATCTCTCTCTCTCTAAGAAACTCCAAAAGCCCTTTTTGTTTTTCCCCACTTCTGTTGCTGTTTTCACTTGTACTTTCTTCTCTGCCAGCCAATTCCCCACATCCTCCACCCACTCTCTCTCTAACCCTTCTCCTTTCTCTCTCCTCCATTTCCCTCTATAAAATCGTCCCCTGATTCCCTATACTGATCAATCTCCTATACCCTTCTTGATTCACAGCCATGAAGGAATACTGGTCCTCTCTGGCATCCCTTCTCGGCGTTCTTGCCTTCTGCCAGTCTCTCCTCCAGACAATCTTCCCGCCGGAGCTCCGTTTCGCCGCCCTTAAACTCTTCCATAAACTCTCCCACTGCTTCTCCTCCTATGTCTATTTTGACATCACTGAAATCGACGGCGTCAACACCAACGAACTCTACAACGCTGTCCAACTCTACTTAAGCTCCTCTGTTTCCATCTCCGGCAATCGGTTGAGTCTCACGCGTGCTGTCAATTCCAGCGCGATTACCTTTGGTCTTGCTAACAATGACTGCATCCTTGACTTCTTCGATGGCGTCACTGTCCAGTGGGAGCATATTGTCACTCAAAGACAAGCACAGGGATACCTCTGGCGCCCGTTGCCGGAGGAGAAAAGGGGTTTTACTCTTCGAATCAAGAAAAAAGATAAGCCTTTGATTTTAGATTCATATCTTGATTACATTATGGACAGAGCTGATGAAATCCGTCGCAAGAATCAGGAGAGGCTTCTTTATACGAATTCGCGTGGTGGGTCGTTGGATTCGAGAGGGAATCCATGGGAGTCGGTGCCATTTAAACACCCAAGCACATTTGACACATTGGCTATGGACCCACTTAAGAAGCAACAGATTATGGAAGATCTTCGAGATTTCGCCAACAGCCAAAGCTTTTACCAACAGACAGGCCGAGCCTGGAAAAGAGGTTATCTCTTATACGGCCCTCCCGGAACCGGAAAATCCAGTATGATCGCTGCAATGGCTAACTTTCTCGGTTACGACGTTTACGATCTCGAACTCACTGAGGTCCACACCAATTCTGAGCTTCGGAAGCTCCTCATGAAAACCACCTCCAAATCGATCATCGTCATCGAGGACATTGATTGCTCCATTAGTTTCACTGACCGAAAAAAGAAAAATTCCGGTCCGAGAAACTACTACGATTTTCCGGACATCCGATGCGGAGGTGGGTACAGTTCACTATCCGGCGACGACGGCCGCGGCGGTGGCTCGATTACTCTTTCTGGATTGCTGAATTTCACCGATGGGTTATGGTCGTGCTGTGGCAGTGAGAGAATTTTCGTATTTACGACGAACCACATTGAGAAGCTGGACCCGGCATTGCTTCGAAGTGGGAGAATGGATTTGCATATTTTCATGAATTTCTGTTCTTATCCAGCATTGAAGATACTTCTGAAGAATTATTTAAATTACGAAGAGAATGAAATCGACAACACTCTGTTGCAAGAAATTAAAGAGGTTATTGACAAGGCAAAGATGACGCCGGCGGACGTGAGCGAATTTCTGATCAAGAATCGCCGCTATAAAAACAGGGCAGTGGCAGAGTTGCTAGAGACATTGAAATCAAAAGCAGAGAAGAACGAAAAAAATGGAGGATTAAGGAAAAAGGAAATGGGTATAGAGGAAGAAGAAGAAGAAGAAGAAGAAGAGCAAGAGAAGAGAACTGTGGATAGTCCAAAGGAAGGGTCTGAATTTGAGGAGGATTGCAGCAAAGAAACAGAGGATAACAACGACGAGGGTGAAAAAGAAAGCAACAATTTCATTGGGTAACAAAAATGGGAACTTTTTAATTTTTTACTGTTGAGAGAAGAAGGAAGATCTGTGAAGGGAAACCATTTTGGATCCAATCCAAGCTAACATGTTAAAAGAGATGTATTATTAAGATTATTATGATTATTATTAATATTAAAATAATGAAATATAAATTACGTCATGATTTTTGTATAGATTAATTTGTTTGTTAGTTTGATGTTAATATGAAAAGACTAATATTAGGGATATAATATGGTTTGTGTAATATGCCACTAAGGACCCAAATGGAAAGGCATTGGAAGTTTGTGATATAACACATGGATCCCAATGCAATTCGTTACAAGTGGGGGTCTCAATTATTTATACTCCTTTCTAATTTCTGCCCTTATCATTCTCAATAAATCTTCATATTTTCTCCAAATAATAAATCATAATGTTACAAATTATACTTCCTTTAATTATTGGACTAATACAATAATGAATTCAAATCATAAGTAATTGGTTGCTTTTGTTTTAAGCAAAAAGGTTTTACCTAATAAGGAAGAAATTTAAAAAGTAGGAAAAAATGATGTAAATGTGAAAAGGCAGTGTGAATGGATAAGATAGGGGATGGAAGGGTAATATGGTAAATAAAGAAGAGACGATTTTCTTTTTTCTTTTTTCTTTTTTCTTTTTTCTTTTTGTGTTGAGAAAATTAAAAAAAAAAGGCAGATTTTGTGTAAGGGAAAAGAGGATTTAGATGCGAAAAAGGAGCACTCATGAGACGATATGAGTTATAATGAGGGAAAGTTTTTTTAATTTTTTAATATAATTAATTTATTATTTTTAATTCTTAGGTGGTGATTTTGACGTTGAGTTATGAGAAAAGGAAATATTTCATGGGTTGAGTCGAGTAGATCTCTGGCCTACGTGGTGACAACTGACAGCTGACTCAGCTCTGCCTTTTTCTGTCTTTTCCATGTGAATTTCTTAATTTCTTTTTTCATTAAAAAAAGAAAAAGAAAAAAGTATGTGAATTTATATTCCTCATTTTCTATGTTTTTTTTTTTATATATACTTTTTGCAATCCAAAATCAAAATTTTATTTTACTCTCCATCTTTCAAAAGGGAATATTTTTTTCATTATATTATTATACTAATTATTTCCCACAATTCATTAAATTAAATCTTCCATCACTAGTATCATATATATTTGTTTAATATTTTAACTTATACTATAAAGGGTAGTATTTTCAAATAAATGGTATTTATATCAAATAATGTATACCTTCATTTTTAGTGGCTAAATCGTAGGAACTTTATGGTAAAAAATGTTTTATTTGAAACAATTTTATATGTACTTAATTAAAATATCTCTAAATTTATTTACGATTTTAGCCTTTTTGTATTCATGTTATGCCGTTTCGTTCTCTCTGAACAAGACAAGGTGAACACTATATTTATATTTTTATTATAGCTTTTACCGTTTCAGAAAGTAATGTTATAGCTTTAATAATTGTGTTTTAATTCTTTAATTGAAAATAATTGTAATTTTAAGTAATAAAATATAAAACTTTCTTCCACAATTAAAAAAGAAAAAAGAAAACAGTTTTATTCTGTACATATAAATAATTAATTTAATGAAAATACGATATAGAAAAGGGAAGGATAATTTGGATAGGGAAAGATGTGGTGGGATAGGAAGAGACAAAAACATTATGATTATAGCGAAGAAATAAGAAATTAGAGGATGGAGAAAATCATTGATGATCTCTTATCAGTCGCATATGACATCTAAAGAACCCATCGCCCGTACGCAGAAGAACAACAACAACAACAATAAAGTTATGTAATTCATATATGTGATTACCCAGAAGCCACGTTACTTTTAAAACCCTTCTTTTTCATTCAGACATTAAAACAAACACTTTATGTGCCACTCAGTTTCCTCCAAGAGACCCACCCCACCATTAACCCCCATTTTCTCCCTTCAATTATGGTGCCCTGTTTGTTGTTAATTCAATCCATTTATTTATACCGTCAAATAAGTACTGTTTATGATATCTAAAATGCATACTTTTTGTTTGTAAGATATACTCTGTTGTTTCTGCAGTGGGCGGAGTGTCCTAATCCAACCTTTTTCAGCTGAGCGTTGACTTATAAATCAGACCTCATTCAGCTCGAGTTGATTAGTGCTTGGTTTAAATTGGTGTCACTTGACCTTTTATCACTTCATTTTGAGTTGGTCGTATGGCTAAGCTTATTCTTTTTTAAATTACCAGGTCACGCGACAGATCTTAATTTGTCCCATATAACAATTAAGTGATTAATTAAAATGAAATTTTAAAATTAATAAAAGTTTGGAAAATGAAACCTAAGCCCAAATATTGTAATCCCAACGCCGGTTAAATGATTAATTAAAATGAATAAAGTTTGACGATGGTAGGAGCTAGTTGCAAAGTGACATTCGGTTAAAGAAAAAAGAAATAGGTATGAAATTGGACAGTTTGTATTTATATTATTTATTTAATACCTCAAAATTGACTGCACTGCACAGTGTGTCCATTTTTATAATCTTTGTTTTCAAATAAAATAAATAATCCTTATCTCACAAACATGACGACCATGTCCCTCAATTTGCATCTCTTTTCATTTATTTATTATTATTTTAAATTAAATAAAATAAAAAACTTTGGTTTAGCCCAATTAGGCCCAACTCTCAAATTGGGGAATTTGGATTCGAACATAATGGGCTTGGGCTTGGGCTTGGGCTTAGAGAAGCACGTGATAGTCCGTACATATAATTAGTCACGCAATTATTAAAATCAATTTGAGTGGAAAATAAAATAAATAATTAATTAGCTGACTCATTACCGAACACTTTCACACAATTAGTCACGCAATAAAGAAAATCCAAATATTTTATTAACGCGATAATTATTGTAATTTAATACTACAGGTGGTTGGTTATTGGGCTCTGCTTATTCTGGATGGGTGGGTCAACTGAGAAATAGGTGACCGCAAACTGCCCGAACAGATTGGGCAGCTCACTCTTTCTTGTCGTCTTCCCTCTCCACCAACCGACGCCATGTTTGATGTTTCCTTTTTTCAGATGGATTAGGGCATTCGCACCGAGTTGATCGAGCGGTTAGGATTAGATCGTGGATAGATGGCCAATTGGAAGCTTCCACGTCATAGAAACTGGTGTGGTGAAATGCAGTGGATTAAAACTTGCAAGTTCTGCAAATAAGATTGAAAGGAAAAGGAAAAGGAAAAGGAAAAGGAAGGACGAAGGGGAAAGGAAAGTGAAAGAGGAACGGAATCGTTTTTATGTCTCTCTCTTTCTCAATTCTCTGTTTAATTTATTAGCAGAGGAGAGGGAAGGGAGGGAGTGGAGTATACGATTTTGATTCTTCCTCTCCTTCGTTTTCTTTCGTTTCAAGCCTTGCGATTTATTCATCCCCGGAAATTCTGAATTGTTGGTGGGTCGATTCAGCGCCTCGCACGGGCTACGATCTTGTCGTCCATTTTATGAGTGATTACCGCCGCGGTTTGAGATGTTGGTTGCACGGAGTTTTGATTTATGGCAGAAAGATGCTTTCTTTTCCGCCGCTGAGGAGGTGCAAGAATCGGCCGACATGTGAGTTCTGTATTGCATCGAGGGTTTGGGTATTTTCAGCATGAACAAAAGGGGTCTATCTTTCGATTGATTTTATTTAATTTTCCTTTCTGTAAATTGCTTTTGAGTGCGTGAAATTCTCCATTTTTCTTGCTTTGATATCACGTGGGTATGATAATTTGATTCCGATGTGAAGAGTTTATTAATGGTCTTGGCTTTTAAACTACGCGTTCCCTCCACCATAAATTTCTTTGGTTTCCTGGCTTTTGCTCTAATAATTCTTCAAATCGTGTTCTTGTACTTGCATATTCCTTTTTGGGTACTGTTCTTGTTTTGATTCAATTGGTATATGGTTATGCCTTGGAATCGTTGTTTGTTATGTTGTTGAGAGAGTGAAGTCAGGAAGTGGAAAGGGGAAAGAAGATGCTAAGTAGTTTTTTATTGATGTTGGAGAAATATCATAGTAAAATCATGAAGTTCAAAACGTTGGAGGGGGAGGATGGTTAAGCAATCGGATGTGTTGCAGACTAGTTCGAGCTGTTTGCATATTGGTACCGTCGTATTTGATGTCAATAGCTGATGAAATGATGCGCACTCTTACAAAGAGAACGCATAGTCAGGTTCTTGGCTTGGCTAGTGGATTTGTTAAGGATTATCACCATTGAAGTTTTGCTGAGAGCCTTCTTTCGTGTTTAAGGCCACAATTGGTGTGTTTTGCAGAGGCGGGGCGGAGACTTTGAATAATGTTTTGTGGCATGCCCTTTCTCATCGAGAGCACATAGTCGTTTATCCTAAAGTTTGAGTTTGTATGTTGTTCAGAGATTGAGATTAGGGATTCATAAGTTGTGGGACAATATTTGGGGTGATATATTCCAACGCTTCTTATGGGTTCTTAATTCAAATTTGTTTCATAACTATCTTTTACTTTGGATTCTAAGATTCTTTTTATGTCATATCCGTTCTGGATGGACTTTTTTGGCCCCTTTGTTTTCTTTCATGCGTCTCATTCAAAGTTCCTTATATATGCATGCGAATAAAAATCTCTCTCCTGCTCCTGCTCGAATAATAACTAATAGCAATAACTTCATCTCTATCTGTGCTTTTAGATTTTGTATTTCTTTTCATCACTTCCACTTTGTCTCTCTTGTCGATGAGTTGAATCTAATATTGATTGTTCCTCCGGTTATCACTTTGTTAGATAAAATTATATTGTAACAATGTTATACTTGTTCTTTTCACTAAGATCAAATCTGATTGGTTTGGATTCTCTCATGTTTCTTCTATATAAATGTCAGATTGGAATCAATATATAGGACATGGTTGAGAGAGAGAAAAGAAAGGTTAATGGTAGATGATTTGGATGCATTTACCAGGGAGTTGCGAACTGCTTTGGGAACAACCAAATGGCAGGTGATTAATATTCTGTACGTAATTACTTCATTTTTATTTCCAAAGTTGAAAGTCTCAGACATTCCTACCTCGTATGTTGACAACTACGACACAGACACAGATTTGTTTTAGGTTTATCTTCTCTTATATTCAGCACCTTGTTTCTTAAATTTTTGTTCTGTATGACACCCCAATTAACTGGCGAACTCTGGTTTTCTCCTTCAATTCCCTTGTCTTTGAACTCTTTTGCATTGATACTTATACATGTCAACTCTGGATGCATGTTTAGTTAGAAGAGTTTGAGAAGGCTGTCCGGTTGAGCTACAGACACCATGGGGATGATACTAAGCTGGAAAGACATAGACAATTCATTGACGCCATTGAAAACCAAATATTTTGTGTTGAGGAATCATTACGTGAATATTTTGTTGAGGAAGGCAAGCAACCCCTTAAATGGGTAAACCTTAATGAGGAAGAATGTGATGATTTAGCTGCATTTCTCTCTGGGACAACCGCTACTATACGAGGTCCAAAAGATGAAATTTTGGAACCTATGCCTTCTTTTGAAGAATCTACTCATGAGACTTATAGTAAAAGACGAGAAGAAAGCAGTAATCGGAGCAGCCTAGATATTGGCGATAAAGTCGAAGAAACTCAAAATGTAATTTCACGTGCAGGGGAAGATGTTGTATGCCATTCAGAAAGGATGACCAATGCTAGGAGAGTGTGGAGTTCACCAAACTTTGGTTCTATGACAATTGCTATTCCTGATGAGGATGAGTGTATAAACCCAATTCCAACTGTCGAGGCCACACCTAAAGATAAAGGATCTAGAACAATCCTCTGGAGGCAAATTGGGCGGGAGTTTCTTCCAGCAAAGGTTGCTGGTCATGCATACAATCAGGTAGATTTTTCTCTCTTTTTGAGAAGTAATACTACATAGCGAACTTTTACGAGCATGAAAAGCGAACGCTACTAATGTTTGACATTGGTAATGAGGCCCATTTGTTTTATTTGAATGCGATTGCAATCGGGAGTTCGCTAATGGATATTTCATATTTTTGTTTTGCTAGCTCTTTGCTAGGTTTTTGGGCCGCAGACAATTCCAGAGTTCAAGGAATCTACAGCGTGGTTGCTCAGTTCAACTTACACTTGCTCTGATGTTAACTATTTTTTTGTTGGGTAAGTTCCTCAGAAGCTAGAGCATGCATTTTGTAAGTCAAGGAGTCCAGCTGACATGTGGAGAATGATGAAAGGATACTATTAACAACAGCATATAGACTTCTAACTTGCATAATTTCTGTGAGAAAAACCTTGCAAGAGATGTGTGGAGTTTTCTCGTTGCACTCAGAGATTCATGATACTTGTGGTGTGATGCATTTTGATATCATGGTAGAATAATATGTCTGAGCAAATGTATGCCTTGTTTTCCCACCTTGTGCAGTGCCTTTTGTACTTTATTCAACTTGACGGTCCTGTAGGAGACATCTACAATATTTCAGGTACCTCTTTCTGTTTAAATGTCTCATTGTTCTTTTCTTTCTGTTTTCTCCTTTCTTCCTGCTCCTGGCCGTCACTGCCTACTGCTATCACCATTGCCGCTCACCTTCTTTCTCCTCTCTTCGTTTGCCTTATGCACATCTTTTTCTTTGGAAGAGAATGCGTATGATGTTAGTATCTGATATTGGTTGATGGTATACCTTTTAAATCTATGAGGTGTGTGTATACCATACCATACCATACCATTTGGGGCAGTTCTGAATCTGGTTTTCCATTTGTATGCAGCGGTCACAACAGATTTAGATCTCAAAGCTCTGGAGAAATGAAGGTGTTTTCAGAGGATTGAAGAAGAAGAAGAAGAAGAAGAAGGCCAATTGTATTTCTGTTGCTACGAACAAAGTGAAAAGGCAACAAGAATTAGGATATAATTAATAGAGATATTGTACGATTTACTACAAGTGTGTCTAAAACACAAGCTGCAAAAGAATCTCATCCAGAACTGTGCTTGTCTGTCTATTATTATGTCTTCAGGGATTCTATTGGGAAATCAAAGATTGATGCTTTCCTGTCAAAATTCTCTCTTTAAATACCACTTCCTTAGGAGGAAGGAAAAGGTTTTTTCTATATTCATATAAATACCATCAAGTTCAATCAATTTCTCGTTGCATTCTTTTTCAAATCAACCATATACTACCTCCTTGCCAATTACCCAGAATTTGTTCATGAACTGCGTCGCTTTTATAAATGATCAAGCAATGATTAGTAGAATTGATAATTGGCACTGTAGCCTCTCTTAGCCTCTCTTAGCCTCTCTTAGCCTCTCCTTTGAGGAAGGAATTTTCTCTTTCTTTTAACTTTTGTTTATGTAAAATAAGAATTTTGTTGAGTAGGAAATGTGTACATATACGTAGAGCCCAGCTGAAAGAGGCAAATTTGTAGGCTCCGCCGCCACGGCCCCATCAGCTCAAATTCCAGTTGAGAAGCCCAAATCAGAAATCTGTCGTACCATTCACTCGCTCTCAACTCTGAGTTTCCGTTTCCGAGTTCTTTCTGAATTCTGATCGATCTCGGCACCAGCTGCGATTTCTCTTCGTCGGAGACGCTATTCAACGAGCTTAAAGAAGCCGCACTTCAAGATCATCCCCTTCCAAGTATGTTCTTGTTTTCATTTCTGCTTACAAATTCGACCCCAGAACCCTAGAAGTTAGAACCAGGGATTACAATCCATCCCCTCCTTTAAAGGCTTTGGATCAATTGCTATCAGATCTGGATCCATCATTCCACCATGTCCTCCTGTTTAGCCCTTGCTCTGCAACCTGCTAATGGATCTGATATCCTCCTACAAACTCGTGAATGGTTCCCTCCCCCGCGAGCGCTAGTTGCCCTATCCTCCTTTCGCCAGATGCGATTGGCCTTCGCTGTCACCAAGCACCAAAGCCACCACGCATCGACCGTCCTTGGTGATGATTCCTCGCTCGCCGATTCTATTGCCTCACTTGGTGATGATCCTTTGGCTGCCTCTAATGGTCAGGTTATTGTCGGTGTGGAGAGCCGCTACCGAGTTGTCTATCGCCTCGTCAATGGCATCTATGTCCTCGGCATCACCACTGCCGATCAAGATAATTCTGTTAATGTCTTTGAGTGTATCCATATTGTAAACCAAGCTGTCAGCGTCGTTGTTACGGCATGTCGTGGTGTTGATGTCACACCTGAGAAGCTTAGCCGGAAATACGCGGAGATTTACATGGCGTTGGATATTGTTCTAAGGGGTGTCAGCAATATTCGCCTTGCGGCAATGCTTTCTTCGATGCACGCCGATGGTCTTGCCAAGATGGTTCATTCAGCCCTCGATACAGAGAATAAGATTCGTGGGGCTGATAGTTGGAATGCCATGGAGGTTCACTCGATTGAGCATGAAGCCAATGTGCAGGCATTTTCAAGTGCGCGGTTTGAGCTACCCGCGGAGACTCTCGAAGCTGGGGATGAAATAGCTGCAACTCTTGCTCCTGTCACTCAGAGTGTGAATGAGCAACAGGATCAGCAGCAGCAGAAGACTGAGGAGCCCGCTGCTGAGCATGATCCATTTGCGGCAAGTGACATGATTAACAAACCTGAAGAGCTCGTGAGCGGGTTCAAGAAGAATAAGGACCCTTCTGCTACTGATTTGACTATGGTGTTGGCGGGTCTTGAGGTGCCAACATTGCCACCTGCGGAAGCCACTCAATCAACTCATATTGGTGTTGAGGGATTCGAAGGAAACTATGGTGGTATAGAATTCAGTACTGATCAAGCTACAATGGAAGAAACTTTTGAGGGCTTCGGTGATGCTTGGGGTGGAGGATTGGATCCATCTGAGTTCGTAGGTCCTGAGAAGGTTAAGAAATCAGAGGGTCTTGGTGGGTTGGAGCTCTTGCAGACCGGAAGTGATCCAAAAGCGGCTGTTGCTGATGCTAGTGGTGCAGCAACGCCACTTGAGAATTTGGTGACTAAAACTGAAATGAAGGGTCCCGAAATGTATATCGTCGAACAGATTAGTGCAGAGTTCAGGGAATCACTGCTGGCAAGAGTAGGATTTATGGGAGTTATATATTTGAAAACTTTGCCACCTAAAACCTCAGATGACAAAGAAACAGAGTTTTCTTTTCGCGTTGAGGATACAGCTCCAGTTAAACGATTTGTCGTGCAGGGTTCTCGTGTTAGTAGTCTTGGAAATGGAATGTTTCACGTGCGAACAGCGCCTGTAAATGAGCCCATACCAATTATCAAGTATAGCTTGCTACCTAGATTAACCCCATTGCCTTTGCGAGTTCGTCTCATACAACGTCATAGCGGGACTTTACTCTCAGTGATGGTTCAGTATGCTGCGAACCCCGATTTGCCATTACCTTTGAAGGATGTGACTTTTACTCTGAAACTACCTGTTGATCCCACATTGTTAAAGGTGTCTCCAAAAGCTGTATTGAATCGGTCTGAAAAAGAACTAAAATGGCACGTTCCCGAGATTCCTTTGAAGGGTTCTCCTGGTCGATTGAGAGCTAGGATGCCTGTGGATCAGAACGAGGAAGATGAAGGAGAAGAACTTGAAGTGATTGGTTATGTGAAATTTTCAGTTCAAAGTTATAGATCACTATCTGGGATTTCTTTACGGCCGGCTACGGAGGGTAAGACAGACTTCTATGAGACAGAGCACAAATTTGAGTCTGGAGTCTATATATGCAACTGAAGTCTTTAAAGGTATTTGTTGTTACAGATGGTTTGATTTTTCTTTGGTCGTAGGTATGTGTTTTTGGTTTGTTTGTATGAGCTTAGCTTGTAAGTTGAAGTTGTCTATCATTTTTGCATTGTTTTCACATTTATATGAGCACATGATTTGTTGTTCCTGGTATAATATGATTGTACATTACTGAATTCTTTGGGCTTCACCAATGAACTATGTTTGACCTATCACTAGAAACTTCTGTAGGAGGTAGGAGCTTAATACTTTCCCTAATCTTTTTCTATCAGTTCATGCATGTCTATCGTTATCTAACTTAACTGAAGAAGGTTTTAAATATTACATTGGGTATATGTTGATGGTACGACTTTGGGCTCGATCTTTAGTTCTGCTCGTTAGACATTTAAAAGATCACTCTTTATGCAAGTTATCATAAAACATGTAAAATTATTTATTAATGTTAAACGAAAACAAATTCTCACATTGCCAAACATAAAACATTGTTTCTCCTGTCTGTTTGTGTTGTTGTAAATATGGTGCAATTCTGTTTTGATTCATTGTTTTGCAGAGGATGAAATGAGTCCACTCTTGTTCAATTGAAACCCATTGACTTGTGCATGTGGTGGTAGAGATGAACATTGATGGTTGATGTTGAGATTTGGATGGAAGCTCCAAACGTAGAACTGAGAGCATGCCTTTTGCAGTAACCCTGGGTCTAACAATCTTAGTAACACAAAACTCATTCTCATCTCACATAGCTGCAACACACTTTAATAAGGCCATTCCAATACCCTCTCATGTGAAGTTTGCCCCCGCTTCAACATAAAATGGGACGTTGATTCACAAGCTTGTTCTCTAGTTTTAGCTTCATCTATCTCAACCTTTACTTTGACTTACGTTTTTCAAATATATGGCTTGTCTGCTTGTATACTTTGTTTAATTATGGCTAGTATTTAGATAAGACAGCATAAGTAGAGATCCATTTTGATCCCTTCAATAAAACCTAAATTAGATATTTAGAATATATATTGTAAATGGTTATTATTATTTATAACTAATTTGGTTTAAATGACTCATTTTATTATTTATCAATCCTATATCAACAAAAATTGAATATTTTAAAATACAAAAAGAATAAAATTCGAAAAATATAAAGACAAAAATCAAACGCCATTTTTTCAACAATCCTGCGCAATTCGAGATCCAAACCTCTCCAATCTTCTTTTTTTCATTTCCAATCGCACTGCAACAACAGTTTCAATGGCGAATTTTTCCTCCGACGCCCCTTCCAGAGGATCTATCACTCATATTATCTTTGATATGGACGGCCTGTTATTGGGTAAATCGTTGATCATCTTAACTTCCCCTTCTTCACGCTCTCATTATTGCATTTTTCATTTCCAATCGCACTGCAACAACAGTTTCAATGGCGAATCTTTCCTCCGACGCCCCTTCCAGAGGATCTATCACTCATATTATCTTTGATATGGACGGCCTGTTATTGGGTAAATCGTTGATCATCTTAACTTCCCCTTCTTCACGCCCTCATTATTGCATTTTTCATTTCCTTTCGTACCATGCTTTCTGTATATCAACAAAAATTGAATATTTTAAAATACAAAAAGAATAAAATTCGAAAAATATAAAGACAAGAATCAAACGCCATTTTTTTCAACAATATATTGGCATAAAGCCCGCGATGCTTCAACTCTTGCAAAGCCCATCTCCCAATAGACTTCTTCGGAACCTCCTGCCCAATTCGAGATCCAAACCTCTCCAATCTTCTTCATTCCACTTCCTCAATCGCACTGCAACAACAGTTTCAATGGCGAATCTTTCCTCCGACACCCCTTCCAGAGGATCTATCACTCATATTATCTTTGATATGGACGGCCTGTTGCTGGGTAAATTCGTTGATCATCTTAACTTCCCCTTCTTCACGCCCTCATTATTGCATTTTTCATTTCCTTTCGCACCATTATGTTGTAGATCTTCATCTGCTAATCATGTTTGCATATTGTTCAGTGATGCTTCTTAGCAACTTGCATTCTATTTGCTAAACTATGTACAATTTTGAAATTGCGATGTTCTTGAATGGACTGTGCATGAATTTTTGGTCTTAGCATGTGATGTAGTTGTTTTCAGTTCCATCTGCTCTTCGGCAGTGAGGAGATTTAGTTTAAACTCTTCTCCTAGATCTAAATATACTTTCTGTTAAATTTTCGTGAACTAATTGGTAACCCTTCTGCTGCAGATACTGAGGGGTTTTACACTGAAGTGCAACAGAAAATACTGGCAAGGTATGATAAAACTTTTGATTGGTCACTGAAGGCAAAGATGATGGGTATGAAAGCTATAGAAGCTGCTCGGGTCTTTGTTAACGAGACTGGGATTAGCGATTCTCTTAGTGCGGAGGACTTTCTTGTGGAAAGAGAGGATATGCTACGAAGCATGTTTCCGAATACCGAGGCTATGCCAGGTTAGTGTTAGCAGTTGTGACAATGGTTGATTTGATTTGATGCTGATAATCATTTCTGTAGTTATGTGGATTTCATTCCGTTTTAAGTCAAATTGGAGAGAGATGCCGCAGCTAGCCTTCAATTTTTGGGCATCTCCCATTATCCTTCACCTTACCCTTTTATTTCTACTTAAGCTTCATTCATCAGCTTGGGTGATTAATTGATGGGATAGCTAAAAAGTTGATCTTTCCTAGGAGCTGCTTCTACCTACGACAATAGATAAGAATCAGGATTGTTTGGCATCCATGCCCCCTGCTTTCCAAACAGTAATCCTTTTTCTCAGGCATATAGATGTAAATTAGATTTACATTGTTGTACTGCACCACCATGATATTAAGACGCTTAGATAGTGTTTCAGCCAAAAACAACATAAGATTCACCTTATTTATGTACAAAATTAGAACTGGTGGCTGGACATAGATTTCTTTAAAATAGACAAGCGTAAGCATTGAAAATTGGCCTTGTCATTTTTGCTGATATGTAAACGGGGAGATCCCACGTCGGTTAGGGAGGAGAATGAAACATTTTTTATAAGAGTGTGAAAAAACCTCTCTCTAGCAGACGCGTTTTAAAATCCTTGAGGAAAAGCTCGAAAGGAAAAGTCTAGAGAGGACAATTGAGCTACAAAAATATAAGATCTTATAGACTAGACAATCCAAGAATGACCTGAAATTTCTCTGTTCTCTTTCTACATACTAGCGAGTGGTTGATGTTTAAATTAATAATTTTTATTGTCACGAATTGCTTTTAGTTACCTTCACTTTCCTATTTATTGTAGGAGCTAGCCGGTTGATCAGACATCTTCATGCAAAAGGAGTGCCATTTGGCTTGGCAACTGGGTATAACTAATTTATATGATAGTTCATTGCTTAGCCTTTCATATCATAAATTCCTGCCATTCTTATGCTAATCCTAGTTCCTTCTCTCTTTGTTGTTAATTTGTATCTTTACCATTATATATCTGATGATTTTCAACAGATCTCATAAACGCCATTTTGAATTAAAAACACAAAGACATGGTGAACTTTTTAAGTTGATGCATCACGTTGTTCTTGGTGACGATCCTGAGGTTAAAAAAGGAAAACCATCTCCGGATATATTCCTTGCAGCTGCTAAAAGGTTTGAGGTATAGTTGTAACTTTTGATTCAAAGTCTTGGTTCACCCATTTACTGCCGTATGAGTGCTTCCCTTTCTTTCTTTTTATATTTTTGCTTCGAATTGATGATGGCCGTGCCACGTTTTTTATACAGGAGCATCCTGTGGATCCACAAAGAATCCTTGTTTTTGAAGATGCACCGTCAGGTGTTCTTGCAGCTAAAAATGCGGGAATGTAAGTTTCGGAATTTGAAGTTCTTACTTATTGTGTCCTTAAAACTGCTTTTTTAACATTCAACTTGAACTTGAAAGGATGTGTGGCCTTTATATCATATCATTAAGTGTCAAATGCCAACAACAGGAATTTTGTCACCCAAGTTGATTAACTTCACCTAAGTGTTGCCCATGCTTTTAGCTCTGCATATTCTATATTTTCAAAATGGGGCTGGGTTCCTTGGTTTAAGACTCCAATATTCTAGTTTTTATGATGCCACTTTCTGAATTTAAATATGCAGAGACCCATTAGTTTCAGATAATGCATTATAGGTTTACTGGGAGAACAAATATAGTCCATGATTGATTAGATTATACTACATGCCCTTCTCCTTTTCTAGTTTGGATATTTGTCTCTAGATTTATCCTAGTTCTTTATATTCTTGCAAGTGTATAGCTTGTAAGTAGAATCTGGCATGAAGTCATGTAGAAGTTGACACAGAACCAGCTAAACTTTCATATTTAGTTTTCAGACTAAATCAATATGTTTACGCAAGTGCAAGAACAAAATTGGAAGTAGTATAGAAAATAGAATCATAATTAATCTGATTGCAACAATTTTGGGTATTGTAACGGTCACTGAAACCTTCTATTGCCATTGCCAAGCAGGAATGTAATTATGGTTCCAGATCCAAGGTTGGATAGTTCTTACCTTGGTGACGCAGACCAGGTATTGAGTTCCCTCATGGATTTCAACCCCAAGGAATGGGGTCTGCCTCCGTTTGAAGATTCAGAAAGCTAATGCCTCGCATTGGATTCATGCTCTGCTGATGATACAAACAGTCTTATCATTCTAGTGGAATATCCACATTTCAAGAGAAGGTTTTCTATCAGATAGTTTGCCTGGCCTTCCTTCCCAAAATATTTACTTTGATTCTCATTTTTAACTTTGTTAACAATCGATCTCCCCGAGACAATTGGATCTCGAAATGCACTTACTAAAGATCTTTCAACTGCTCAATTGCTCATTTCAATTATTACAATCTTGTATCAGAATTTCTCTCATATCTCAATCAAATAATTCAAGGGGGAGCATCTCATTTTCTTTTTTCTCTTGGACTAGCCACCATTTATACACTCGAATGTCTTTGTATTCCTTTTCCTTTTCCATTGTAAAATCTAAAAAGCAATTAAACTTTCATTTGCATTCATGGATTTTAGTTTCCCTCACTTCAGATAGCACCAACCAAATAGGAACATCAAAGATGTGTGTCCAAAGAAAAGGGAGCATCAAAGATGCGTGTTGCCAGTTTAAGAGAGACACACACACACACACACAGTGAGTACGAGAGCTTGCAAGATATGTAACAGCTGAAGTAGAAACAAGTAATGAGACAAAAATTCTAAATTATTTCATCCGTTTAATATTACAGCAAATGTATATGAATTTGAAGGTCTTGAACCATCTTTATTGGTTCGTACTAGAACAAGAACGCTACAGAAACGAGAGCTGTAACTAGTGACTACATCTGTGTTCTATAAATTACACGAACAAAAGAATCCTTCATATCTGCTGTAACTTCTGCCATGCTGAGAAGAAGACCCAGCAAAACTCCCATCTAAGTGATCGACAAAGGGACTCAATTTGGGAACAGCTTTCGCAATAATTCACTCAAACCAAGATTTATCTTTCTTTAAATATTCTGCAATATGCCTCTGGAGATCACATGGGTGGAGTTATCACCACACATCACGCAGATACCTTCCGGTCATTTGCAGATTCTTCACCGTGCTCTCAGCTTTAGAGCTGTCGAGAGATCCCTGGAATTGACATCCAGCAACTTTAGTTAGCCCAATTGAACAACGGTGTTAATATATGCACAGACAACAAATTTTAACTGTTGGACGGCTGAGCTATTCACGGAGAGCCAATAATGAAGTTCTAAAGAGGGGGAGGGGAGCTGGATGATAAGTGTTCTTGCGTAGGCGAACAATGAGTAAAACTGAACTTAAGTGATCGAAGGGCTTGGCCTTGGGTTCTCTTAAGACTCTTGCATATGATTAGACTATCCATTTCCCTCGAGTCTTTCCTCTTTTTGTTTTAACTTGTGAGGAAATGGAAAAGGCAAATTCGATGTGTATGAACACAAAAAGAATCAGAAGGCATAGAAAGGGACTTGTGAAAATACCTTCTCTTGCGCAATAGTATGGAGAGTTCGGTGGACATCCTTAGCCATCCCCTTTGCATCACCACATACATACAAGTAAGCACCTTGTGATATTAAATTCCAGATTTCTGAAGCCTGCATATTTAAAGGGAAAAAAGGGCTTTAATATCTTCTTCCATTAATCCACAAGCATATAGGTCGAACCCTTGTTAAGATTATATTTTCACCTTCTCTGTCATTTTATGCTGCACATATTCCTTTGTTGGCCCTTCACGTGAGAAGGCAATAACCAACTCGGAGAGTGCACCAGTCTCAACATAGTTGTTCAGCTCATCCTCGTAGATATAATCCTTCAAGAGACGAGGCAAAAGGAATTAGCTTGAAAATTCATAAACAAACAACAATATATTTCTTCAAACAGCCGAAATACAAGTGAATCTGGGAACTTAGCAATACCATTCTACGGTTTCTGCATCCAAAGAACAATATTGAAGGCCCCAATTCTACTCCAGCTTCTTTCAAAGCTAATCTTTCCTGAAGATAAAAGTAATTCAACTTGTTTATTGTCTAGAAGAGCAAAAGTCAAGCAGAAGTAAGCCAAGGGACTTGAAAGCAAGTATGCAAGCAGTGACCTGTAAGAAACCTCTGAAAGGAGCCAATCCAGTTCCAGGACCAACCATGATAATAGGCACTCTACTGTCTGCAGGAAGCTTGAAGTTCGATTGCCTCACGAAAATTGGAGCCCAACTACAATCATGGCTTTTCTCCATGGGCACAGAATTCTGAAGAATGCAGAAAAAATTATTAAAATCACAAAGTAAGGAGGTGACCAATAATATGAGCTACAATCTCTAGATATTATCTGAACCAAATGACAAAATTGTCAAACAAGTACCCAGACAGAATAAAGCATGAATTTGACGATGATAAAGCTCCTTCAAGGTCAGAAATCATTCTATATGTGCTTCCAAAAAAATGACCCTACACAACTTTCTAAGTGGAAAACCTTCACTTATTAGAATATTAAGACGAAAAATAGCAAAACTATTGCAGGAAAAGAAAATATCACCATAACGTTTCAAGTTTAACATGAATCATTTACATATTAACCATCTGAAGATGCTCAGAAACCCTAATTATTCGGGACTATCGTTCTTCATCTAACATTGAGTAGCTCTCTGAAAAATTATAGCGTCTTGGGCATTATATCAGATTTGTCTTTGCACACACAGATGGAAGCAAGAAATAAATGAAGCATACCTTCATCCAAGTTGAGCACACTCCTTTATGAATACGTCCTGTTGGCATTTTGTCATAGACTAAAGCACAAGTAACATGAATTCGAGATGGAGCCATCCTGTTAAATGCACAAAATACAGATATGAACACCTCACAGAGAAAGGGAGATACATGGGTGAAATTCTTTCCTAAATTCTTTGACCAAAACATCAAATCTTTCACCGTCTATCAAAACTTATTTCCATCAACTCCCCTAAAATCCTAACGTAAAGTCCTTTCCTTGCGACTTATATTTACAACGTGCTATTCCAAACCGTGTATGCGACTTAGACCCTTCATTCCATCCACACAAATTTCTCTTGGGTGTTATGCCAAATCTGTCCAAAGAAATTCCAATAGATGATAAAAATGCTAAAAGAGAAAAAGTCAGGAAATTATAAATACCTTGGAGATGATGATATGGAGTAGAATCGAGGCTGCAAGCGTGGTGCAACAGCAGCAAAGAAGACACCAAGTGGGGGCTTAGCAGAAGGAAATTCAGCCATGACCTCAAGAAGGCTTTTCTGGCAACCAATCACAGACTGGGCATATTCATCCTACACAATTTTAACCGAATAAATAAGTGGGTGAGAATTGATAAACAGAAAGGCATCCAACTAATCGTTTAATATATCCAGGTTAAATCACTACCTTCCCAGCAGGTGATGCAAGATATCTTAATCGGTCGGCCTCTACAGGATTTGAAGCATGTGCTGCTAGTGCGAGCAACACTGACTGAAAATGCATACATTAAGACTAGATTAATCACCTCAATTAACATATAGATTTCCTAATGAATCAGCAGCATGAAGCAATAATTCCAAAAAATACCTTCTTGGGTGAATTCAAGAGATCTGCATATCGAGTCAATGCTGTTCTGAGGGTGCAGGATGGAAAAGGAGGAGGTAAAGAACTTCCACCTAGTGGAGTGCCATCCTCGTTGTCAGTATGTATGGAGAAATACGTTTCAGGAGACAAACCCAATAAGTTTAGTGCCTCATCCACAGTCTCAGTTAAATTCTCACAGTAAACTCCAACATGATCCCCTGTTTCATATCTGAGAAAGAGAGCAGATGTTGAAGGGCAGTGTAATGCAATTAAACTGTAGTACAGATATTTAAATAAAACTACCAATAAACTATAGTTTATCTTTCAGAAATATCAAACTCAACTTGAGTGCTACTTACTTGAGTCCAGACCCAGAAATATCAAACTCTAGATGAGAACACGAACGATCGGATGCTGGCGTATGGAGCTCCTTCCTCACAACCACATTAGATCTTCATGCAATAAAACAATCAGTTAGATTCCTCCTATGATTCCTTCTACTTTTCCATATTTTACAAATTTCCAGAGGGGCACAAGGTGTTGCACAAATTAAAACTCAATACATCAAATTCTCACAACCTGAATGGATGTTGAGCATCATATACAGCATGACCATTTGCATTTATCCAGTTGTTCTCAGCAGCTACATCTTCTTGATCATGGAATACAACTCGATATTCTGATACGGCAGCTCTGTAAGGTGTGGTCACTGCTGTTGCATCATCCTCATCCAGAAGCAACTGATCCAACTCAGGCCACAATAATTCTCGCCTAAAAACGGCAGCAAATAGTGTAAGTATGAGTGGACAATCTTCTTTAATTAACATCTGTAAACAAGTCACTTTCTCTGTACCAAGCAGTGAAGTCATCCTCTATGCATTGATCGTCATCTCCAAGACCAGCTTTCACAAGGCGCTTGCCTCCTGCAAACAAAATAATAAATTTTATTGATAACCGTAATAAATTTTAAAAACTATCTTCAAAGAAACATTAATCTTCGCCCTAATCTTAAACATGTTCTCAAGATTTCCTATACTTGTGGTCTCCTAAAAAATGAACATCAGGAAGAAAACAAGAGCATACCCTGAGCCTCAAGCGCCTCATCTGCCACTATTGCAATCTGTTTGTCACCAACGAAAAGATAAATTTAGTCAACATCTTTGAATCTGAATCAGACACAATGAAATAATCAACAGTTACAACCAACGCCTAGGAATTTTTTAAGGAAGCATTGAAACCTTATTAAAATGCTCATATTGTCGGTTGCCAAGGCCAAAGACTGCATAATGAAGGTTCTGAAGCCACTCCCCTCTCTCTTTCCCCTATAAACATGTATATTTAAATCAGCAAAACAATTCTAGTCATCTGCACAAAATGAAATATGCGGAAAGAAATTTTACCTCGGTGAACCATTTATAGAATCTAGCGGCATTATCAGTGGGCTCTCCGTCGCCGTACCTGCATTCCTCACCAATTAGCCACTTGAAGAAAAAACTAGAAACGGAGTTTAAATCTTGAACTGAAAACGAGAAATCAAAGTAGAAACAGGAAAGCTTGCATGCAGGTTGAAACTCACGTTGCCAATAAGAAGAGAGCAAAAGACTCGTTCTTCAATTTCATTTCGTATTCATCGTAATCAGCCCCATAATCATCCTGCGTAATGAGGTCCAACTCCAAATGTCAGCACCGTAGTTCGTTAACAAAAACCAGAATGCACCAAAAGGTCACCACCAACATCACAGGCACAAAATAAGAAAAAAAATTTCTTAAAAACTGTTGAGGATTATTGGGAGTGAGTCCCACGTTGGTTAATTTAGTGGAAGATCGTGAGTTTATAAGTGAGGAATACTATCTCCATTAGTATGAGGCCTTTTGGGGAAGCCCAAAGCAAAGCCATGAGAGGTTATGTTCAAAGTGGACAATATCATACCATTGGGGAGAGTCGTGATTCCTAATATGGTATCAGAGCCATGCTCTAAACTTAGCCATGAAGTAGAATTCTCAAATATCGAACAAAGAATTGTGAGCCTTGAGGGTGTAGTCAAAAGTGACTAAAGTGTCGAACAAAGGGTGTACTTTGTTCGAGGGCTCCAAAGAAAGGAGTCGATTAAGGGGAGGCTTATAGTGTACTTTGTTCGTGGGGAGGATTGTTGAGGATTATTGGGAGTGAGTCCCACATTAGTTAATTTAGTAGAAGATCATAAGTTTATAAACGATGAATACTATCTCCATTGGTATGAGGCATTGTGGAGAGGATACTATCTCCATTGGTACGAGGCATTGTGGAGAGGGGTGATTCCTAACAAAAACTTACCAAATCAATAACTCTAAATGTGGCCTTGTCGTACCGTGCTTTTGCCTCCTCACATAGAGCCTAATAACAGTAACAATCCGTAAGCAATAGCCAAAATTTTATGAACAACAAACGAATTAATGAAAATTCACGTCTTCGAGAGTTTTTCGTTAGCAAACCTTAGCAAATCCTTCGGCGGTGCCTGTCTGCGTACCGAAGAATATCGTAACCTTCTTCTTCCCGTCTTCAACCTCGGGCTCGGTCTCCTTCGAAATTAACGGCTTAGGAAGCACCACGGTCTTAACTTTCCGATTTCCAGATCTCCGCCACACGAGAACAACGAAGCAGCCAATCATGACCGCGATCGAGGTTGTTAAGATCGCAACCAGCTCGCGATTCTCTAATATAGCTGAGGCAACCTCGCTAGTCGACTGAAATGAAGAATTAGACGGGTCCATCTTGCCCTTAATTATAGCCGACATGAACTCAAATGGAGAAGCCTTCATAGAATTCGATTCCGATTGCATGCGGAATCCGAAACGAAGAAACTGAACACCTCACTGGAATCCGGTGGCACCGAGATGATTTAGCCAAAAGGAAAAAGACCACCGGAGTCCGTTTAAGAATTGGAGAAGCTGTATAAACTGCAAATGTGAAAAGCAGTGTAAAAAAATATGCAGGAACTCCGCTGCACGGCGGCGGAGGAGAAAGAGAGTAGCGGAAGTGGTGGCTGTGCGGAGGCGTTGAAATAGAGGAAACGGTAGAGGGACGTGTTTATATTGTGAGGGCAAAGAAGCGCGTGAACGATCCAACGCCAAACCAAACCTAACCAGTCAAACCCACCTAACACCATGCTTTTAACCATGGTTAACATAACCGCCGTGCCCTTCCACGTGCACATTCCTTTTATTTTTCCTTAATTTCTTGAGAAACCCCTTCACATTTATTTATTTCCTTTTTTACTTCAGTAAATTATATAATATAATAATTGCTTTTGAAAAGTGAAATTTTTTAACCACTAAAAAAAGACAAAAATAAATTTTAACTGAAGTTTCTTGTAGCTAACTCACACAGATAAAAAGACCGAACATAGTTCACTGTTTTTTTAACTATCATATTATATTTATAAATAGATTACGCTTTTCTTCTTTTATTTTTTATTTTTTTTATTGAAGTATTAAATCAAATATAGAGAAAATAAAAATTAAAAAAATATAAATATAAAATGTAGACATAGCTGAATTGTTGAATTGAGATTAAATTTAAAAAATATGAAGAAAAATAATGTGGAAGTGCATGACAGTAAATTAATAAATTACCATACCCTGATTTCCTTGCATATAAAGTCGCTCGTGTTTCACGTGGCTAAAAACTACTATAGATCCGATTTTCCTACATCTCCAGTTATTATTTCCAGATTTTAAAATTATATTATAATAAATATAATTCTACTACCCTTTCATTTGCAACATTTTCTATTTGGAGTACAGCCACTGCCACACTCACTACAATATATATATATACATATTTTTTCATCCTCGTGGTGGCAATAGAATATTATTGAAAATCATTGGTAACATCAATAGTAGATTCTAATTCAATTTTATACAATTCATTACACGTGCTTGTCGCTAACTTAATTTAATTTAATAAATATATTAATTATAATCGAAGGTAAAGCATAGTTCAATTTTTTAAAATACAAAATTTCAATTAAACAGTTTATTTAAGAGTAGCTTAAATCCATAATCGTTAACCTCATAAAAGTGAACATAGGTTACCTCAATTTATGTGATATGGTTACCATCTAATCCATTATTATTATTATTATTTTTAACTAATTCAAATATATATATATTACTTTCATTCTTCTTTGGTAGAATGTGTTTTGATTGGTTAATAAATTTTATCTTTATCCTTAAATGTTTTATTCAAATTTGATATTTTAAATAAAGAGTAAGGTTGAATAATAATAATATAGCGGATAAATCTATTAATTAACGGTTTAGAGGTGGCAGGACTTTGGGAGTCCGGTGCCCTTTGAAATGGTCGGAAAATGATTCTTGAATGACCACACATTAAAATTATTTATTTTTTAACTTCCAACTACCCTTTTCCCTCATTAATTTCTTCAAGTTGACATTTATTTATTTTCTTTCTCCAAAGTCAGCCCCATAATTATTTGGACAATCAGTTTTAATTTATTTATATATCATTTTTACGAATTTAGTTTTTTATTTAAAAAAAAGTATACCTTTTTTTTATTTTTTTATTTTTATAGTGATGAGATTATTTTTCTTAATAAAATAACATATTTATAAACTTACTTTTTTAAAAAAATTAAATGGGACCTAATTTAAAAGAATAAAATTGGCTTGTATCTAGTTTAATCCACAAAATTGACTGCATTGTTTTTTCTCCCAAAATCCATTAACCTTTGCATTTTTGTATGCATTCGCATGCAACAAATCCATTTGTTAAAATAATATGAAGCAATGACCAGCCAACCATTTTCATTTGTTAAACCATTCATTTAACCACTCATCTTCAATAAATTTCCTTCCAATTATGAGTATTTTTTGTTTGTTAACCCTTTTTTTATTTTTATTATTAATTTCAAAAAAAGAGGTGGTGAAATAACATTTTATTTTTATAAATAACACAAAAATTAAGGAAATTTTCCGTCTCATTTTACCCTTTCAAAATATTGCTTGGATTTATATAAAAATAAATAAATAAATAAAAAGTGGGGAAATAATGAGGAGGCTGTAGCATTTGGGTTAAACCCATTAATCGCTAAAATTCATCAAGCCCTTATCCACAAGAGGTCTCTTAAAACGCTCAACCATGAATTCAGACGTTTCCATATAAAACCCCATATTCCAACTCTCAAAAACAAAATGAAGAAACAAACAAAATATATATATATATATATTAAAAAGGTCTCCGCCCTTATTTTTGTCACAAAAATGTAGGAAATGATGGATTAAATTAAAATCTCAATATTATAACTCGTCTAGTAATTATTTGAAGTAATTTTGAGTTTAATAGATTTATGAAATTTCATTTTTGTGTTTAACAGGGTACTCGCATGTTTCAATTTTTTTTTCTTTATAAAATTAATTGATTTGAAATAAGACCGAAAAGTTTGGAGTTTGGTCTCCAAACTTTAAAAGGCCCAATCAAAAACTGATTCAAAAAGCTACATAGTTAGCTTGCATGTTTGTGATTAAACTCTTGAGAGGAGGAGATCAACACAAACCTCAAATGTACTTACTGATGATCAAGTAGGGGTCCAGAGAAACTATGTGAGAATATGTTAGATGCAACAAGCCTAATCACCACAGCGTTGGACTGCAAGATAAAAGAACCATTCGATCAATAGATTAAAAAAAAAAATGATGCAATTTTTGTAAAAGCTCAAGCATTGACAGAGAAACAATTAAATTAAATTAGGAAATGTCACAAGAAAGAGACAAGGTTATGATAATGATAGGGTAATTTAAGGTTTGGGTATTTAATTAATTACATTAAAGTGGAATGGAATAAGGTTTGAAGTGGAAGAGTACCAAAGAAGAATCCAAACAATCATAGCTATTTCTAATGAAGTGGTTATCATGGTTCCAAAAGAAAAACTTTATTGGACAAAAAAATTAATAATAATAATAAATCATTTATTTTATATAGAGACTAATTTTAATTTTTAAAATGGTGAATATGAAATTTGTCTTTGACATGATTGTATTATTTTCCAGACTTATTTTGTTAAATATTATTAAGAGAAGTGGTTACATGCTTGCTAATTAAAAGGGATATTGTAATTGTATAAGTAAAAATGTTATATTTATTGATATAAAACATTTTAAAATGAGTCGAAGAAGACAATATCATATATATTATATAAGATTTTTAATGAAAGGAAGAGAGGGGAGATGTAAAAATGAAGCGACGTTAGGTAGCGAGTCTCAAAGGTTAGGTGGTTGAAAGTGCAAAGCCAAGGCTTCCTCGACCCCTCAACAATGACTAATTTTTGGCATATGAATGGAAAATATTTAGTAAAAAACCTTTTTTTTTCACCACCACAAAAAAGCCAATAAATAAAAAAATTAAAATAAAATAAAAGGTTGCCATCGTAACACAACAAATAAACTCCCTAAGTTGTCCCTAGCACAACGAAAGATTAGATTAGATTAGATATTTTAACCTAAAGTTTATGTACAAATTAATCAACTCCCTAAACCCATATTTATTCCCACATTCAATACTTTTCTCATGCCCCCGTCACATCACAAGCTCCTCAGTTTAATCGAACATATATATATATATATATTAATCTAAATTTTGAGATGTTGAGTTATTAGTTTGGACTATGAAGGACGAGAAAGATGATGCCGAATTTGTGCTGTCTTTGGATAATCTTCCATCCAGATGCTCATCTTTGGGTTGCTCCTCTCGTTTGTACTACTACAGGCGAACCACGGAAGGGGTTCCCTTTCAGTGGGAGATGCAACCGGGGACCCCCAAGGATCCGCCATACACGGAGGCTGTTACGCTGCTGATCACTCCACCGCCGGCTGCGCTCAGCCTACGCCCGCCGAAGCCAGCCAGGACTCATGGTAAACAATCGTTGTTTCTGTTGTTTAGGCCGTGGAGGAAGCAGTCCAAGTCCCAGAAGCATTCTTGTCTGTCGGATGAGTTTGGGGATGGACGGACGAGATTTGGGTCTTGTGGGTCCCAATGTGAGTTTATCCAATCACCATGCGAGCCAAAATCTTCTTCTTCTTCTTCTTGGTCGTCGTTGCCGGCGGCGGAATCTTCCGCTCACCGGCGGTTGGGATGCGGTCCGTGGAGGATCAACCCACTAAGAATTGCTATTGGAAGGCGAGTTTGATTTCAAATATTCTCTCCTTTCGTTATTGCTTAGTAGATTTTGTAAATAAATACATAAATAAATAAATGTTTTTTTTTTTGTCAATTTTATAGATTATCCGTAATCCATTGTTGAATTTAAAAAATCTTAATTTTTTAAAATTTCATTTGAGTGATTCTTTTGACTTGAATTTTAGAGATAAATAAAAGAATAAATTTGAAATAGTGAAAAAAAATCCATGCATTTTTTAAACTAAATAAAAAACTCACAAACTAATAAATAAAATCGGGCAAAATTCAATCAATAATGCATATTGTCTACTTTGAAAATAAGCTCTCGTTACTTTGGTTTGGACTTTCCAATATGGCCTTATACCAATAAAGAGAGTATTATTTGATTATAAACCGATAATTATTTCTTAAATTAGTCGATGTGAGACTTTCATCTTAGCCAACTACATTATATGTGTATATATATATATCTCTTAAGGTAAATTTTCAAGGAGGGAGAGAGAGAGCGCGGAAACAAGCATTATATATATATATATATATATATTTTATATATATATATATATATCTCTCTCTATAAGGTAAATTTTTAAAGAGGGAGATAGAAAGCGCGCGGAAACAAGCATTATATGTGTGTATATATATATATATATATATATCTATAAGGTAAATTTTTAAAGAGCGCGCGGAAACAAGCGGGCAAAAAAGTAATAGAATTCTGTTATCCAAAAATTGAATAAAATAAGGCTCTGAGAAATGGCGGGAGGGAAGCTGAACCGGTACTTCTAGGTTTTAACAAAATGAAAATTTAATTTCGAAAATGCTCTTCAATTTGCTCTCGGTCAGTCACTTGATGCTCTTGTAGAGTTTGAAGATTCTTCGCTTGAAGCATTACAGTAGAAGAATGATGTATGGAAGTCAATTCGACGGCAACGCTGCCTTCTCCGGGGGCGGATTCATGCCATCTCAGGCTACCCAGGCCCCTGATCCTTCCTTCTCGCCGGCGAAAGTACGTTCTATCTCTAGATATAATATTAACTCTCTTTTGGATTCCTTTCATTTCTGTATGGATTACCAGTCTCCGCTGTTCGGATTTATAACATGCGTATTAACGTATTTTTGCTACCTGAAATCGTTCCAGCAGTTTGAAATGATTCGTACTTTTATTACTAATTAGGGGCACAATAATTCGTATATCTATACGATTTGACGACTGGTTCATATAATTGAAGTCTGGTTGGTCTAACGGTATTTTTGCCTCTACGTTTTCCGCGGCAATAGTTTATTCTCCTATCAGTTGTGTGGAAAATTAAGTTGAATTTGTTTCTCTTCGTTTATTGGAATTGGATACGCATGTTTTCCTTTCTTATCTCCTTCAGAAAGTATATTATCTATTAAATGAAGTCTTATATTTTTTAGTCTAATTTGCAGAATCGAGATGTCCAGTCATTGCTTCCGTTAACAGTGAAGCAGATAAACGACGCATTCTTGTCTAGTGGTGATCAATCGAATTTTGTTATTGATGGCGTTGATGTTAATAATGTTAGTGATTGAACTTGTATGTTTTGTTTATTTTTATTCGTTGAGTTGCTTGTTATGAGCTGCAATATGTTCAGGTTAAGCTTGTAGGAATGGTGCGCAATAGAGCAGGAAGAATTACTGATGTGACCTTTTCACTGGATGATGGCACTGGATGGATTGATTGTAACAAATGGTTTGTTATGCTGCTCCCAATATGATGGTAAAGAAGTTAAGATGTTTCCCGTGTTGATATCGATTTTGTTTGTTGTATCTAATAGGGTCAATGAAGCTGCAGATTCAAGTGAAGTTGAGGGAATACTGTAATGTTCTTTTTACCTTGTCCTAATAACATTAAAAAAATTCCCTCAAAATCTTGTAATTTAAAATTCTCATGATTGGTTCTTCACTGTTGCCTAGAATCTGTTGTTATTTAGGATGGAACTTGACATATTGTAGACATGGAGTTCGAAAGGAATTTTGTGGTTCTTAAGTATTCGTTCAAGGAATTCTCTTACTAATTTTTAGTACAATGAAATATATTGACCGAGCGCCAAGGAAAATTTGCAAACTAGCTGTTTTGAATTAAGCACTACGGACTCAGAAATTTCACACACGAATATTAGAATTCAAGTAAGCTTAAATCTAGTTAAATATGATTCAATATAGATATAGTACGCCCTCAGTTTGTAGCCTGCATAGATCTTTATGAGCATGCCTGTGAGGTTATGACCAAACCAGTAGTCTTATTCGTATATATTTGCAATTCATTGTTCTGTCTTATCCTACGGGAGTTTGTATATTTTCTTTTTCCAGCCAATGGATGACTAAGTTTGACCTGAAATTAAATCTTGAGAGTTTTGATCATTGGGGGATGGGTCTGCTTATTTTGGACTAAGTGATGTATTCAGTCATCTCTCTGAAATTTATTTCCTTTTAGCGAATCTTTTTTTAACTAAGATTCTAATGCTTCAGGGATGGCATGTACGTCCGGGTCCATGGCCACTTGAAAAGCTTCCAGGGAAGAACTTTGAATGTCTTTTCTATCAGGTATAACATAGTTTTTCCATAGTTCTTTTTTTGGGGTCTCTTGGTTTTTTCTTATTTCAGAGGGATTTGGTTTGTGAGTCAAACTGTATTAAAACAGTTCTTGAACTATAGTGTATATGAGTTTATGGTCATAATTTTAGCACTTGAACTCAGATGAGACGCATTAATTATGATTTTGCACCTGTTGAAATTTTGATATTTTTGTAGCGTAATCATTGCATGAGCAGTTCACCACATGCAACTTGTGTACTTGATTTCCATAATATTGCAGTGGGGGATTTTGATGTAAAATATTTGTTTTCCAGGCCTGTGACCGACTATAATGAGATCACAAGTCACTTCATTGAATGCATATATGTTCATTTTTACAACACCAGGTTACGGGTATCAATCGAGCCATTTCAGATTTTAGTTGATTTTTTTATTAGGCGAAAAGTAATATTCATTGTCTTATCTGCTTCTCCTTTTGGGTTATGTTCATATTATGCTGATAGAAACAACAAAGTAGCAGTATGACTACTCAGCCACCGGTGCCAAATTTATCTAATACTCCTAAGAAAGGATATCAAGCTCCCATTCTTAATCAAGTAAGATTGTAGTTCAATCCACATGTGGTGAGCTACAGTTTGTTTATGCATCCTTCTGATGATGCTTTTTCAGTATTCTGGTCAAGTGGGTGGTGATGGTTGGAAGAGCCTTGAGCAGAAGATTTTAGATTTTTTGCAACTTCCTTCATGCGAGTGAGTGCCTTTTAACAATGCTGCATATATTTTCACTGCATATATTTTTTCTCCTTTTCATGATAGATAACTGGATTCTTGAGGAGATACTCGACCTCCATAGCTTGATGTTTATTATTACTTATTAGGATCCTCAAATAACTCAAGCACTCTTGTATGCCTTACCAATCATTCAAGCAGTCATAGAAAAGGGAGACTTATTGAGAAGAGTTGTGGTCCTAATCTTACTTAATTGGTATTTCCTTTAAGAGCATCTAATTAAGTATAGAATGGTACAACATTAAAAATATTTGTCTCGATATAAGCAACAATCTATAGTGTTACTTGTACTATGTTGAATGATGCATAAGGTTTGTTCGAGTGTCATGATTGATCCTGAATATTTTGAGCGAGGGCGGTAATAATTAGGGCTCATTGTAGTTTCTTTATTCAATTTCTTATGGGTTTGTGTTATGGTTTCTTTTCTTTTTGAATGGAACGTCATTTGTCAAGCAGATTACATCATATAGGGATGACCTGTTCATCTTTCCTTGGTATAATTGCCTTGGTCTATGTTTCTCTCTTTCTGAAATTGATTAGTGTTATGTTTTTTTATTCTCCTTTTATTTTTTTTAGTGAAAGACAAAGTCTGGAATGCTCCCTCACTATTTTCATTCCCTGCTCATCTGTTTCTTAGTTTTAATTTATTATTGGGATCTATATATTCACTCTTCCTATGTTCAGTACTGAGAGGGGTGCACACCGTGATGTCATTGCTCAACATCTTAAAGTTCCACTCGAGAAGCTCATGTATTACACTGTTCGTCACACTTCTACTTGACGGCAGCACTTATCCTTCAAATAGGGGTTAACTAAGCATACCATTTTGCTTATTATTTTGCAGTCCAGCGATGAAAAATCTAGAAGAGGAAGGCCTGATGTACTCAACTACTGATGAATATCACTTCAAATCAACTGCCAACGGTTGACGTCTCTATTATGGTGTAGCTAAGGCAAGGTTAGTTCCTGCCGTCCTTACTTGTCATCTATGTTTGAAGTTGGGAAAAATCTTTGTAGCCATATATGATCCGTTCAGAACAGTTTTAGCCTCTACTAACTTGCCAGCGAACAAAAAAAGATACAATGAAAACCAAAGCCCCCATGACCATGACTTGCTGAAACTTTTGTAATCACATTTGTCTCTGCGACATTATTGGAATGCAACAGAATAGGGAGAAGCCTGCAAAGGTGGATTTGGCCGATTCCCAGAATGTAAGGGTATGTTATTTCCAATCCACAAAAACCTGTAGCTTATTTTTCTTCTGGTGAAGTTAGAGGCTAGACCATTGTTTTTTGTTGATACATACATGCATTCCCAGTGTAGCTCAAACCTTAACTAAAATCCTCTATCTTTTGTGCTTTAATAAACTTGTCTCCATTGAATCGTAATCCTTAGGAATCTTAGATGTCTTTATTAGGTGGTTTTAAAGTATGGTTTTTTTACATAATTATTCTTTTTAGATTGGTGTTTCTCATACATGCCCCTTTAAACCCATAAAATCAGGACTACCACTCTAAATGACCCTTAGAGCCTTTTTGGCGTGATACCTTTCCCTCTGTGCTTCTATTTTTGGCTGAGAAGGATTGAATACCTGTATAGCCTCTATGGCTTTCTTAATAAATTTCATTTTTTGTCGAAAAAAGACAAATTTAAAATCTTAAATAAAAAATTGATAATAGAAAAAGAGTCGAGGGTTTGTCTTAAAGGACTAACATTTTTGAAAAATATGGAATCCGAAGAAAACTTTGGTAGGAAGTTGATATCTCTAACTTACCTCAAGAGATGAGATAAGGATCAGAAAAGTTCCAAGGGCTTCTCATCAACATACCACTGTAAGTTGTAATCACAAAGAACTTTATTAAGATAAGGTAGTTTAGAATCCAAATTCATTCAAAGATGTCCCACCTTGCCCATAAGTTTTAGGTAAGAAAAATCTAAAGTAAGAAAAACATGAAATGCAGATAATGATTAATATTCTATGCAAAAACATGGAATAAAATACATTTAAAAAAAAGGCATGTGAAAATAGATCATAAACAAATAGGAAGCCGCTAACGTGAGGAATCATTCCATCCACAAAATCCCCATAACTTTTTATACTTATTTTGACTGTAAGACATTATTATCTCTAGTTTCCATTATCTTCTTCTCTCTCTGGAATTTAGCTTCAAGTTCACATTATTAATAATGAGATAAAGGGAATCAGAAAGCAAATTCAAACACTGCCCCGCCGAACTCTCTGCCAATCCCCTTTTTCCTATTCGCTTTTGGTAGATACAAAAAGACAGCCTTCTCCATTTAATCCCCTTTGGCCGATTTGGAACTGTTCATATTGAATTTTGATGCCTTAATTTAAAGGGGATAGCCTTCCCAATTCTTTAATCCTTTATGCATCTTTCTTCTTTTAGACAACCATTCTGTGCGGAATCATTCAGTTTTGTCTCCACGTTTCAGATCTTACTTGTTCTTTTTTTAACTAAAATAAGTACTATCATATATTACATCCATGCTCCATTTATACGGCTTATATTCTTTTATAAAAATAATAATAAACCATGTCGGCCGATCTTGTATGCATTATCTTCAATTATAGTTTTGCTTTTTAATTGTTATACTTACTGAAAATTCCTTCCTGTTCACTAAAAATAACTTATGTGAAATTGCTGACTAGCTGTGCAAAATAGTCTCCTACTTAGCACAGGTATGTGATGGGTATCTTCAATACTTCTAAGCTTAAAACTAAATTATGAATTTCATCAGGTGGTTTAAAGAAAAATATAGTTCATATAGTTTTAGAAGTTATATTTTTTGTTCTTTATGATTTGATAGCCTAAGCCTAACTACCATAAGTTGACTTAGTGGTTAAGGATTATGATAAAAGGTCTTGAAGAAATGAGTTTAAGGTATAATACACTATGTAAGATTTAATATCCCACTGGATATATTGGCAAGGTCAAATAGGTGGTTTCTAAAAATAGTTTAGGTTCACTTGAGCCAACCTGCAAATAATGTACTAGAACTTTTAAGAGTATATTTATTAAGTCTAGGCTTAATAAATTCAAATTATAGTTTAAGTGCTTGGTGGCCTACATATTAACATTAATCAAACAAAATCATTATTATTTTTTTAATTTTAGCTTAGCTTAATAGAAAGATTAGAACTTTTGAGGAAGAGAAACAATTTCTTTAACTGGTTGATAGTCCCTTCTATAAGGCAGGCGTCTACCGGTTTAAACGTGATCTTCATATTTATAATATTAAATTGACCAAAAAAAAAAACAAAACGATTGACTATATGTTAATAAATGTCTGACTTGTAATTCATTCGGGTCCAACTTTTATAGCCATGTAGAATGGGCGTAGGCATTCAAATTTAAAATAATATTTTTTAAAAATAAAATGCCATAACATCATTTCTTCCATATCCAAATTTCCAATATAATAAAGTACCAAATAATTGAAAGTTTAATAAGTAATTTACTGAAAAAGAAATATATATGTATATATATATATGTGTGTGTATATATATATATATATATATATATATATATATATATATGTATGTATAGGAGATGTGAGGAGAGAGGAATTGTGCAGACACTGCAAGTGGAAGTGGATAGAGAGATGGATGAATGTGATTTGGTAATGGCATCCACATGACTGCATGTTAGACTGCGGACACGTGTCGCTGATTTTGCCCATACCATATTAAAATTTGGACACGTGTCAATATTGGATTGAAGGATGCCAGAGGTTGCATGCAATGATATGAATAATATCTAGTTATAGAAGGGGGTATCAGCCTGTTAAAGAAATAGAAGATAAAATCAAACATTTATTTATTTATTTACCTTTAACATCACATAAATAGGAACAAAAAATTGAATCTTTTACCTATTAAGATTTGTAGGATGAACCCTTCAATTAGGCTTAAATTAATAATATCTTAATGGGTTAATTTAGTTTTATAGTTACTTTTTTAAATGAAAATTGGAATGGAGAAAAGGCAAATATTAAATAATGAAAAGACACTGACCCATAAAAAGCAATAAATTTAAATTTGGGCTGCCATTCATTTATTCCATTTCTAATTTAGTAGAGATTGGTTTAGGAAACAGAAAAGTTTGTATTTTGAGAGTAAAAGTGGAACTAATGAAATTAAAATCATATTTAGTCTCATGATCATTCAATTTGATGAACTTTAAATATTTTATTCTACCTCGCTGTTGTAAATTATTTAACAATAATTTGTATTTGTTTTAAAAAAATCAACCTATTATTCTATTACAAATACTTGTCTACCCACCTGTCTACTCACAAAATGAATAAATTTGTTAAAAAAAAAAAAAAAAAACTTCTAGAATAGTATACAAACGTGGATGAAAATTTGAATTTCTTATCTCCGTGTCAAAGTTATGTCTTAGTAACAACCCATGTATAAGATTTAGAAAACTAAATTTGACAGTTAATTTCCATGACATTTCTTGTGACATAGTCATGTTACTTACTCTTCGTTTTGAAAATGAAGACTATCCTCACAAACAAACAGAGAGTCCTTCTAATATGTTTTGTTATAACTCACATGCATTTTACAAAAGTTCACAAGAAACCACTCAACATAAAATTTGTGGAGTTCATATAATTGAAATATCGAAAGAAAAAAAAGTGCACATTGTTGGTATAAATAGTGACTTTCATTCATTTTTAGCCTTCCATAGTCTTCATATCTTCAAGATTTCTCTCATTCAAACGTGACATCAGTTCATTCATGTATCTATCATTTATTCTGGTGTCGCATCTTGATTAATTGAACTATACACAACTAAAACAAACTATCATAAAATTTTAAAAATATAATTTTAGAGACGAAAGAAACGTTGAAAATTTTAAAAGAACGGATAGAAAAAAAAAAGAAGAAGGTAATAGTATATATATACATATAAATATAAATATAAAAAGCTGATAGTGGTAGTACATTAGTTTAAAACTCATTAAAGTAAAAAGAATGAAATTAAAAAATAATTAAAGAAGAATAAGTAATAGTAAAATGGTAAAAGAAAAGAAGGAAAGAAGAGTCGGGAGGGAATTGTCTTGTGCGTGAGGCAGTTAGTCAAAAGAAACGACTACACACCCCCCTCTCAGTTTACACAAAATTAAATATAAATAACTAAAAATAAATAAAATAAATAAATTAAATAAATTAAATAAAAAATAAAAAATAGAGAGAAGAATTATAAAGAAATTCATGGATCACATGTTGTCCCCTATTCCACAGTCTTGCTTCCCCACTTTCATACACACCATTACATTCTTCCCATCCTGTCTTTCTCCATACTAATAATACTAATAATAATAATAATAAATAAATAAATAAACCAATAATTCTTACACAAAAATAGAACCATCAAATTTATAATTATATATAAAAAAAATATATATTTTACTTTTATTTATGGAAGTTAGTCAAAAAGTATTTTAATTTTAAAGTCCAACACAAAATTTTATCGCCGCGATTTTGCATTATAATTTATTTTCTCTCAACTTACTTTCTTCCTTTTCTTTTGTTTTTTTCTTCAAAAAAGTAAATGCTTTATTGGGTTTGGTCAATTATCAGTATTTAAATAAAAAAAATTAATAATAATAAATAAAAATACGACACCGTTTTCTCATCCCATCACACTCTTCCACTTGGCTCTCTTCCTCTCTCTCTCCCCCCTCTCTCTCTACATTATTATATATTTATTATTCCTCTAAATTAATTCATTTTTTTAATTCAAGTAAATCCAAGAAAGAGACACGATATTATATCATATTCAAACCCATGTTATTAATTGGTTTTTTAATTATATAAAATTCAAAAATGATACTTTGGATAAACTAAGGATTAATATTTAAATAAATACCCTAATGTTTGGAATAAATGACAAAATTAGTTATTTAAAATTAGGAAATAAGATTCTAAATTGAATTTGAATTATTATAACCTCAAAAATCAAATAGATTTTATAAATTAAAAAAAAAAATAGATTTTATTTATTATTATTGATTTAATAAGAAAATTAAGAACCTCGAAGATGGTGCAAAACCCCCCTCGCTGTTTCCTCCTCTATATCTGTGTCATCCCCCTCCTCACCCTTCCTTCCACCTCCAAAATCTCATTTTCTTCTCATTTTTCTCTCACCACCACGGCGGCGACCACCACCACCACAACCACAACCACCACCGCTTCACTGCGAAGCCACCAATTTTTTATAGAATGAACTCTTCGTCCTCTTCTAATTCCTCATCTTCTTCTTCTTCTTCTTCTTCCTCCTCCTCTTCAAATTGGCTTGCCTTTTCTCTCTCTAACAATCCCAACTCTCTCTCTCTATTCCACCACCCTAATCCTCCTGATCTCTCCATTTTCTCCCCCAAGCTCGAGGATTTTCTCCGGGGAGCTTCCACCCCTCCGCCGCTGCCGCCTCCCTTCCAGTTTTCTCCCCATCAAACGCCCCTCACTTACTGTGAAGAATCTGAGATTTGCGATTCTGATCTCAAAACCATAGCCGCTAGTTTCCTCCGTGGATCTCCCTCCCAGTTCCCCGAACAACACCTTCACCAGCATCTCCACGCGCCGCCTCCCCACCCTCTCCCTGATACCCTAACCAATCCACCGCCGCCGCCTCCCAAGAAGTCCGTCGATACTTTCGGCCAACGTACCTCCATCTACCGCGGTGTTACAAGGTAACAATTCATTCAAAATAAAATTTAAAAAAAAAAAAAAAAACCCTTTATTTATT